>NC_136630.1:3466609-3519109 GCF_933228915.1 Telmatherina bonti
CTGGAAAAGCAGCAGATGATCCTAAACTCTGAGGAAACCTTCCGAAACGTTTCTGAGCTGCAGGCGAGGACTCTGCAGCAAGGATGCCTCAGAAGAGGATCCATCAACAAGATACCTGCAGAGGACTCAGCTTGGTGCCCCTCATGCCTGCAGCGTCCACGTTGGAACCGGGGGAGTCGCAAGGCAGCAAAGACATCAGTAAGTTTGTTGTAAATCAACTTAAACTGTAACTTCTACAACAAATACAAACAATATGGAATAAAAAACTCAACAATTTCTGCACAAATGTTGACTTTAATTTAATTGCAGCTGATAAAACAGAATAATTTAATAATTTAAAATCACAATGCGGTACATCACGCCTGTTTAATGATTATGAAAATGATCGGCAGCGTAAAGATCCTGAGATTCCAGAATAAAATGCATTCAGGTGAATAAAGAGCAGCTTTGTAAAGATCTAAACGTAAACAATACGCAGCGATGGATGTAAAACCTGTTATTGTTCTGGAACAACAGAAAAATATATTTTTGGATTTTTCTTTTCTTTTCACTAAAATGTTTTTTTTTCTTATTCTACAGCTTCTGTACTTGCTGATCAGATCAGATTATTAACTGTTGGACACTGGAGGTGTAGATGTGTGTATTCACTGAGAACCAGACGGTGTGATTACTTCTGTCCACAGAACAGTGTCTCTATCATGGATAATTAATAAAACATTATTCATTTTAAACAGATGTGAGGCTTGCACTCAAAGGAAAGCTGTGTTACCTAGGTTACCGTTTCCACCATTCTGTGGTCGGCAGCGACCTCTTGTGGCCAGAAGTCGTATCTGCAGCTCTGAAAAGCCCACATCTGGACTTTCTGTCCTTCATCCTGCTGAGGTCTCTGCTGACCACAGATCTGCAACCTTTCAAGGAATCCATAAGACTCACCTTTTCAGAAAAGCTTTTAATTGACTATTATTAAACTTTATTTGGATTTTTCATTCTCTTTCTGTTTCTTTAATTTTAGTTTTAGTTTATTTTCTTTTGTCTTGTTTCATTCTATTAAATATTGTTTTACATCTGTTTTTTTTCTCCAGTGTATTAGTTTCCAGTCGCAGGTGATGAAGTTGTTGGGGATTAGGACAACACTTTGAGACGTGTGTGTGTGTGTGTGTGTGTGTGTGTGTGTGTGTGTGTGTGTGTGTGTGTGTGTGTGTGTGTGTGTGTGTGTGTGTGTAAATATGCATGTCTGTGTAAATATGTTGTGTATATATGGGAACTGTGGGTTTATGGCCTGGGAGATGTGATGGGATAGGATGGAAAGAAAATGGGGGCGGTTTGTCATGTTTGCATGTCTCCATTTTCATGTACAATAAAGTGCTCTATAAATATTTATGTATATATTATTTTAATAAGTTAAATAAAAACATTGCCTGCATGTATTGTTTACTACTGTGATGTTAAAAGTATTGTCGTGCATCCTGTGTCCTCCATCAGAACGTGTTCAACGCGCATCGTTTTTACCATGAACTGATTCAGTAGGTCTGTGAGGGACCAAGCTGGGAAAGAAAACACAGGTTACTTGAAAAAATAACAGGTTTTAATGACCAAAAAAGCACTTTGACAAAATGCCGGGCCTGAGAAAGAGACCAAATGAACAAAACTCACATTTTAACTGTTTAAGTAGCACACAAATCAGCCTAACACAACCCCCAGTCAGCGTTTACACCACTCCCTCCAGGACAAACAAAAGTTCAGCAAAGAAAGAAAATTAAGCAAAAGAAAAAATTAAGAGTTGAAAATGAAATAGTTCCTAAATGTGTGTTAAAGAAAACAAAAACTTTCCACCCAAGTTTCAATATGCGAAGAAAACCGTGTTGATAGAAATCAGATCCAAATACATAAAGTTTTTTTTATTTTATTCTCTGTTTGTGTTTCAGATGTGCAGCAACTCTTTGTGATTAAAGAAGAGAGTTCCCAGAGCTCCGGTCTGGACCAGCCGGAACCAGAACTCCTTCAGATAAAGGAGGAGGAGCTCCGGAACAATGGTGCCATGGAGCAGCTTGCTGAACAGGAGGAGACTGAACACAGCAGGTTGTCAGTTCAGGTCGTTACTGTGAAGAGTGAAGATGAAGAGGAGGAACCTCGGTCCTCACACCTTCATCACATCAAATCTGAAGACAGCAGCGAGGCAGAACCTCCAACCTGCAGCTCAGCTACACAGACGAAAGCAGAAACTGATGAAGAGGACTGCAGGAGTCCAGAGCCAGACAAGAACCCAGATCCAGCAGACTCATCAGAGACCGAAGTCAGTGATGATGATGATGGTTGTCCAAAGTGTCCTGATTCTGAGCCTGAAGCTGAAGATGGACAGCCTGACTGGTGGGCACCTGAATCAGGTGAGAATCACGTCGACGGATGTAACGCGGCCAAAAAGTCCTTCCCCTGCTCGTACTGTGGAAAACTGTTTCACACCAAGTATTCTCTGGAGCGGCACTGGCAGGTCCACACGGGGGAGAAACCGTTCAGCTGTGATGTTTGTGGTAAAAGATTTAACAACAAATCGCATCTCAAGTCCCACACCAACCTCCACACGGGAGAAAAACAGTTTGCATGCGACATTTGTGGTAAAAGATTTAACCAAAACACGTGTCTAAAGAAACACATGCGGGTGCACACCGGAGAGAAACCGTACGGCTGTGATGTCTGCAGCAAAAGGTTCAGTCTGAACTCCAATCTCAGGACACACATGAGAATCCACACGGGGGAGAGGCCATTCGGCTGCGTGGCCTGTGGCAAAAGGTTCAACTGCAAGACAAACCTGAAGATTCATATGCACGTCCACACGGGAGAGCGATCATACAGCTGTGAAACCTGCGGAAAAAGATTTAAACAAAACTCCAACCTGAAGGCACACATGAGTGTCCACACGGGAGACCGACTGTTTGCTTGTGATGTTTGTTGTAAAAGATTTAACCGAAAGGAGTACCTGCAGACGCACAGGAGACTCCACACGGGTGAGAAACCGTTCGGCTGCGAGGTTTGTGGCAAAAGATTTAACCAAAAGGTGTATCTGAAGACGCACAAGATCGTCCACACGGGAGAAAAACCCTTCAGCTGCGATGATTGTGGTAAAAGATTTGGTTATCAGGGAAGTCTTGCAAAACATCTGAGAGCTCACAAAGTCGAGAGACCAGATGGCTGAGACAGTTTCTGTGGGACTGGATTTAACCCAAGTGTTTCTTCAGGATGGTTATTTAGGAGAAAAAGATGTCTGACTCTGCTGTTTGGTGTTAAATATTTAATATTTAAACATGAGACCAGATATAAGTAAGAATCCATGATGATAAAACATGAACCGTCAGGAAAAACTTGTCACTTGCAGTAAAGAAACCATTTTATTCTGGTTAAATCGATCTGTTAGCTGTGTAATGACGTGTTCTACCAGTCCTGCATGTTACAGCAGATCCAACAAGGTCCGACCTCCTCCTGAAGAAACTGGTGCAGCTGTGGTTTGAAGGCAAGCAGCACTATGAGGCGGATGGAAGCATGTTGGGATAAACTGCTCTCATACAGCTTGTTGCAGGTTTCTGATGTTTTAACAGGAGTTCTGGATCCAAACTTCCTCCTTTCTGGTTTTGGAAGTCACAAATCATCTCCTATTTAAGGCACCTTTTTAAAGATCCTGGTGACCTGCTGACAGACTGAGTTACAGGTAAATAAACTGTTTACATGCACACCAACAATCTGCTCATCATCCTTTTCCTGGAGTGTGTTCAGGTGGTCATACAGACAGCATAATTTAATGTTTTACTGATGAACAAGCCCATGATTCTCCCCACGTCTTCATGCATGTCTCATTATAAGAAGCCTTTATGCCAAACATCCAGCCAGCAGGTTTTAGGAAGGAGTCGTGCAAACGGCGTAGCACCAAAACAAAGGGCGCCGTGTGAAGGTGTGGAGCTGATGTTGCAGGGAGCTTCCACACTGGAAGAGCTAACAGTAAAGTTTGTTGCAAACTCAGCAAGAAAAAACAAGATAATGAAGAAGAAAAAGGCTCCGTTCAGACACAAACCAATGCTAAGCTTTTCCCCTGAAGGGACTCGGCTGAGATTCTGAGAAATGGATCAGATCAGGTCATAACCGCTGCACGAAACACATGAGATTAAATCTCCAGTAGGTAATGTTGCTGAGAGACGTGTTCCTCTGGATGAAGTGGTTCCTCGTCCTGATAGTAGTCTATACATTCTGTAATAATGACCAATAAGAAATATAGATAGACGCCTCAGTTTACTGTAAATCTGTAAAACTCTGACCAATCCAAACGTTCCCACCCAAATGGAGTTGTTCATTTCTTATATTTCATAAGCTTATGATTTCCCGACCCGGCTCGGTTTATTTGCCTCCTCCTGCTAAACTGCCGAGAAAGAGAAAATCGTTGGTGGAAAAAGCTGCGAATAAAAAAGCCTCGGATCACGCAAGGAGCAGAACCAGAGGGGGAGGAGCCAAGATAGGGGGAGGGGACAATGAAAGGGGAGGGGACAATGCAGGAGGAGGAGCTTAGACCAGGGGAGGGGCCAATGTAGGGGAAGTGGCCATGGTAGGGGGAGGAGCTGAGGCAGGGGGAGGGGCCAAGACAGGGCGCTACTTTCCCATCTTGCTAGCTCCCCTACATGACCTACCCCAGCTTCAAAGATCAAGCTCCATCAGCAGGAAGGCGTGTCCAGGATGGATGAGCACAGACTTGTTTTACACTGATATAAGCCTAATCAATAACACATTCATGCTAATGCACATTTCTTGGCTTCCTGTTAGCATCCTCTACCAGCAGGTCCGTAGCAGTGAGGCGTTCTCAGATCATACACGTGTTCAGATTGAGGCGAGGAACTGAATCATCGATCTGCTACCTAAGTTTCATCATTCTAATGCCAGAGAGGTGTTACGCTACGCTGCGACGGACTGGCGACCTGTCCAGGTGTACCTGTCCAGGTGTACCTGCCTCTCGCACAGTGACTGCTGGGATAGACTCCAGCTTTCTGCAACCCTTAACAGGACAAAGCGGTTGAGAAAATGAATGAATGATGGAATCTGACTTACCAGGTAATGGTATGGTTGGGAGGAAACACAACGCAGATCCAAGTTTACCAAACCATCCCATCCCGAGCCGAACTGGACCCCCCCCCCTGTTGGAAATCAGGCGGATTCTGTTCATACAACCTGTATAACTAGTTGTTGATTTGCAGAACTTGTAAAATACCATACTGGTGCAGTAGTATTAGCAATATTATTTGGTTACAGTACACAACTCAGTAAGTCTTGTAGGAGATGTCATCTGTACTCTCTAAACGGTGATAATGAGTCCAATCATAGCAGAATACCAGAACCCACGTGGCGCCGCTGTGGTTTAGCCGTGACAGTAAAACTGATGGAACTATTAATGTTGGTTGTAGGAACTGTAGCTTGACTGAAGGATTTTACTGAGTTGAGTTGATGACAGCGGAGATTTTTACCCTAAATATGACTTTTAACCACCCAAACTTTATCTTTTGTTCTGTAATGTGTCTGCCTAAAGCAACACTGGCAGATGTTCATCCCAACGAGCCGCTTTCATTGTGCAAAGCTTGTAAAGTGAAACTGTAAAGTTTTAATCGCCTGCTTATTGTCTTACATGATGGTTTGCAATACTTTTTCTGAATCAGAGTTTTACAGAAATTGCAGGAGCAGGACTTTGTTTATTGAGAGAAGTGTGGACTAACAAACTCATTACTACATTTTTAAATCTACTATATTCCATAATTATAATCAAAACCAGACAAACTTTTCTCAATGATAAAGCCGAGTCTAATGTTATAGACTGGGCCTATAAGACCCAAAGTCAATGAAAAACATTTTAAAATCATAATCTATCCATTATCAGACATTTTAAATTGTAGATTTAAGTTTGAGGTTAACCCAAGCTCTTTCTGTAATGTTGTAGTAGAATCCATAAGCATTTGGTTCCCTTCCTTTGTCAATCAGTTTCTGGGTTGATATAAGGGATGACTGAGATTAAAGATACACAATATTCCATCCTCTAGGTTTCTGACATTATGTTCTCTTCATGGTTAACCCCAATTTCTCTGATATTTACAACATTAATATTTTATTGGGAAAATGGAGAAACAACAACACCTTACTGATTTTTTTAAAAAAAAATCATTTTTAATATATTATTCACATATCAGGAAAATGCTTAACAAGTATGCACAAATAAATCTGCAGAGAAATGTCTCCTGCATTCCTTTAAAAAAATGCTGGTTCTCCGTAAGTCATTTTGTGTGATCTTTATGTAACTGATTCACATGATTTGATGTTGGCTTTTTACTATAGTTGAATGATAGTTATGTAATTATGCTTTTATATAACTGTCCAGTAATAATTTTTCTTCATTTACTAAATCAGGATTCATAACTTTTGGTATGTTTTAATATCGATGATTTTGTTGACCTAGTTCATGGTTGGATTGGTATATCTGTTGCATTCTATACATTTGTAAAGTACACCTCCCACATGATAGATTGGATTTATCAGCAGTAATAAAGAGGAAAAACTAATGTCAGTGGTTCCTATGAAGCACTGCTACATGATCCTTTTAGGGAAAGAAGGCTTTCCTAAAAACTTGCTGAAATAACTAACTTTTTAAAATATTTTGTACTTGTAACTATAATGGACCACCCAGTGGAGAGGGATAACTGTTTGCAAAAAGGGAAAAAATAGACAAAAGACATAAATGATTAGAGGATCAAAAATGAACATAATCAGTCAATTTTCACATTTTGTAAATTTACTTTTGTTCTTAATTGAACCAAACCATAAAATGAAATTCATGCAGTTTAAATAAAAATGGGTTCTTTATCTTGTTGCTCTGTGCACTCTCTTTGTTAGGATGTGTATTTCACCTAATTTGCTTTGACTGAAGGAATTTAATTTTAAAATTGTACTGGGGATTACTCTCAGTGGTAATGGTAATGGAAAATGCTAAACACACAATGGGACCCCCACTGAAATTCCTGACAGCATCATTCCAAGGTTAGTGTGCCCCGACTGTAAACAAAGATGGCGACTGGTTCCATTCTTCTGTGATGTAGCATACTTGCGTTTCAGTTGTGGGCACATATTTATATTCATGTTGGTCAGGCTCTTAAGAGAGGGCAATGGATTCCACAGCATCTCAACCCACACAAAATTAGTTTTTTATATTTCTGTTGTGTTCCCCTTTGTCAGCTTATCTGTTCAGTGTTGCTGTTTGTTACTATTTTTCCATTAGAAAGGTTTTGCATACCTGCGCTGTCCTTACTGCACAGCAGTCATGCAAAGGAAGCATAACTTTCTTACACACTTGAGATCTCATGGTAAGAATTTCCCATTATCATTACTAATTGATGTTTAAACGGCTATAGATATGTTGTTGGGCATGAAGTCCATATTTCAAAGTGATGCTGTAAAAAACACTTCAGTGGTCTGCGATGTGTTTCAGAGAAACTTCATAAAGATTCACAAGAGACATACTGCAGTCACTTATGAGCATGTTTTCCTTTCTTTCCTTACTCCTTTTTTGACAAGTTTCACTCTGCTGGACAGCAAACATAAGGAAGATATGTAGCATGTATAAAAAGAATGTTTAATGTTAAGTTTTTCTTTAAGATTCCACATTTTATAATGGTCAAAGAAAAAAATAATGAAGAATGTATGTACATATTCATTTGTATGTATGTTTGGTAGGTCCATATTTTGCTTTCTTTACTGTTTGCTGGTCTACTTCCAAATTCAGAAGCCCTTCTTCTAGGCCCTCAGTGTCATAAGGCTGAATCAATCAGTAAGATTAATTACGACTGAGATTGGCATTGCCATGAAAATACTAATACTTTTTTTCAAATTTATTTACAGAGATAGAATATATTGAAGACACTGACCCAGTGGAGCACAAAATGAAACCTCACTGCCCAGCACGTCCATCAACATTCTTGACTTCAGCTTCATTGCGGCGACATGAACTGGAGAAACATGACAAGGCTTCAGAATCTATAATCTTGGTAGACCAGGAGATGGATTATTTATCACGACCCAAGACAAGTCTGGACCAAGAACTATTATTCATGGATGGGAGTCCTTTGATAGTCAAAGCTTTAACTGTGAGGTCGCAGCCTGTAGAGAATATGGCTGGAGGTCAGGAATGCATCCACCTTGAGCGCTGAAAGCACTATAGAGTTCATCAACCACCTCCTTTCCTGAAGAAGTCCTCAATAGACGACATGTTTGAAAAGGGCTTCATTTCCAGCCACACAAAAGAACAATGCTGTGAGATTCACGCCAAAGCTTCCAATGACAATCCAGCTGTAGTGTTCCCTGTTTTTCTTTTAGACCACGGTTACTCTGGCAGCAAAGCGTATTTTCCAGTTTACACTGGACGGTTGAAAAGCTGGCATGTATTTGTCAGGGTCAGAGTAACTTTTGAGCTTGCCAGTGGTATGTGGATGTACTGCTGCAAAGAAACCACAAAGAGAATGTGTGTCCATATATACTTTTCAATGAGCTGGGTCTCCAGAGTTACTGAAAATTTTCCTGTGATGCTGCCATGTGGCCAGACTCTGAAGACGAGGGAGTGGAGGCAGAGCTCATGCAATGTGAAGCACTTCAGACACAAACACAGACCTCCTCCATCCAAATAAAAGCCATGGTGGAATATATGCTCAGGGTAAAAAGAATACCGCCTCAACTTCCAGAGGACATGTCTTTAAAACCACCAGACATCCTCCTCAAACTTTCTCCTCAGGAGACAATGTGCCCATGTTGCCCTGGCCAAACACCACCCGAACTGTCAGCAGAAGAATTGGTGACAAAAAAGGCAACAATATATGGGATTCTGTCAATTCACAAAGGTTTGTTAGTGTTGAGTCTTTTTCAGTGCTAAAATATTTAAAATATTTCTTTGTATTTTTGGCACATCTTTTTAATATAAGAAAAAATAAAACTGTGTTCGTTGAAAAACATTGCTATTGCAAATGTATTCCATGTTCAATATCAATACAAAGGCTTTAACATTCCTTTCTCCCCAGATGTCCATGTTTACAAGAAAACCTGTCCAGTCTGTAACACACCAGTAATGTTTCAAGATTACACAACAGTTTTCCACAACTACAACAACAGAGTGATTTTAACTCTGCAGCTTTGTTCGTTTCTGACTAATTTACTGAAGGTACATTAAGTTTTAAAATCATCAATAGTCTTTTGATATTCATTCATGTGAATATTTTTATTTTGTATTACCAATATTTTCTCACTGTCCAACAGAGTCACACTGCCACAGGAAGGTTCATAAAAGCCGTGGAACTTCAGCTGAACACAACGATCCACCATAACACAAGGAGAAAGACTTTTTTCCACTACTGCGCTCTCGCAGCATACAACTACAACTTTTCATGCCTCCGATGTGGCCACAACCCAGCTATTCTGATGGAAAATTTAATTTGCCTTGCCAGGTAAATATGTACTGAAGTGAGTGGGAGCAGCTCTGGTGATTAGGTGAGTGGCAGCACCTGGGAAAGAGCAAGCAGAGGTGATAAAAGGAGTCAGTGTGTGTGAGGTGTTCTGGGGAGAGGAGCTTAGTGACTGCTATCGGGTGATTACCCAGCCAAGCAACCGTCTAGTGCTCAGTGGGCCTGGTGGGAGGGTGCCGACCACAGCTGTGTAGGGCTGCCGGCGGTGAAGCCAGTTAGAGGGACTGTAGGGTGAGTTCGTCATCCCGGCAGGGATAGGAAGAGTTAGGGGGACACATAGGAGCAGCTCTTCCACTCCCCAGCCAGAGGAGAGGTACTCCTGCCATTTCGCTGGGCCGGCATCTGCCTGAGACAGCTACTCGCGCCGGACCAGCGCCAAAGCTCAGACCCTGTGGGAGGGTCTCGACTCAGGGGAAAGGTAAGTAGTTTTTGTTTTTAATTCTATAAATTGTATGAATGTGTGGCGTGAGTGTAGGAAAGTTTTAAAGGTGTTTCTTGCACCCAGTATTGGACCATGGAGGAGTTGTTTAGTTCGGAGTTGGATGTTTGCCTTACGGTAAGACCAGGATGGGGGGGTCCTAAGAGTTCCCTCCGTATTGGTGAGTTTGCTGTGTGGGTGTAAAAGTGGGGACCTTCTGTTGTAGTGCTGTGTTGTGGAGTGGGGGGGTTTGAGGCGTTGCCTTGTGGCTCCTCCCATTGTGGCCGTGCACTAAAGGGAGCAAGTGACTGGCTCAAATACGAACTGCTATCTGACCCTCGAATCCCATACAGGTCTGAGACCAGCTGCCTTATGAACTGTACAACATAAAGGTTGTGCTCTTATTACCTTTTTTGCCTCCTTATTCATTCCCCCAGGGCTTCTGTCTAAGTGCAGGAATATTACAGTACCAATTTTCTTTCCCAGAAGAATGAAAATACATTGGAAAAATTTTTAAAGTACTTTTATTTTACTCGTTGAATAAGGCATAAAATGAAAAAACCAAACATCACGCACATGCACAGAAAGTTAATATATGTATATGTTCATTGCGTAAACACAAGAATTTGTCAACTTCATCTGTTACATTGGTGTAGTTTATGAAATTAGGTCAAACTCTCAATGTTAAAGCTTTTTAAATAATTTAAAAACATGTCAACACAAACCACTCTTTTTCACCATTAGTCAGTCTGAAGAGGCCCGTGTCAGAAGATGTGGGGAGGCTGACCTCTCAGTCAACATCAGACAGAAATGGGACCGGCTGGAAAGCCAGATTGTGGAAAGTGGAATCTGTGAAGGTTTGTTTGAAAGTATAATTCTTGTTTTAAGCTTTTAAGTTTTTAAAGCAAAGAAATGTAACACTCTTAATATTCATAATACATTTATGAGTCAATATATTGTCTTTTTTTATATATATAAACTTGAAAGCACAGAACCCATTCTCCGAGAAGCTGTCCCATTCCAATTTTACCCCGTGGATTGGAGTACACAGCTGGTTTGGTGATGTAGTTCCAAAAACTGAGCTACTTAAAGGCCTCACTCATAACTCCATTACAGCAGTTTCAAAATCCAAAAAGGGCAGGCCGTCAATGAGGATGAGCTCCTACGTCTAGTAGAATCCAAGAAGGTGTCATTTTATTTGTATAAATCCCAGTTTTTCAAGCAAGCAGATTTGTGTACTTAGTTTTTATTTTAGATGCTCTAGAATTACTGTTATCTTAACTAATTGCAGCCCTCTAAACTGATTTGGTGAAAGCCTGCTTGGATCTTGGAGTTTCATCCACTGGAACAGAGGCAGACTCAACTGTCTGCAGGAAATACTTCTGTACAAGATGTCTATCCAAAGATGTTTAAGCTGCAGAAAACTGGAGGTATGCATACAGTTACAGAATTAGCATGAAGTTTAGTTTAAGATAGTTTTATGACAATCACAACAAATCATCAACTACAAAAAATGTAGGGATATGGAATTAATCCTATTACCTCTTTTAGATATTTTTGTTCAAGGATTTGCTTTCAAATAAAAATTGATTCAGCAAAAATTGGTGTTTTTGAACATCATCACTATGAAAATGTTCATGTTCATAACATCCCTATTGTGTCTGTATAGGTGGCGTGTTGCACATGGGTTGCACTCATGCCGTCACTTACTATCACTCCCCTCTGCCATGGCAAGAGAGTGTCCGGGACCGTGCAGATGGGTGCCTAAGTTTTGCCCATCTGCCGAACATTTATGTTTCAGAAATTGCTGGTCGTGTGGCAGGCAAGTGGCAACCTCTGGCGGTTAAAAGTGAAGCCTATGCAGAAGTTAATAAAACTGCAGTTCCCCTTTCATCCACTAGGGGCTGCAAAACAGAGCAAATCCCCATAGACTCCCATGTTAAAAAGACCAACTTCACAGTAGGAATAAACATGTTTACAGCAGGAATAAACATGTTTACAGCAGGAATAAACATGTTTACAGCAGGAATAAACATGTTTACAGCAGGAATAAACATGTTCACAGCAGGAATAAACATGTTCACAGCAGGAATAAACATGTTCACAGCAGGAATAAACATGTTCACAGCAGGAATAAACATGTTCACAGCAGGAATAAACATGTTCACAGCAGGAATAAACATGTTCACAGCAGGAATAAACATGTTCACAGCAGGAATAAACATGTTTACAGCAGGAATAAACATGTTCACAGCCTGGTACAAAAATCATTTTAGGTTTACCTTCATGACAACTGTGGGGGGAGTGAATTTTTGTCTAACTCGCCCGTTTTAAAGTAATTTAATCTCGAAGTTTGGCATATTTAGGGGCGTGTCCTTTTGATTGACAGGTACCTGATCTCCTGCTTCAAGTCAGAATGTAGAACAACCGCGGTTTTTAGCTGGTTAACAACGTGACTTAGCTTTAGCCCGCTTACCTCCGTTAGCTGGTTAGCTCCTGTTATCTCCGGGTTAGCTCGGTTAGCTCTTAGCTACAGAAAGCTCAGAGTTCGCTCGATGTCAATCATCCACCATGACGCTCACAGCCCCCCTCTCAGCTCCACCTCTTTGCCCATATTTGTATTTTTTGGGAGAGACGACACGCATGCCTCTGCCAAGACGGTGATGGTAGGAACCGCCCACCGAGCTTCAATTCAGCTCTTCAGAAACCTACAGATGATGTCACGGAGGCTCCGCCCATCTCTTCATATACAGTCTATGGTGGCAAGGCACACCAACAATAGAACAAGGCAAATGGTTTTCCAGCCTAACGATGAAAGACTGTGGACCATCTCCTAAAAACATAGTTGCTGCGCAACAAAAGACACTAAAAGTTGAGCTGCCTTGGGTCAAAACCCTACAGTTCTGGAGACGCGCACCAAACACAAGCTGTCCTGAAACAAGGCAGCACCCCATCACTGGTACTTCAGATCACTATTTACTCTGACAGATTCCATCATTGATCATGTGTATCTGTTTTGTGATTGTACCATTAGGAAACAGTCCCATATGTACTCAACCCTGAAGTGAAGGTCAAGGAGGAAGAGGCACTGCCACTACAAGGAGTGGGTTTCTCAATGAGCCTCTTTCACACTGAGGAGGACCTAAAGGTAGTTTTGTAGGCTTCCACATTAGCAACAACAAGATTTGCTGTTATTAATTTAAAGCATGTGAGAAAGTCACACATGTAAGATCAACAGGTCTAGTTTGAACAGTAATTGTACAATTCATTACGTAACACATTATAATATGGTCAAAATATGTTTTGTTAAAACACACCCAATGTCAGGATGTGGTTTGTGTTTCTCCTTAGTTCTGGTTTCCTGTTTTATTTTGTACTTTTTCCTGTTTAGTTCTCCTGGTTCTTGTTTAGCTTTATTGATTTCCTGTTGTAGTTCACCTGGGTTCATTTAGTCGATTCATTACACCTGTGTCTCATTATGTTGTCTGTATATATACTCCTGGTTTTCAGTTCACAGTTGCCGGATCATTTTGTTGTTTTAGTTCCCTGAGTTCCTTGGGTTAAAATAAATATCCTTGAAATCTGCATCCCAACTACATTTTGCTTGCATGGAGGAGTCACCAGAATTTTGGGTTGGGTCGGTTAATGGAAATATGTTGTGGATCATATAAGCATTCTTTTCATTTCATACAGGGACATGAAGTGTGTGAAAATTGCATGGCAGAGGTCATTCATGGCTGCATTTTCTGACTGCAGCAGAAAAGGACAGAAACAGTAAGCTATATATGAGATTAAAAAACATATTCAACACAACCATTTTTAAAGATCTATTTAATTTGGTATTAACATAATACAGGATGGAAAGGAAGAACATTTTGCCATACAGTTCTAACTTGTTCTGAAAAATAAAGTTGTGTGTATATATAAGTTTCAACTCTTATAATTGTATACATGCTGTCAATTTATTTGCTATTACGATGTTTACCGTAAAAGTTTTTTTTTTTTTTTTTTTAAATGCCTAGTGTGCGCTATTATTCGGGGGGTGGGCCGTCTTGGTGAGGCTGGATTTTCTTGAAAACATGCTCATTGTTGGTTAAAAATTATTCAAAGCTACAAATAAAAATATTTGGAGAGCGTGAATAATATTTTTACAGGAATGCATTTGTAACCTGAACGTCAGGCTAGTGAGCATCTGGCCACAACAACAAAGGCGATCCCAGTGTGTCATTCACCTGTCTGTATTTCAGGAAGTTGTATCCTGACATTGACAAAGAAAACTGGATAAAGTGTGGGTCATGTAATGGTTGTCTTCATGTTGAATGTGCCACATGTGACGTCTCTACAGCCGCTGACATTTTTACATGTCTGTGATCTGGATGAGTTCAAGGTGGGAACAACTCTATGGTTTGCATTTAAACAAGTTTTCAATTTGAAGGTTGACTTGTTACTCTATTCAGATATTAAGTTTATATTCTGTTGTTTTTTTTCTAATTATTTTCTAGTACTCTGAACTGCCTGCGCAACAATGGAGTCCAAGGTCTGATCTCGGAGGAGCAAATCAAGGTTTTTAAGATTTGTTTTTACAGTTGTACTAATAAATTCAGATACCCTGGCAGAATTAGAGGTTTTATGGTCACTTTCTAGAGAGACTTGTGGTGAGGAAAAAAAAAATTGTTTTTTGGTCTCATGGACCAACTGAACTCTTCCTAACACTTGCTACCACTTCAGCTACTTGTTCTCACACTTTGTCATTGCACACATGATTTGGGAAAACTGTCTAAAGTAATTCCATTTGGAAATACTTCATATTTTGTATCAATTTAATATGTGCTTTGTGAATTATTCTAGATCTTTTTATTATTGTACAGACTCTAAAAGACGTGTTGGACAGTGGGGAGAGGAAGTCCCAGAGAATGTATTTGTGGAAGAATCCTGGGCAGAAGCTCACATTAAAGCAGATTCTGAATGGCAGGTCATCTGCTTTTAGTGAAAAACATGGAAGTCTGAAGTTTTTATTGTTTTTATGTATTGGTAATTTTTCCAGACCAATGTGAAGACTAACTGGTGGAGCAAGTACAATGTTGTTGTTTTTTTTTTTTCTCTGACAGATGGAGGATCTTATCCACAGGATCAAGACATTAAATCTGGACCACAGTGATCTCAGGATTGTGGATTACATCATTGATGTCATGGTTCCAGAGGTTGAGAAATACTTCATTTTTAATCTTGATCTAATCACAACATATATTGGTACAATTGTCATGTTTGAATCTATATGTACTAACTTTTACATCTTTGTCAAGGTATACTAATCTTTTGAAACTTTTTCTCTTTACACAGGTCACAACTGACATCCTGATGACATTTGAGGGCATGACAAGATACCAGGCAGAAAACTCCTGGGAACATCAGTTGATAAATTAACATACTAAAGAATGTTTTGTGTGGAAAAAAAATGTTATGATGTATTAGTCTGCTTTTTAAAACACTTATAGGGCAAATGCTCAAAGTAAAAGGTTAGGGTTGAGAAAAAACTTTAGTGCCCCTAGGAAAAGGTTGGAAACCGTCAAAAATAATCATCTTCTATAATGCAGGTAGGAGTCGGAGTGGTGGTGTCATGTAGGGATTAACTCTTAAAAGAAATTTTAAAAACTATGTACAAAATGATGGGCATCATGACAATATCAATTCCAAGAGGAAATGTGGAAGTGTTATGAGGTTGTGGAAATATGATTAAGTTATTCTTTAATTTTTTTTTTCCTAACTGTCAGGTGATAAAGAGTCAGTATTGTAAATGGACCACAATAGTGGTGCTCCAAGACAGGGAGCACACTAAGTAATGTGCCAGCATACTTTCATTTCATCACCTGCAAATGGCAGAAAGGACAGTTTATCCATCCAACAACAGGTGACCATACTGTTCTGACTTAAACAAAAAAAGGCCTAAATTAAATTAAAGCCAGTTATTTCCAGAAAACATAAATGTGGCCTAGTAGATATTAATGAATGCAAATACGCTTGAACCATCTAAAAACATAGACGTGATCATTCTTAAAAAGTTGAGTAATCCATAGGGGATAGTTGTGGCAAAAGAAACATTTAAAAATGATCAAAATCTATGTCCCTCTGTCGTGATGAGTCTAAGGACCACAGCAAGGACCACTAACAGTTGGAACTCTGTGGCAAGCACGACTCATCACAGTGGTCCGGCCCATGGTCTGGACCAGACCACTATTTTATCAACAACCCCCTCTTTTTTTTTTTTTTTATCCCTGTTTGGGTTCTTTGTTCAGACCAGAATGGGCGCGCGCTCCACGTGCTCATGTGACGTCATCACCACCTCCCCCCTGCAGCCCACCTGTCGTCCTCCACCTGAACGCTGCTTCTCCTGCTGCCGAGAGTTGTGTGAGAGATGGAGAGTCTCCTTGTTGCAGAGACGTCCAGCGGGTCCGGCTGCCAAAGTCAGCCTGAAAGTTTTTTCAGAGTTCCGGCATCTCCGGACCGACCCACCGGGACCCAGTGGATCCTCCTGAAGAGCCACGTCCCTGCGACCCTTCCTGTCACCTTCCATGTTATACCGGATCAGTTTGCGCCCCTAATCACTCATGTGGGACAACACCAGGCGGGGGAGGCACCAACCCTGCCTTTGGAGAGAGGACCGGTTCCGGCTGCGAGGGACCCGCAAGCAGCGCTCCCGGTAAGCGTCGGGCTAATGCTACATGCTAATCCTACATGATGAAGCTACATGCTGATGCTACATGCTTATGCTACATGTTTATGCTACATGCTAATCCTACATGATGAAGCTACATGCTGATGCTACATGCTAATGCTACATGTTTATGCTACATGCTAATCCTACATGATGAAGCTACATGCTAATGCTACATGCTAATACATGCTGATGCTACATGCTCTGTAATATTTTCCTTTTTCTTCCTTTTAATGTTTTTTTTTCTGGTCAAAGAGAATGGGGGGGGACGCACTGATGGTGGCTGGGACTCTCACCTGGCTGCAGGGGGAAGGGCTCTGTAAGGAGAGTGTCCTGTAGGGGGCGGGTTCTGTAGGGGAAGTGTTCTGCAGGGGGGAGTATTCTGTAAGTGAGAGTGTTCTACTGGGGGGAGTGTCCTGTAGGGCGAGTGTTCTGCAGGGGGGAGTGTTTTGCAAAGGGGAGTGTTCTGTAGTGGTGCGGGTTCTGTAGGGGTGCAGGTTCTGTAGGGGTGCAGGTTCTGCAGGGGGGAGGGTTCTGCAGGGGGAGTGTTCTGTAGGGGTGCAGGTTCTGCAGGGGGGAGGGTTCTGCAGGGGGAGTGTTCTGTAGTAGTGCGGGTTCTGCAGGGGGGAGTGTTCTGTAGGGGTGCAGGTTCTGCAGGATGAAGGGTTCTGTTGGGGAGGTGGTTCTACGGTGATGGTTCTGTAAGAGGGAGGGTTATGTAAGGGGAAGGGTTCTGTAGGGGGAGTTTTCTAAAGGGGGAGTGCTCTACGGGGGGGGGGGGGGGGGGGGGGTGTTCTATAGGGGGCGGGTTCTGCAGGGGGGAGTGTTCCGTAGGGGGGCGGTTCTGTAAGGGGGAGGGTTTCTTGGGGGTAAGGGTTCTGTAGGGCGAGTGTTCTGTAGGGGTGCGGGTTCTGCAGGGGGGTGGGTTCTGTAGAGGGGGAGGGTTCTGTAGAGGGGGAGGGTTCTGTAGGGGGGGGTGTTCTACAGGGGGGAGGGTTCTGTAAGGGGGAGGGTTCTGTAGGGGGGAGGGTTCTGCAGGGGAGGGATCTGGAGGGGGGATGTTCTACGGGGGGGGCTCTACAGGGTAGAGGGTTCTGCAAGGGAAGAGGGCATGTACGGGATTCACTACAGGGGAGATTGCTGGTGAAGAAACAGTCTGTTTGTGTTGGAGCTTACTGGTTACCAGTTCCGCCAGTTCCGCCAGTTCCACCAGTTCCCCATCATGCTCTTCTATAAACCACAGAGAGAATCCCAATATTTCAACATGTACTCCTCCAGCCAACACTGCATCACCAGGCAACACGTAGGTTAATTCGTTGATATACGCACACGGTTTTGGGTGGTGATGGATACGGTGTCGGTACCAAGGCTGAGTTTGTCCCTACAGGTCAGAGCCCCCCCGCTCTGTTCATAAGACACATACGTACATTGTCTATAAGAACTGCCTGTTGGAGTTGTTCCAGAGGTGTCCATCGTGTCTGGAGGCGTCTGATGCGCGAACACGAAGGTTGGGCACGTTTGTGTCCGTTGTGCAGACGTGTCCGCACTGCAAGTTCTCCAGGAGGTGGAACAGCCAGCCTGTCGTTGGGAGCACTCCTGCTGGGAACCTCCAGCTCTCATCTGCTCTTTATGCTGCTGGTTCTTCGTTCTGCAAGCTGGAAAAGGTGAGCAGGCTTGTCTGATTTGGTTTCCAGGTTTGATGGAATAGAATTCTATTTCTAAGCATATTCATGTAAAATCATACGTTCCTGGGTAAGTTTATATTGTTTCTCTTTGCAGATTTTCAAGGCTATGAATCTGAGCATGCCGAATTACGATACCTTCCTGAGACATGCCAGGATGTACATCCAGCCTGCAGTCGTGCACATGTGGAAGGAGATGCAGCGCCAGATGTTGGAACAGCTGAGTCAGCAGCAGAATGCCGTTGTTAGAGGCGGGTTGAAGGCTGACTCAGCAGGTACGTAGGGAGCCTCTAACCAGGTTCCCGGGTCAGGCTCAGTCGGCTAAATGGATGCAAGGTTAAAACTTTTATTTCCTTTTGTCTGAAGGGCGTTCGGCCAAGTTGAGCTGCTACATGATGATGGACCTGAAGAGGAACAAAGTCGTTGACCTACAGCTGGTTCAGGTGAGTGATGAGAGGTGGTCTGTGTTCGTCTGATGAAAGAAATATGGAGAGGAAAACGAAGGCGACATACGTCATGTTTCCTCCTCCTTCTGATAGAGGCAGGAGATCCAGTAGACTCTGGAACCACTTGTGTTCCTCATTTGGAGCATCTGAAAAACTCAGGAGAATTTTTAGCAAAACCAGATCTAACCACAGACTGTATATAAAAGATGGGCGGAGCCTCCGTGACGTCACCCGTAGGTTTCTGAAGAGCTGAATTGAAGCTCTTAACATCTTAACAAGACGGGGGCTTACAGGAGACTGTGCATGCATGCGTTATATCCAGCTGTGAAACGTTTCCAGAGAAGCGTTGCCTGCCTACTGACTACAAGCTTCTAACACAGCCAACATAAAAAGATGAAAACTTCCTGCAGTCGACGAGACGTTCATACATCACCATCCCTTTGAACCGGAACCATCAGGCAGACTGGTTCCAGCTAAAACATCTCCAGACGGAATATCTTCTCTCCCTGAGTCGAAGCAGCTTTAGACAAAACACAGTTATCCATCACTGTGTAAAAACTTCAGTTGCATGTTGTCTGAGTAAAGAAGGCTGAGCCGGCCGGTGGGCTTCAGGCAGGAAGGAGAAACGTTCCATCGTCCGTCCAAAGGGATTTTCATGTGTTTGCACCACTTAAAAACAGTTTAAAAGCCTCCCAATTGACCACAGGCTCATTGCGGCTACTTCATTAGCTTCCATGTGACCCCAGGTGTTCTCCTTTATTCAGATTCGAATGTGTTTATCACATTGTTTTGAAAGTGAATCAATGATAAAACATTTTACTGTAGTTCAAAACACTGAAATTAAACTATTTATTAAAGGGTGTATGAATCATGTTTTTTTATTTCAGAAAAATGAAGTTTTTGGTAATAACTTCATGGAGAAAGAAGGTCTGAAGCGGAGCCTCTCCGTCCTGGAAGCACATGGCGTGACTCTTGACAGCGTGGTCACAGATCGTCTCCCTGAAATCCAGAAGTTCCTGATGGAGGCTGGTGTCACTCAGTACTATGACGTCAGAGGGATTGAAAAAGGTATTCAGCTCTGTCTTGATCATCATGGGGGAAATAATATAAATATATGTGTATATATAGGCTTTTACTAATCTTAGGAATTTCCAAGAAGCTTTCCAAGATCTGTGAGAAGAGGGACTGTGGCAAGCTGAAAAAGTGGCTCAGCAGCATAAAAAACCACATCTACTGGACGGCAGCTTCCTCTACATCGGCACCAGAGAGAGTGGCCAAATGGCCGTCCATACTGAATCACATTCAGGACGTCCACAAACACGACAACCCTGCTTTCCCCCGCTGTTTGCATTCACAGCGCAGAGCATCAAACAAGAGCAAGTGGCTAACCGCAGGTACGAAGTGCAGAGATTCAAGCTGGTTACTGCTGGACTTATCCGGTGACTGATGTTGGAGCTCTTGCTTCTGCACAGAGGGACCTGCGTTCTGCAGGCTGAAGAAAGTCATGACGAATGAAAAGGTCTTGAAAGATGTGGAGAAGCTGAGCCCACATGAGCAGAGTTCATCACTCGAGGCTTTTCACAGCGAGCTTCTCCGCTTTGCAACCAGAAACACTGCTTTTCCATTTCTAGGAACATTGTGCAGGTAGATGCAGTTCCCACAAAATTCTGTATTAAACCAAAAAGATTTGCAACGCGCTTCATTTCTTATCCTCTTTCCTCTCCAGACTCTACCTACCAGCTCTCCACTTCAACGAGAACTCAGGTCGTCCCCCAGCAGTCGCAGCGTCTGGTGACCTGCTGTACAGGATCCATTTCCCCAAGTCCAAGAAAAGCAAGTGCACAGCGGAGCTGGTCCAGGTGGCGCTGACCTACAGTAAGTCCTACTGGCTTTTTCTGCATTTTAGTTTAGTTTACTGAACATGGAACATGTACCTGAGATGGTTTACACCTGCAGCCCTAAAACACAACGTCACACAGAAAGTACGACATCATGGACAAATGATGGCAAAGAAAAGTACATTGCATCGTAAAATACAGTGAAATAGTAGAAAAGATACCAGTAGTTATAAAAGTACACGAGTTTACCCTCTTTAACACACCATACTCCCTTTGTTGTAGTAAATATAAAAAATACTTCAAGCTAGGGCTGTTCGATTATGACAAAAATTATAATTACGATTATTTTGACTGAGACTGAGATCTCGATTATTTAACACAGTTATCCAGTATTTATAAACAACGCTGCGCATCATGGTGTTCTAGACTCCGTGTTGTTTAATCTGCTTTTACCGCTTATATAGGAACTATTTTACGTTGGTCTGGATGTACGTTTTATGCCAAACAACCGCTGTCAGGCTGCAGCGCGTTTCTCTCATTCACCTGTTAAAAGACGGCTGATCTGAACCAGCTGGTTAACGCGTTGCTATGGTAACGCCCCGTAACGGAGGGATATTACAGTGTTTAACTGGCCGAACTATGTATAGGAAAATAATGCAGCCAGTTGTCACTGACAATGGTATAAACTATGTTTAGGTGAACTTCCACAACCTACTGCAGTTATTCTACATGGACCTGCAGCCGGAGCCGACTGAGACTGGCCGCCTGGGAGTGCTTTAGGACGGGAGAGGCTCCCGCTGCTCCTTCCTTACAGCAACTGCAGAACAATATGTGCCTTCAAGTCAGTCGCCAAAACACCAGAAAAGTCTCTAATAACTCCAGTAAAAGCTGCTAGATTTGTCGCTTTTAACAAAAAAAGTCTCCAGATTTAGCGAGAAAGTCTCCAAGTTGGCAACAGTGTCTGAATGAAAGCAAAGCGGCTGTGGGAGGAGTTTACAGCACAGCGCTGCAACGCCAGAGACGCTCGATTAGCAGCTGAAGACAGCAGGAGAGGAAACTGCAGAGAGGAAAATAATCACACCCTTTTATTTTTATCATGGTTGGAAACCCAGATCGTACTGAGATTAAAATCCGATTAATCACCCAGCTCTACTTCAAGCTGGGTATTTTGGGGGTGGCTCAGGTGGTAGACCTGACGGTCTGCGGTTTGAGTCCTGCTTCCCGACGCTGCTGCAGCCCCGATGGTGACATGATTGTTCCAGACGGCCCAGATGAATGCAGAGGGTTGCATCAGGAAGTAAAAGCTGGGGATTTAACTGTGCGATAGTTTGTTGTGGCCGAGCCAAACGTAGAACAAACACGCTGGGACATTTACGCATTTTTATTGATAAAATGGTCAATTAAAAAACTATCCAGTATGTGTGTTTTTGTCTTTTTACTGTGGAAGAATGCAGTCATCAAACACACCTGGACTCTGAACCAGACAGTTGTGAAGGGATATTAGCACTTTTTCCCCACATGTTTAACTCTGTTGTCTTTACATAAATGCACAAATCTTACAGGTTATACCTCACGATGGTGACTAAACAGGCTTTCTAACAACCGTAAATACAACACCAACTGGTTTTATTAAAGGGGAGTAACAGTCCACCAAAAAGAAATCTTACTTTTAGTACAAATTAAGGCATCATTAAACACGTCATGAGTACTAGCTCGTTCAGCATGTTGTTTTCTGTACGACAGACTATGTGGATAAACTGATGGAGCTGATTTTTGAGAAGATCTTCTGGGATTCGACACCATATGTGGAAGAGCTGCTGAAGATTCCTGTCTCAGATGATGACTCAGCACAGTTTGCTAAACCAGACAAGCTGGAAGTGATTTCCAGTTACGTGTCCAGGTTAAATCAAGGACTAGTCTGAATCCAGCTCGTCTTCCTTCTGCATCTAGGAACTCGCTGCTCGTACGACGCAGGAGGACGAAAGGACTCAGGTTTGTCTCAACACCAGCTAACACGGCTCTGTACGCCAGCAGCTGTACCAGTTGTTATGAAGGATGATGCACAACTATGTCCTTGTACAGGCCAAATGTAAACATTCAGATTTTTATTTTTTCATGAAGATTTTTGTTATACGGGTTATTTCTTCACACAGTTCGGTTTCCAGTCCTGTACGCAGTTTACAAATAAAACTGTTCTAAGTATGCAGTTGTCTGGTCTCTCACCGTGAAAAAGGAACTGTTTACCATGATGAACAAACTGATAGTTTTCCCGTGTCTAATGGAACAGACGGTGTTTTTATCAGTTTATTTAGTCACAGATTTACCCTTTATATATATATATATATATATATATAAAAAACACTTTAAACAACACTAGTTTCTGGCCTTCAAACATCAGAAGCACAGAGATGTGATGACATGCTGGCATTCACGATGTATGTTCCTGTTGCCGTCATTCTGAAGCATCCTGAGGCTGAAAAACTAAACGGTATCACGTGACGGTAGCTTTTTTTTTTTTTTTTTTTTTTTATTACAGCAAAACAAGATAACATCCGAGGTAGCGAATAGCCTCATAGTTGTGATTTAAACTGGCTTGAGAGAGCTTAGTAAAGAGGATCTTATTTCACCTTCATTCATGCAGGTGGTCTTATTTACAAGAGACCTATTTAAGGTAGTTTAGATATTTGTATGTTTCAAAATAATTTTTTGATTTAAAAAAAAAAAAAAAAAAAAAAACTTATTTTCCTTGCACACTCCAGTCCAGATTGGTGACAAAAAGGTGCTTTTTAAATTGTTTTACTGTCAAAGTAGTTAAAAGAAGGGAAACACATTTTGCATTACTGTTATACATTATCATGTAAATTTTGTGTTGTAAACTGAGATTATTTTAAATAGAATACTTTAAAATACTTATTTCGCCACTGAACTGATAAGAAGCTTGTCAGGTCTTAGCATGGAAATGGGAGCTATATGACGGTTTTAAGGGGAAAAAACTCATGGTGGGACTGAATAGCGAACCTCTTTTTGTCATATTTATCTTTAGTACTTTTGTCACTTGCTTGTTGGGGAAAAACTGGAGCAGAAGGAAACCAGGAAAGAAAAAGGACAAACATCTGTGTGACTTTTTCCTGGTAGGAACAACCATAGACATAATAAACATAGACGCCACATAGCATCACACTGCCTATACGAGCTGACAAGCCGCCATCTTGGATGGGTCTCCATGCGCCTCCAATGCATTTATTTGTAAGGTGTAGGTCCAACCACAACAATATCTTCACTGATTTTTACCTGATTTTTCTCCCAGTTTGGTTTGTTACAAAGGACAGAGATATTATTATACAGATGACTGTAAAACATTAAAAAAACGTGTTTAAGGCTAAAATATTTTTATGCTATTTCACTAAAGCTTGTTCCATCCTCCTCGAGAAGCAAGAACCGAGTTTCTGTCTATTGAGGCTGCAAGAACCAGAAAGAAACGTCATCTTAGGCAGGTCCATCCATCCTCCAGGAGAACCAGGTCTGCAGCGGGGAGGGGTCACTGCGGGGGGCGATGTCTGCTTTATGTGCCATGAACCCGGTTGTTACCTCCACCAGGTTATGTTTTTCCCGCCGTCTTTGAGCTCAAGATAACTCAAAAGGTTACAGACGGATTTTTACAAACATTACAAGAGTTGTTGGAAATGTGAAAATGAAGAAGTGATTCAATTCTGGTGGTGATCCGGATCACCGTTTGGATCCAGGAATTTTTTAAAAGGATTCTTAAACATTGTGCTTGGTGAAGGTTTCTGCTCTCCGAGTTTCTAGTTTCATATTTAAAGAGAAACTTCGTCTGCGGTGGGGCGGGTCGTTGACGCGGCAGGGCGGGTTGTGCACGCTGCGGGGCGGGTCATGCACACGGCTGGGTCCGAGTGTTTTAATGTAAAAATGTTGGTACTTTCTCACCACCTCGTTCAGCTGTTTTATCAAAACAATCCGTTTTACCTGCAACAGTAAAAACGTGGAAGCAGCAACTCTGCTTCCTGCTTTCTCCGTGTTAACCACGCCCACCTCACATGTCTGACCAATCACACGATACTTCTCGGAGCCCCGCAAGAAAAAAGTTCTGCAGCCTGATGTGTCGAGAACTGTCTTCAAACACGTCCGCGAGAACAAAATGACGTCATTTTCTTCTCGGAGCCTCGAGAACAAGAAAAAAGTTCTGCCTTCTTATAGAGGATGGAACAAGCTTCAGACTCAGTCATGCATGCCTGCACCAACAGACTTTATTTGTGGCACCAAAACTCATCGTGAAGACGGGATTCACAGTTTTAGAGAAGCCATTCTCTAAAAAGAAAGGAAGTTATGAGTCATATGAGTCATGGTCAAGGCTTGTCTCCCTTCACTGGTTCCTTCCGTCACTGCCATTGTTCATTCCTCCATCAACACCGGTCATGTTCCATCGGTCTTCAAGACATCTGCCGTCACTCCGATCCTCAAAAAAACCTGCCAATTCATCCGACTTCAATAACTGTCATCCTATTTCCAATCTTCCTTTCATCTCTAAAATCCTCAAAAAGGTTGTTGCCTCTCAGCTCCACAAACACCTCACCTATAATAACCGGTATGAACATTTCCAGTCTGGCTTCCGTCCCATGCACAGCACAGAATCAGCTCTTCTAAAAACCACCACCGACCTTCTGATGGCAGCTGACTCTGGTCTCCTCACCATCCTCATCCTCTTAGATCTTAGTGCAGCATTTGATACCATTTCCCAGCCTGCTGAACAGACTGGCATCCTTTGGAGTCTCCCATAAACCCCTCACTGGGTTCTCTTCAGATCTCTCCAACCGCACACAGTTCATTCATCCTAAGGCTCACACTTCTAAGTCATTTCCCATTACTGCTGGTGTTCCCCAGGGCTCAGTCCTGGGACCCCTTCTGTTCTTCACCTATGTTCTCCCCCTCGGCCACATATTCCATAAATACAGCATCAACTTCCATTCCTATGCAGACGACACCTAGCTCTACATCTCTTCTTAACCTAACTCCTCTCTTCCACCTTCCCCCCCTCTCTGACTGTGTCCAGGAAATCAAAGCCTGGTTCCAATTTTCTCAAACTTAACAGCAGTAAAACAGAAGTTTTACTTGTCTGCATGCTCCCTCATTCTAACCAAATCTCAGTTTCTCCATCAACATTGACAGGTCTTCCATATCCCCTCCCCTCAGGTCAACAGTCTGGGGGTCGTTCTCAACTGTACTTTATCATTTAAAGCCCACATTAACAGCACCCGGTGTGCTTCTTTTCACCTTTTTAACATCAACCGTCTAAGGCTACGTTCACACTACGGGCTGAAGTGACTAAAATCCTATGTTTTTGCCCCTATGGGACCTGTAACCGCTCTTTTCCTGCCTTTTCCTTGTCTTTAGTCGCTCTGAAACTTTCTCCCATCTGAGCTTCGGAACATCAACTCTCTCCCGTTATTCAAATCCCAACTTAAAACTCATCTGTTTAATCTGGCCAACTCTGTCTGACCCTTTTAACTATCTGCCTTGTTTGTTTTTATTGTGTTTGATTCTCATGTGATCTGTTTCTTTTTCTTTTTGTAAGGTGACCTTGGGTACTGAAAGGCAAAATAAAGAAATAAAATTATTAAATAAAATGTATTATTATTATTATTATTATTATTAATAATAATAATATTATTTTTATTATTAACAAGCCATTTGATAGTCCACATAGCACAGACCCGTTTATTTTGACTATTGACCTGATTGCTGATGAAAATGAGCGTCTGCATATCTGTCCTTTCTTTCATTTTAATCTGTCCCCAGTTCACATGTTGAAATGGAGACTTGAGGCGCATTTCCGTTACAATCTTTAAGGGGACTTGGTTCAGGTGGGTAGTAATGTCAGAAAATGTTAGCTCCGTATTTGGTTTGGTTTGCTTTCACATTAGGGATGCACCAATACAGATACTGCTATCAGTATTAAACCTATGTGTGTGTATTTGTACTCGGTATGCATAAATGTGTTGTGATACTTCTGAACAAACACTCGTGAAAAAACAAGAACTATAAAACTAAATACAAAAAATTCATCAGCCAAATTAACATGTTACATTTTCCCAAAGCATTAACACATAAACATCAAAGTTACACTTCTGATGTGCATGTGAAGTATAGACGAACCAGAGTCGATCTGCTAGAGCCACCTCTTCTATAGTTATCCACCCAGGTCTATCTACTGACACAATTTGTCTTTTTTTATTCCCTGTTTGGTTTAATTGATCCATTTAGAGTTGGGGTCACTGTTCACGATGCCTCTGAAAACCACTAAATCAGGTGGAAAGCCTGAGACCAACACCCTTGTTAGTAAACGTGATATGATAGCAGTCCTAGCTGACCACAGATCAGCTCTGAGGTCTGAGTTTTCTGAATACAAACAACCTTTGCTAGTCAACACAACAGGCTTTTGTCCCTGGAAGAAAAAACTGACACTGTTCACTAGCAGTGGACCCAATCCACCAAATCCCCCTTATTTATGAAGATTCTGACAGTTTTCCAGCCCTATGTTCAGAGGATGGCTGCAGAGTGACCCATTTTGCACCTGGATCAGTATCAGGTCGGTATCAACTGAAACTAAAACATAGGTATCGGATTGGAGGTTTAAAAAAGTGGATTTGTGCATCCCTGTTTCACTTGGCACCAAACTGCTTAGATGATGCCACATCGTTACAATAACTCCTTGCCCAAAACGATCACTGACCAAAAGAAAGAATGGAGAGAAGAAGCAAAGCGAGCTTTTTGAGTGGCCAGGTCCAATAATAAAAATCATTCCCTGTTAGCTGACCTGTTCACCAGAAGGTCTCACACTTGAAGGACCATTGATAACAGATACTTAATTGTTCTTCTGATCATGCGTCAGTGCATCAGAATAAGTTATGTCCAATACAGTGTGCTGACTTGTTCCACTTTATTCAACTGTCTCATTGAAATCAGATCCTGGATCCAAGCGAACGACCTCAAACTCAAGTGTGACATGATCATTATTGGATCCAAATGCATCAGAAAAACCAACAAGAACATGTGCATCAGTACATCCTCCTTCACCCTACGCCATCCCAGTGTCTTTCATCCCGATGCTAATCTTTCTGTTCCCCTCGTGGCCATGGAGCGATACTGGGAGGATCAAATTTTATCCCTGTCTGCCCCTACCCAATGAGTATAAGCATAATCTTTAACTACTTTTCATTTATTTTTATTTTTTAATCTGTGACATTATTGTAATGTGCATCAGATGTCATGTCAATATAGTGCTTTGAGTCTCTATCCTCTTTGGAAAGCATCAGGGAGTGTCTTGTGAAGTGCTTTATAAATAAAATGTGGTATTATTACCTGTTATCAACATGCAGTGTGGAGCTGTTTATCAGTCAGACATCTTCAGGGTAAAAGCTGTTCCTCGGTCGGCTGGTCCAAGCCTGGAGGCTACCAGAGGGAACGTCTGCAGTGTTGGAGAACTCCCTGCCTTGTTCCTGCATTTGCTGATGCAAATATCAGAGGTGGGAAGCTGCATCTCATCTTTTGTGTAATACCCCTTTACAGAGCCTCCTTGTCTGCAACTGTGCAACATTTATGCCGCCGTGATAGAGAAAATTCAGTCCAATCAACTTGCATTATAGGAATACAACTGAAAGAGGACCCTCATTTGTCACAAAGATCTTTTTGGATTAAGATAATGTTATGTTCTAACTTAGATTTTCATATATTTCATAAACTTTAGCATTTTTTCATGTCTGAGAAGAGATGCTGTTAGATTTCTGCCAGGATTCGGTGCCCGTATTCCACTGTTTTGTTTTGTTTTTTTTTAGATGACATGAGACAGGTTGGACATTTTCTGACCATCACTGAAGCTGCATTTCATCATCTGACCTGGATGCAACTTTGTTAATATCAGGCTGCAGTCAAACTGCTGCAGTGATGGTGGAAATGTGTGCAAGTCACGTCAGATCATGTCACCATGGTCTCTGCAGAACGTTTTAGGGAGAAGGAGACATCATTTTCACACACATGAATCCCAGGGAGAGTCTTTGGCATGTCCTGGAGATCCGACTCTTGCATCATCAATAAAAGATCTGGAGAAAAATGAATGCAACACTGGATAGAAATAAATGCAGTGACATTGCAGAAACTATTAGAGAATGATGCTGGAATCAAAGCTTTTATTGGCCAGACAGTGTTAAACCTTGAATGCAACAGAGAACCAGGTTTAACCAGATGTTTTCATCTGTTAGCATTGCTTCTCGTGTAGATGTTTCAGCCTCCCGATGATGGTCATTAAATTCCCTGGAGAGGGAAACTACTGCCGGGGAAAATGAAACTGAGATAGAAACCCTGATGCACCTGTTTTGGGTTTTTTTTTTGTGTGTGTGTGTGTGTTTTTGTAAAATAATTTTGGAGCTTATTTCTGAATTTTATTTTAAAAAAGAGTTGTATTCTTAATTTAAATTTTACATTAATTTTGGACTTGTTTCAGAAGACAAAAAAAATACTCTTGTAAAACTCTTTAATTTTGTAAGCTAAATACACAAATGCCGCTTTTTAAATATAAAACCACTGTTTGATACTTTCAGGAATGACTTATTGTATTAAAAAATAAAAAATAAAAAGCTGTGAATTTTATTTACACAAGACAAGCTTTTGACATTTATAATCACTTATGCACTTGGACTTTTTATTATACCTCAAAGTTCCTTGTTCATTTTATTTTATTTATCTTTTTTCTACACAGGTTTTTGTCTTTATTCTGTTTATTGATTCAGTTTATGCATTATTGTCAAACCCAAGCCCTTTATTTTTGGATGTCTATTAAGCTCAGTTTTGTTAGATCATAATGTCTTTGAATTGGTAATGTATTAAGCCAGTCTTTTTAGTTGTTTAAAGTTTTTTTTTTTTTTTTTAAAAACTGTCCTTAAAATACACATTTTATAACAATGTTACCCAAAGTGTTCCAAAGCGCCAAAATTTCACAATGTTTCAACCCAGGTATGAAGAAAAACTATCAAATTCTGTAAATGAACCATTTGTTATCTCCTCCATTTCGCACACAATTTCCTCATCTAAAGTCAAAAATGACCAAGTTCACGTTTTCAGATACGTGATAGTTTCACGTTTTTTACAATAAACTTATGTTAAAATGTCATACATTTCACTTTTTACAATGAACTATCACGTTATAACGCGATAAGGCCCAAACTTATTTTTATTAGGATGGCAGCTCTGTGCTTCCGTACATCTGTTTCTTTGACTGAACCTCTTCATTTAAATAGTTTTTTCATATCTGCTACGCTACGACGTAGCAACCATTAATATCAGCTGATAACACTGTAATATAGTTTATACATTGAATTATTCAGCTAACAGGTTTAAAAGTATGTGTAAGTTGTAAATTCATGATGAGAATCTATAGACGTGAGAAACGTAGATCTGTTTTCTGTCGCCATGTTGTGTTTGTGCAAAGGATTCTGGGAGCTCGTTGGCACCGGGATGTCTGTCTGCAGTCTGGGGGCTGCGAGCTGAGCTCTGGACGGGTCTCCAGGTCAGAGCAGCCCTCTGGGCCAGGTGTGGTACCGTAGCGTCCAGGACCTCCAGCGGTTCGGTCCAGATGCGGCTGTCGGGACGCCTGCGCGCGCGGAGCGGATGGTGCTGCTCGCGAGCCGTTTGGCTTTGATGAGAAAAAAGCGAAACATCGTGAAACCTCGTTGTTGAAGAGAGAAACCGAGAATACGGACATCAGAAAACAAAGATCAGCATCTTCTAATGATGGACAGGTGTTTACAGAGGCAGTGACGTCATTTCCCGCCGGACAGGTAAGTTAACCCACCCAGTCAGGTGTTAACTAGTGGTTTAGTAGAACATGACTACCAGCACATTCAGCTCGTTCTCTTCTTCTTATAGGATTATAACTTCTTATAGGATTATAACTTCTTATAGGATTATAACTACATTTCTGCATAAACACCAGAAGTGTTGTGTTTCTGGACCAGATTGGACCAGACTAGAGCAGACTGGACCAGACTAGAGCAGATTGGACCAGACCGGACCAGACTAGAGCAGACTGGACCAGATCGGACCAGACCGGACTGAACCAAACCGGACCAGACTGGACCAGATCGGACCGGACCAGACCAGACTAGAGCAGACTGGACCAGATCGGACCGGACCAGACCAGACTAGAGCAGACTGGACCAGATCGGACCGGACCAGACTAGAGCAGACTGGACCAGACTGCTCTAACCGGACCAGACTGGACCAGACTAGAGCAGACTGGACCAGATCGGACCGGACCAGACTAGAGCAGACTGGAGCAGACTGGACCAGATTGGACCAGACTGGACCAGACTAGAGCAGACTGGACCAGATCGGACCGGACCAGACTGGAGCAGACTGGACCAGATTGGACCAGACCGGACCAGACCGGACCAGACTGGACCAGATCGGACCAGACCGGACTGAACCAAACCGGACCAGACTGGACCAGATTGGACCAGACTGGACCAGATCGGACCGGACCAGACTAGAGCAGACTGGAGCAGACTGGACCAGACTGGACCAGATTGGACCAGACCGGACCAGACTGGACCAGATCGGACCAGACCGGACTGAACCAAACCGGACCAGACTGGACCAGATTGGACCAGACTGGACCGGACTGGACCAGACTGGACCAGACTGGACCGGACTGAACCGGACCAGACCGGACCAGACCAAACCGGACCAGACTGGACCAGACTGACAGAAGCAGAAAACTGATGGAGCCGATCTGTCTGCATGGAAGGAGTCTCTCTGTTCTGCCTCTGCAGGTTAACATCATGCTGAGGAGAAATGTCTGAATATTCAGAAATCCTGGAACAAGACTGGGAATTTATGGAAACTAATCCTGTAATGGAAATAATTTGGTTTCACATCAAGTTGCATTCAGCTCTGGTCCTGACAGATGTTTGTTTTTATTCTACTGTAAACTTCAGACGTCTTGTTGGTTAGTAGGTGGGGGAGGGGGGGGGGGGGATCGAATCAAAAAATCGAAAATCTGGATTTTTTTTGTTTCATAATTTTAAAATAAATTTTTTTAATTAAATAAAATTAATGGACTTTAAAATTGTTGTCATTTTTATTGGTTTTATTTATCTTTTTACTCGTCTTCTTGGGCGTTACAGCAGCAGAATGAGGGTCTGGCGACTGTTGCTTTTTTCAAAAAAACCTCTTTGGATTTATCAGTAGTGTCCCTTTGGAACAAGCACAGCGGTGAGTCTGGTGGAATATAAACCACTCGGACACGTCCAGCCAGTTCCTTTAGATCAAGATCTGCACAATGACTCGTTCCTCAGCTGTGTTGAAGAGGGGAAACCTCTAAAACCTGCAGGGTCTTGGCCCTGGAGGACCAGAGTTTGACATTCCTGCTTTAGACAAAGCTCCTCCAGAACTTTAACTTGGTTTTATAAGTTTTTTTGTTTTCAATCTACAAAAATCAGCAATTTTGAAACATTTAAAAAATCGCAATTTAAATCGAATCGGCACCCAGAAAATCCTAATCGGATTGGGACAGAAGCGTATCGTCACAGCCGCATTAGTAGGTGTGAGAGGATCCAGAGCAGATCAGATCTGGTGTTTATGTCTCATCACATCCCTCATGGACATCATGAAATGTGTGTGTTCACAGTAGATGTTGAGAAATATCAGTTTTCCTTCAGCGGATGCCATCCATTCATTCATCATCCTAACCGCTTGGTCCGATTCAGGGTCGCGGGGAGCTGGAGCCTATCCCAGCGTTCTCTGGGCGAAAGGCGGGGTACACCTGGACAGCCCGCCAGTCCATCGCAGCGCCTCATAGAAGTTACCACGCTGAACAAAATGTTCAAAACAGATTTTCTAAGATCAGTTTTAATTAGAACTGTGTGTGTGTGTGTGTGTGTGTGTGTGTGTGTGTGTGTGTGTGTGTGTGCGCGCGCCCCTCTCATGGTTCACACCTCTTTTACAATCTGTTTCCATAGAAACAGCGCTGCTGCTCCCAGATGTGCGTCCTGTTGGGTCTGCAGCAGACATGCTGTTTGGAATTAAACCACCTGATTCTACGTCCAGAACAAACTCGGCTCGTAAATCCGTCCCACTCGGGTCTGAAGTGACTGAGTAAACCGGATGTCCTGCTCTGCATGCAAATCAACCTCAAATCGATGCAAATTTAGTGCTTTGGACTGGCTGCTGCTGCAGGACGCTCATCTCCGATGTGTTGAACAGAGCAGCTTTATAGATGTGGTCGTATGAAGCAGACGACCCGTTCAGCGCGTGTTACGCTCTCCATCAGGTCAGGTAAAAGCTGTGAGGATCATGAATATGTTCGGCTTGTTGGTGTTGTGCTCAGTGCTGATGTCTGGGGAGGTGTTTTCTGTGGACGTATGGGCGTTAAACGCAGCTCAGAGCTACAGAGAACAAATAAACCCTCAGATGTCCGTAAGGCAGAGGGGAACCTCTGGGAAACGGCTGTTAACAGCTAATCAGGAGGGCTGTAGTTTCAGGAAGGAGGCATTTAGAAACTTTTAGAGCATTAAGAATTAGTTTAAAACAAAATTTTTTATTGGATCAGAAGTCTGTGGAGCTGTTGGAGCAGGAACAACACTTTTTCTCTACTACTTAGGAGTCCACGACCAGAAAAACACGTGTTCTTTCCAGGTTGTCTGTTATTCCGATGGAAAACTTTGTCATTCCTGTTTCAGACGGCTGTTGTAGAAAACCAGCTGAAGATCCGGCGTAAAATCTGAAAAACCCCACAGGAACACCTCTGAGCTGTTAACTAGGACTGGGATCAGAGTTGGAGCAGGGATGCCTCAAAAGACGGGTCTTCAACCAGACGATCCCAGAGCGTTCGGTGTGGCGCCCCCCTTACCTGCAGCAGCCACGTCGGAACTGGAGCAGACATCAGACAGCAAAGATTTCAGTAAGTCAGACACACCTGTTCCTCTGTAACACATTAACTCAGCTTGTAACACACACTAGTGTTTTTTTTTTTCAAAAAAACCTCTTTGGATTTATCAGTAGTGTCCCTTTGGAACAAGCACAGCGGTGAGTCTGGTGGAATATAAACCACTCGGACACGTCCAGCCAGTTCCTTTAGATCAAGATCTGCACAATGACTCGTTCCTCAGCTGTGTTGAAGAGGGGAAACCTCTAAAACCTGCAGGGTCTTGGCCCTGGAGGACCAGAGTTTGACATTCCTGCTTTAGACAAAGCTCCTCCAGAACTTCAACTTGGTTCGGCTTTCCGTTGAGGTTGCACATGCAACCGAAGATTTGTCATGAGGGGCTCGATGCTTTTCTTCTTCGCTGAACTTGTGCTCCTAATATTTTGTAGATGTAGGACTTTAGGGTTTAAACATAGACCGTATATGAAAGATTGACGGCGCCTCCGGCAGTTAAAAGTGAAGCCTATGTGGAAGTGCATAAAACTGCAGTTCCTCCTTCATCCACTAGGGGCTGCAAAACAGAGCAAATCCCCACAGACTCCCATGTTAAAAAGACCAACTTCACAGCAGGAATAAACATGTTTACAGCAGAAATAAACACGTTTACAGCAGAAATAAACATGTTCACAGCAGAAATAAACACGTTTACAGCAGAAATAAACATGTTCACAGCAGAAATCCATTTGGTACAAAAATCCATTTTAGGTTTAATAGGTCAGGTTTACCTTCATGACAACTGTGGGGGGAGTGAATTTTTTTCTAAGTCGCCGTTTAAAAGTAATTTAATCTCGAAGTTCGGCATATTTAGGGGCGTGTCCTTTTGATTGACAGGTACCCGATCTCCCTCTTCAAGTAAGAAGAACGTAGAACAACTGCGGTTTTTAGCCTGCGTCCTTCGGGTCAGCTGATCACAGGTCGGCTGCATCCTCGCTAAGAAACTGATTAAGAGAGAAACTCGTTTTAAAGCTTTGTGAAAAAATGAACCTAAATGGAGAAAGTTGAGGTAAAGTTCTGTTTCTGCTTGGAGCTCAAGACGAGAACAGAGCGGCTCGTCCATCTTCTACCTCTGATATGTTCGTATTTTTTATTCTATTCTATTCTATTCTATTCTATTCTATTCTATTCTACAGTCGTTTAGCAGACGCTTTTTACCAAAGCATCTTACAGCCCTTTTCCATCAGTATCAGCTCATCTCAGCTTAACTCACCTCGGTTTGGAGGGTTCTTAGCGAGCTGAGTCAGGTTGTGTGTGACGTCACCAGACTGCATGCTGCTATTGGTCAGGGGCGCGGCCAATCAGAGGTCAGGGAGTGACATCACTGGAAGAGCGACTCCAAGTTGTTTACATTACAACAAGCAATGGCGCAACAAAAGTCTGTTCCGTGGTCCAACACTGAGGTGGAGACGTTTCTTTGGTTGCTGAGGAAAGGATACAGAGGGAACCAGATGGAGCGACACGAAATGAAAACATCTATCAAGAGCTTTCCGACTCATTGTCTACGGCTAGCAACGGAGTTTCCAGCAGAAGCTGAAAAAGCTCCAAAGTGACAATCGGCAGGTCCACGATGGTCGGAGTGGATCAAACGGACGAGACTGGAAGTGGTTCCAGCAGATGGAGACGATTTATGGTCAGCGACTGGCAAGCCGCAGAGCAAGTAGCAGGTTGCCTCTCGGTCCTGTGTTGTTAGAGAGCTTGTCGTGCACAATACTGACATGACAGTGATTTCACACAAACCACGCCTCTTTTAGACCTGGTACTAAACTGTAATGGAAAGAAACCGGACCAAGCTGAGACGAGTCGAGGTGAGTTGAGACAAGCTGATACTGATGGAAAAGGGCCATATATTAATGAAATGAAATGAAAAATACTTTATTAATCCCAAAGGGAAATTCAATATTGTAATATATAATAATAATAACTAGAGGAGGTCTTGTTCCGGAGGCTGATGGCTGCTGGCAGGAATGATCTTCTGTATCTTTCAGTCTTACATCGGACCTGAAGAAGCCTCTCACTGAACACACTTTGTTGTTTCATCACTGTGTTGTGGAGAGGGTGTGAAGAATCCTCCATCATCTTCATCAGCTTGTGCAGCATTCTTCTTTGGACAATCAGCTCCAGCGGCTCCAGAGTTACTCCAAGCACAGAAGCAGCTTTCTGGATCAGTTTGTTGATTCTCTTCAAGTCTCTGGTTCTGATGCTACTACCCCAGCAGATGCTGCAAAGCTGACTGCACTCTCCACAACAGACTTATAGAAGATATGCAACATCTTGGTGCAGACGTTAAACCATCTCAGCTTCCTTAAGAAGTACAGTCTGCTCTGACCTTTCTTGTAGATGTAGTCAGTGTTGCATTTCCAGTCCAGTTTGTTGTCCAGCTGAACTCCAAGATACTTGTATTCCTCCACCACCTCCACCTCCTCTCCCAGGATGGAAACAGTGCTTTGTTTATTCTTCTTCCTCCTGAAGTCAACAATCATCTCTTTTGTTTTGCTGCTATTTAATATGAGATGATTGTCACCGCACCATTTAACAAACTGACTGACCAGTTCTCTGTACTCTGCTTCTTGTCCATCCCTGATACACCCCACAACTGCAGAGTCATCAGAGTATTTCTGCAGATGACAGGACTCAGAGTTGTACTGGAAGTCTGAGGTGTACAGAGTGAAGAGGAATGGCCAGAGTACAGTTCCTTGTGGTGCACCAGTGCTGCTGACCTCCATCTCAGACACACAACCTTTCAGTCTCACAAACTGGGGTCTGTTTGTGAGGTAGTCATAGATCCAGGTGGTTGTGGAGGTATCCACCTGGAATTTATGGAGCTTCTCACATAACAAAGCCGGCTGAATGGTATTAAAAGCACTTGAGAAATGAAAGAACATGACCCTCAGAGTGCTGCCTGAATGGTCCAGATGAGAGTGTGCTCTCTGGAGCAGGTATATGATGGCATCTTCAACCCCAAGTCCATTACGATATGCAAACTGGAATGGGTCCTGAAAGGTGTTTACTTGCTTGTTGAGGTGAGCCAGTAAGAGTCTCTCCAGGACTTTCATGATGTGAGATGTCAGGGCAACTGGTCTGTAGTCACTTGGTTCAGCTGGTTGTGTTTTTTTAGGCACTGGAACAAGGCAGGAGGTTTTCCACAGCACTGGGACTCTATTTTGTCTCAGACTGGTGTTGAAAAGGTGCTGGAGAATCGGACATAGTTGTTCTGAGCAGGTCTTGAGAACTCTGGGACTGACACCATCTGGACCTGCAGCCTTGTTCTGGTTCAGTTTCTCAAGTTGCTTCTTAACCTGATTGCAGGAGACAAACAAGGTGGAGGTCTCAGGATGTCCTGATGTGGAGGGAGATGAAGCTGTGTTCTGGTCCATGACTGAGCTGCAGGGTGACAGATTGGAGGCGTGACAGGAAAGCAGTGGGCTTATGGAGGGTGTGTGGTCTGTTGGGCTGGAGGTAGGGGGTGAACTGAACCTGTTGAAGAATATGTTCAGCTCATTAGCTCTGTCCAGACCTCCATCAGGCTGGTCCCCCTTTAACTTGAAGCCGGTGATCTTCTTCATTCCAGACCACACATCCCTCAGGTTATTCTGCTGGAGCTGACTTTCTAACTTCTTCCTGTAGTCCTCCTTGCACTTCTTAGTTTGTGTTTTAAGTTGTTTTTGTGTTGCCCTCAATAACTCCCTGTCTCCATCCCTGAAGGCTTTCTTTTTGATGTTCAGCAGCTTTTTCAGGTCACTGGTGATCCAGGGTTTGTTATTGGGGAAGCACCTCACTGTTCTTGTTGGGACGATGCTGTCCACACAGAAGTTTATGTAATCTGTCACACACTCAGTCATGGCGTTGTCGTCGTCTCCATGAGGTTCACAGAGGACGTTCCAGTCTGTAGCCTCAAAGCCTCCTCTAAGAGCATCTTCAGCTTCAGCAGACCAGATTTTGATAGTCTTTGTGATGACTGGTTGCTGCTGAACGATGGGCTTGTAGGTGGAGGTGAGAAGAACCAGATTATGGTCAGATCTTCCTAAAGGAGGCAGGGCAGAACAACTGGATCCATTATTCATATTTGCATAAAATAAGTCCAACATCTTATTTTCTCTGGTGGAGCAGCTGACAAACTGCTGGAATGTTGGTAGAGTTGCAGAGAGGGAGATGTTGTTGAAGTCTCCGGAGATCACCATGAATGAGTTTGGATGCTGTGTTTGTAGCCGAGCAACGACGGAGCTGATGACATCACAGGCTGTGTCTGGTGCGGTACCAGGTATTATATAAACCGCTACCAGAATAACACAGGTAAACTCTCTGCGTAAATAATATGGACGGAAGCTCACAGCTAACAGTTCCATGTCCCTTGTGCATATCTTCTCCTTGACAGTAACATGTCCAGGATGACACCAACACTGGTTAACCAGCACTGCAATTCCACCACGCTTTAGCTTTCCGCTGTGTTGTCTACTGCAGTCTGCACGGACCGTTTTAAAGCCCGGTACAGACACATTACAGTCAGGGATGTGTTCATGCAGCCATGTCTCGGTGAAACACATAATACTGCACTCTCTGTATTCTTTCTGAGACCTTGTTAGCATCTCGAGTGCGTCCGTTTTGTTAGCTAGCGATCTCACATTACCCATGAGGACGGTCAGGAGATATGGTTTAAATCTCCATCACTTTCTTCGCTCTCTGACTCCTGCTCTGCATCCTCTTCTCTTTCTTTTCAACTCCATTGGGATTTGATGTGTTGTTTCGCTGATAATCCTGATTTGGGAGTTTAATTAGTTGATCCTGATTGTAAACAAGTCTTTCGTTGCCATGGACACTCATCATAACAAGTCTTGAAAGAGCAAAAATATGCAAAAAAAAAAATTCTTGCAACACACCCTCCAAACCGGCATGAAATCCTCAGAAAAAAATACCACATTTTTTAGGGTTTTTTTTTCTAATTTTTTTATTTTTTAGATGGCAAGTCCGCGCTACTACAATTTGCTGCCAACAGACGGCGCAATCTAGAATGGAAAGAAAGCACAACTCACTCAATTTTGACCCCCTTAGCCCCTGTGAAAAGTTGTGAAACTTGGCACACACCTCAAGCCCGGTGAAAATGTTGATAATATAGGGTTTGAATACACTTCAATGCAAAAATGGCTCAACAGCGCCCCCTAGAAACGCCAAAAATGGCCACATAGAATTGGTTAAAAAAAAGACTACTTTGACCTACCATGTCTACCACTTAAAGGTGACCAAAAAAGTCAATCATACACCTGTTGCCACGGCAACAGGGTGTCCGCCATATTCGCCATACTCATACATATGAGTCAACACACACACAGAACAACACAAGCAGGAAATCAGACAGTAGAGGACATCGTAGGAAGGTTCTGGTGGACTGTCCAGTTGGACGCAGATCCTTCCATGAAGTGCTTGTAAGGACCTTCAGGGCTGTTGCAGATCCGTTCCCTGACAGGAAAAAGGGAGGAACCACACAGAACCGGGGAAGCTGATGGGATGTGTGGCCTGTAAAAGGAACAAAGAAGAAGCTGCGATGTTTATTTCTGACAGCAGACCTGTTTTTATGCCTCTTTCTGAGACTGAACATCATCATGACCTCCTCCACCATCATCACTTTAACTACTGAACAATGAAACTCGGAGGTGACAGAGTATCATCATCATCATCATCATCATCATCATCATCATCATCAGGATTGTTGCATGTATTCCTGACGTCGTGCAACCCAGATGTTTTACTGAAACTAAACTGGGAGGATCTTCAGATCTGAGATGTTTTAGTTCCTTTGAAGCTGCAGAAGATGAAGCTACGTGTTTTACAACAGTCAGTGTGTGTGCTGGTGTGTGTGGTCACCTGTGTGTGTGCACGTGCACACATCTGTGTACGCATCGGGGCATAGGAGAACTGTAAACAGTGTGTAGGACGACCTTGTTTGTTTCAGAGGAATAACATCAAGCTGTTCAGGTTTTAAAGGACGGCGCTGAGCAGGGACAGAGACAACAGCCTCCCATTGCTGGACTTAGTTTCTGATTTATGATTCATATAAAGGACGATTCCACTGCTTTTAGTGGATTTAGTCCCATTAGACCAGGAGGTAACTGATCTAATGATTAATGGCAACACACATGTCCTGGATGCTGCATCTCTTTGCATGTTGTTTACTTTTCTCAATATTTTGGCCTGAATTTGAGAAACAATGCAGTTATTGTATTTTAATTTTTTGTTTTGTTATTGAAATATTACAGGATGTGATTAGTTTAATAAGTTGTCCTTTGATGTAAACTTTTGTTTCAGAGTTACCTGCAGATGTTCAGCAGCTGTCGGTGATCATCGAAGAGCTTCCCAGTGCACGGAGTCCCAGTCCAGACCAGCAGGACCCAGAGCGACTCCACATAAAGGAAGAAGAGGAGGAACACTGGATAAGTCAGGAGGAGGAGCAGCACAACGGACAGGACGAGAGCGACTTCACCAGGTGCTCTTTCACTCTCGTTACTGTGAAGACGGAAGATGATGAAGAGAAACCTCCGTCTGCACATCTTCATCAGATTAAAACTGAAGACACTGGAGAGTCAGAAGCTCCAACCTGCAGCTCAGCTCCACATGTTAAACCAGAAACTGATGAAGAGAAGTGTACAGGACCAGAACCAGCCTGGAACACAAACCCACACAGTTTTCCACCTCCAGCTGCTGAGGAAAAGGCTTCAGACGCTTTTATGACAGAAGAGAACGACGCTTTCCTGCAGAAATCTTCAGGTCCAGGAAGTGAAACAGAAGCCGGGGAACCTGATTCAGGTCGAAGTCCTGATGTTGTTTGTGATCATTCCAACGTTGCCAAAGAATCCTTCAGCTGCTCCGAGTGTGACAAACAGTTTCTCCACAAGCAGTCCCTCAAGAGACACATGCAGGTCCACACAGTGGAGAAAGCCTTTCTCTGCGACGACTGCGGAAAGCGGTTCTATGACAAGACATGTCTGAAGGAACACATGAGGGTCCACACTGGAGAGAAAGACTTCTCCTGCCAAGTCTGCAGCAAAAAGTTCAGTCGCAAACAAAACCTAAAAGTGCACATGAGAGACCACACGGGAGAGAAGCCGTTTGTCTGTGACGACTGCGGCAAAAGATTCAACCGAAACGCAAACCTGAAGACTCACATGAGGGTCCACACGGGAGAGAAGCCGTTCGCCTGCAAAGTGTGTGGAAAGAGATACATCCAGAAGGCTTATCTAAAGATTCACATGAGATTCCACACCGGAGAAAAGCCGTTTGCCTGCGACGATTGTGGAAAGAGATTCTATCAGAAGGCAAACGTCACGGAGCACATGAAGATTCACACGGGGGAAAAACCTTTCGCTTGTGTCGTCTGTGGTAAAAAATACAGCCTGAAAAAAGAGCTGAAAGTTCACATGAGGCTCCACACGGGAGAGAAGCCTTTCGCCTGCGATTACTGCAACAAGCGGTTCACACAGAAGAAAAACCTGAAAACGCACATCAGAATCCACACAGGCGAGAAGCCCTTTGGCTGCGACTACTGCGGCAGAAGGTTTAACCAAAACACCAGCCTGAAGTCGCACGTCAGAGTCCACACGGGAGAGAAGCCCTTCGCCTGCCACCAGTGTGGACAAAGGTTCAACCACAACTCATCCCTGAAGACACACATGATGTTCCACACGGGGGAAAAATCTTTCTCCTGTGAGGACTGTGGGAAGAATTTTTATCAAAAGATCCATCTTAAGACGCACCGGAGAGTCCACAGCGGGGAGAAACCGTTTGTGTGTGACATCTGTGGCGTAAGATGTGGCCTGAAGACAGATCTGCTCACACACATGAGGATCCACAGCGGGGAGAAACTGTTTGGCTGCGACGTTTGTGGGAAAAGATTCACTCAGAACACAAGTCTGAAGACTCACATGAGAGTCCACGCGGGAGACAAAGCGGTTGCCTGCCAGCTCTGTGGCACACGGTGCCTTCGCAAGAAAGACCTGGAAGTTCACATGAGGATCCACAGCGGAGAGAAACCCTACAGCTGCGACTTGTGCAGTCAGACGTTCTGCAGAGCGACGGATGTTCGGACGCACATGAGGGCGCACTCGGGAGATAAACCGTACAGCTGCAGCGACTGCAGTCAGAGGTTCAGCCAATACACGTCTCTGAGAAAACACAAGCGAGTTCACGACAAGCCATTTGTCTGTAACACCTGCGGAAAGCGATTTAATGGGAGCACGAACCTGAACACACACATGACAATCCACAGCGGGGAGAAGCCGTTTAGCTGCCATGTTTGCACCCAGACGTTTACTCAGAGCACGTGTCTGAAAACACACATGAGAGTGCACACGGGAGAGAAACCGTTTGGCTGCGACGTCTGTGGAAAGAGATTCAGCCAAAGCACGTGTCTGAAGAAACACACGAGGGTCCACGCCAAGGAGAAACCGTTCGGTTGTGACGTTTGTGGGAAAAGATTTAGTGCTCAGGGCGGTCTGTCGAAGCACTTCCTGGTCCACACAGGAGATGGCCGAGTCGCAGCGAAGGAAGTCAAAGAATGAACTTCAGAAAAAAAAAAACACGTTAAATGATCGGTTTATCTATCCAGCGTGTAAACTGGCAACTTTAGTTGGTCCAATAATAACGATTCAGATCTAATCTGGTTCCTTTCCTGTTTGCCTTCATCTCAGTTAAAAATGTCACATTAATAAACCAGTCAAACACCGGACGCATCACATGACCAGCTACTTCACACTACTTCACAGTTTAAAGGCTCTAAATAACTCCTGATATCTAAAGAAGTTTTACTTCTATGTGTCCTGCCAGCTGCTTTTGATTTTTTTTTTATTCTTTTGGTTTAAAAAAGAAGAAGAAAAACATTTAGACCCATAAAAATGTAATTGTCAGATAAATCCCACCACTCAGAGGTCTGGTGGTGTGTTTCTCATGTCCAGCTGTGTCCCTTTGGCTTTTTAGGGTGCGAGGACAGGGACAGGAGGTCTGGGACTGCTCGCCATCTGCAGGCGTAAAAGCAGTTTTAAATCCAAATCACAAAGTCAAAAACCAAACAAATAAAGCCGTCTGAGTGTTTTGCTGTAGGCCTGATGGACAGGTAGGAGCAGAAAACACTTGACAAGATGTAGAAATATTTATTTTTACATTGATAAACTTCCAGAATAGAAGTCTGAAAGTGGAAGGCCCCTTCATCTCTTGGAGTCTGCAGCAGCTGTGGAAACTTCCCAGTGCTTTAAATCAAATGCTGCAATCCCCAACGACAGGTAGACAGAGACGGGGCTGTCGGGCCGATACCCCGTTATTCCAGCTAGGCTGCTGCGTTACTAATGATTCATGTTACTGTAGCTAAAAAAATATTACCATAGCAACGGGAGAGACTTCATCCCTGAACACCGTGCAGTTCATCCAGGCTTCATGATGCTTCGGCTTAAATCTGAAGTCATGAAAAGCAGCATCCTGCTGCTTCTGGACGCACTTCGTCTCCAAAACCTCATTTTCTGCTGCTTGAGATCTCAATCCAGAGAAATGGAACTTGGCCATTATTTCCCACCAGTTTTCTCAGAGCCTGGTGGTTACCAGACCGCCGTAGAGGAACGGCGAGTGGAGCTGCTGCTCGTAACAAGGACGGGATTTTTGTTCCAGTTTCAGGAGAATCTGCTTCCTTAACTTACCTTTGACGCCTCTCAGTTCACCTTTCTGTCTTCTGCCGTGTGTGTGTGTGTGTGTGTGTGTGTGTGTACAGCACACACACAGTTTTCACTGCTGACTGGCTGTTATGCTGTACGAGTAACCAATCAGACGGGGGTGTGGGCGGGGCCGTGCTGTTGGCGTCGGACCAAGCAGCGCGGCGGCATCACAGCCTAAATAACCTCGTTTTAGATAAATTCCTCAGCTGTGGGGTTAAAGAAAAAGGCCGTTGTCAGAATGTGTGAAAATGTCTAAAATCTGCGGCGATAATCGTCTAGGAAATGCTGGAACCGGTTTATAAGCAGGTTCTTCTCTCTGCTGTTTGCTCTCCTCTTCATTTTAACTGGACATTTCCCAGCAGAGACACAGAACGTGTGGTTGACCTTCTGCAGGCTGGCCGTAGAGGAGACTCCGTCCAGGACTGACTGCTCAGAAACCATCTGGAATGAGTTAAAAGGAAGTTTTATTCAGACTGAAGCAGGTTTCTGATCCAGAGACCGGTGCTGGTTCTGATGCGTACTGGTCGCAGTACCGGACCGGCCCAGTTCACACGCGTAACGAGTACAAATTATATCTGCAAGTACTGATTCACTTTGCAAGTCTGGAAATACAGTTTGCTGTTTTACAAGCGTAAAACGCGTCTCATATTTTATCCACCTCTGACGGAGAGGAGGGCCGCCTCCGACAACCGTACGCACCAACATGAGCATCTTAGAGCCGCTTCCTGAAGGTACAGGTTGGTTTATGGAAACCCAGAGGATTCCTCTCATATTTATAATGAGAAACTGTTTTTTCTTTTCTCTCACCACGTGGACTTCATCCAGCTTTTAGGACGGCCACACTGTGTCACTGTGATTTATTAGGATGAAGTCTGTCATGGTTTAGTATTTATTCACCAGCTGACTGATGTTAGAAACTTCACCTCACATGGATCTTCTGTTGGATGTTCTCTGGAAGAGAGATGATTTTTATTTTAGGGTTGGATCAGAACAATGTTCCCTTATAAACCAGATCACACATAAATATCCCCACAAGGCTTCAGTGTGAGTCTCTTCTCGGACCCCCGATGCAGTTCCTCTGGTTGGACTTCTTCTTCTGTTTTTGCTGAATGTTGTTTTTGTAATTTAAAACCATGAAAATAAAAACAAACTACACAAACTGTGAAGCTGCAGGTTACATGGATTAAATCATGTCATTTATTGCTCCATTTCTTAACGTTGCTGTCTGAATTGTACAGTTTGTTCTTCATTGTTAGGAGACTGCAGCTGTTATCCTGAGCTTTTCCTGCAGGCCTTCCTTCTGCTCAGCATGACTTCAGTTTCGGAGGTTTCTGGCTGCCCATTCGGACTCAATGTCCCCCGCCTCACTCGGGACATGGTTGAAGCTCTGCTGAAGGTGGGAGTTGAAGCTCGCTCTGACGGGGGACTCAGCCAGACGTTCCCAGCAGACCCTCACAACACGTTTGGGCCTGCCAGATCTGACCGACTTCCTCCCCCACCATCTGAGCCAACTCACCACCAGGTGGTGATCAGTTGACAGCTCCGCCCCCCTCTTCACCCGAGTGTCCAAGGCATGTGGCCGCAGGTCCGACGATACGACTACAAAATGGATCATCGAACTGCGGCCCAGGGAATCCTGATGCCAGGTGTACATATGGACACTCTTATGTTGGAACACGGTGTTCGTTATAGACAATCCATGACGAGCACAGAAGTCCAATAACAAAACACCATTTGGGTTCAGAGGGGGGGGACCATGCCTCCCAATCACTCCCCTCCAGGTCTCACTGTCATTGCCCACGTGAGCATTGAAGTCCCCCAGCAGAACAATGGAGTCCCCAGAAGGAGCACCCTCCAGCACTCCCTCCAAGGACCCCAGAAAGGGTGGGTACTCTGCACTGCTGTTCGGTGCATAAGCACAGACAACAGTCAGGACCCGTCCCCCCCATCCGGAGGCGGAGGGAAACTACCCTTTCATCCACCGGGGTAAACCCCAACGTGCAGGCACCAAGCTGGGGGCTGATGAGAATGCCCACACCTGCTCGGCGCCTCCCACCATGAGCAACTCCAGAGTGGAAGAAAGTCCAGCCCCTTTCGAGGGTTCTGGTTCCAGAGCCCAAGCCATGCGTCGAGGTGAGTCCAACTATATCTAGCCGGAACCGCTCAACCTCGCGCACAAGCTCAGGCTCCTTCCCCACCAGAGAGGTGACGTTCCACGTCCCTAGAGCCAGCTTCTGCAGCCGGGGATCGGACCGCCAGGGTCCCCGCCTCTTGCTGCCGCCCAGCTCACACTGCACCCAACCCCTACGGCTCCTCCCGCAGATGGTGAGCCCACGGGAGGTGGGGCCCATGTAACCCTTTCGGGCTGAGCCCGACGGGCCCCATGGGCGAAGGCCCGGCCACCAGACGCTCGCTCTCGTACCCCGCCTCCAGGCCTGGCTCCAGAGGGGGGTCCCGGTAACCCGCGTCCGGGCAAGGGAACATTCATGCCCAGGTTGGTCGTCATCATAGAGGTCTATGAGCCGTGCTTGGTCTGGTCCCTCCCCTAGACACCTGTTTGCCATGGGTGACCCTACCAGGGGCATAAAGCCCCCGACAACATAGCTGCTAAGATCTTTGGGACGCACAAACCCCTCCACCACGATAAGGTGACGGCTCAGGGAGGGGTTCAGCGAGGCCATGGAGAAAGACTTCCGGACGGCTTCGAGGAGATTCTGCTCCACCATCCGGCGGCTCAGGAGGGGGAAGCAGTGCTCCATCAACACTGTGTACAGTGGAGATGGGGAGCTGCTGACCTCAACTCGGGACGTTGTGGGTCGGTGGAAGGAATACTTTGAAGACCTCCTCAATCCTACCAACACGTCTTCCGATGAGGAAGCAGAGCTGGCGGACTCAGGGGTGGACTCTCCTATCTCTGGGGCTGAAGTCGCTGAGGTGGTCAAAAAGCTCCTTGGTGGCAAGGCCCCGGGGGTGGATGGGATCCGCCCGGAGTTCCTTAAGGCTCTGGATGCTGTGGGGCTGTCCTGGCTGACACGCCTCTGCAGCATTGCGTGGACATCAAGGGCAGTACCGCTGGATTGCCAGACTGGGGTGGTGATCCCCCTTTTTGTGTTCCAATTACAGGGGAATCACACTCCTCAGCCTCCCTGGTAAGGTCTATTCAGGGGTCCTGGAGAGGAGGGTCCGCCGGATAGTCGAATCCCGGATTGAGGAGGAGCAGTGTGGTTTTCGTCCTGGTCGCGGAACAGTGGACCAGCTCTATACCCTCTTTGGGGTCCTGGAGGGGGCATGGGAGTTTGCCCAACCAGTCTACATGTGTTTTGTGGACCTGGAGAAGGCATTCGACCGTGTCCCCCGGGGGCTCCTGTGGGGGGTACTCCGGGAGTATGGGGTACCGGACCCCCTTGTACGAGCTGTCCGGTCCCTGTACGACAGGTGTCAGAGCTTGGTCTGCATTTCCGGTAGTAAGTCGGATTAGTTTCCGGTGAGGGTTGGACTCCGCCAAGGCTGCCCTTTATCACCGATTCTGTTCATAACTTATATGGACAGAATTTCTAGGCGCAGCCGAGGGGTTGAGGGGATCCGACTTGGTGGCCTCAGGATTGGGTCTCTGCTTTTTGCGGATGACGTGGTCCTGTTGGCTTCATCTGGTCGTGATCTCCAGCTCTCGCTTGAGCGATTCGCGGCCGAGTGTGAAGCAGCTGGGATGAGAATCAGCACCTCCAATATGAGACCATGGTCCTCAGCCGGAATAGGGTGGATTGCCCTCTCCGGGTCGGGAGTCAGGTCCTGCCTCAAGTGGAGGAGTTTAAATATCTCGGGGTCTTGTTCACGAGTGAGGGAAGGATGGAGCGTGAGATCGACAGACGGATCGGTGCGGAGTCTGCAGTAATGCGGACTCTGCGCCGGTCTGTCGAGGTGAAGAAGGAGCTGAGCCAGAAGGCGAAGCTCTCGATTTACCAGTCGATCTACGTTCCTACCCTCACCTATGGTCATGAGCTGTGGGTCGTGACCGAAAGAAGGAGATCTCGTATACAGGCGGCTGAAATGGGTTTCCTCCGCAGGGTGGCCGGGCTCTCCCTTAGAGATAGGGTGAGGAGCTCGGTCATCCGGGAGGAGATCAGAGTAGAGCCGCTGCTCCTCCGCATCGAGAGGAACCAGTTGAGGTGGCTCGGGCATCTGGTCAGAATGCCTCCTGGACCTCCCTGGTGAGGTGTTCCAGGCACGTCCCTCTGGGAGGAGACCCCGGGGAAGACCCAGGACACGCTGGAGGGATTATATCTCTCGGCTGGCCTGGGAACGCCTCGGGATCCCCCCCACAGAGTTGGAAAATGTGGCTGGGGAGAGGGAAGTCTGGGCTTCCCTGCTTAGGCTGCTGCCCCCGCGACCCGACCCCGGATAAGCGGCAGAAGATGGATGGAGGTTTCTGGCTGGAAGGACGACGCCTCCGTATCTTCACTCAGGATCATGTTTTACAAAAGTGTATCTTTTCATCCTCAGTGGTTAAGATGTTAAAGATGAAGCCAGCGTGCAGGGTTGTTGCCATGGCGACTGCCTTCATCCAGGTGTTTGGGCTTGCTCTGCAGCCTGGTGGTTGTGGCGTGCGGGGGGGGGCTCTCCATGTGGACGGATCGTCTCAGCAGGAAGCAGTCGCTAAACTCGTTCATCAGCTGGTTTGTTGCTTCCATCTGTCTGGTAATATTTGTTTCAACATGCAAAAGCTCACAACTAGAGCTGCAACTATCGAATACTTTTGTAATCGGGTACTCAGTCAATTATTTCTTTGAGTAATCCAGTACTCTAACAATTTTTCTTTTATTATAATTTGTAAAACAAATACTAGAAACTCAACCAAAGTAAAGCTATAAATGTATATCTGTGAAGCTGTTGCATGTGTTGTTACTACCTAAAGCATGAGGAAAATGTTTTAAAATAAGATATTTTTTAAATGTTTTAAAAGTAAATATTATATATATCACCATGTGATATTAATTAAACGACGCCTCGAGGCAGATAATTTGCCTCAATCAATTTTTGTACTCGAGTAATCGTTGCAGCCCTACTCACAACCCAACTAGTGCAGATAAATGTATGGAAACACTTTACAACAGGTGTGTTCTGCTTTGGACTGCCGGGAGGTTCAGCAGGTGTAGACCATCTGCTATTAGTAATAAATATTTATTACTGGCATTATAGACTTAAATATTTATTTAGGTCTAATGATGCATCCAACTTTTTCATCGTGTCTTATAAAAGGACTAAACTGCTTTGTATTAAATATATTTGTCTTACAGGATAATTTACTCAGTAACTGAAAATCATCATGTCAGTCAGATTCTTTCATACATGCAAAACAAACATGTTTAATAAACACAAACATCTGTATACAATTTATAAAATGTAAAGATTTTTTCCCACATATGTAAAAAAGTTTAATTTCATGGTATTTATTTGTTTTGTGGATTGTTAAACACGAATATGAGTGTTTGGAAGTTAACAATTTAACCTGTTGTACCAGAATCTCATTTCAGTCTCTGAAGATGGAACAGTTCGAGGATTTGTAGGAGGTGTGATAGAGTGGAAAACTCCAGAGGGATGTTGATGGTTCCACAAAGCTCCAGGTAGAGAGAACGGCACAGAGAGGTAGTTATCCAGCACTCTTTATTGCAGAAGTTTCCACATCAACACAGCTGAGGACATAAATGTAGATGTGTGTGTGGTCTCTAAAGAAACAAGAGTTCAAATAAAATAGCTAATATTATACATTTATATAAGGATTCATGATAAATGATAAAGAATGAAAATATTCAGCTGGAAACTCAATAAATAAACAATAAAGCCGCAGATTTAGTCATGAAGAGATCAGAGAAATGTAACAATATGGTGGTCTCTGGCTCCATCTACTGGTAGTAACTGTAACTACAGGGTGGAATAAGCGGCTGCAGCGCCGGTATGGATAAATGACCTGAAAATGGATTCTCAGGAAAACAGCTGAAAGCCAGACAGCGTATCAGTTTACTAGGGACTTGTTACATATTCACCTGTACTGGTTAACTGGTTAACTATGTAATGCACTTCAGACATTCCCGTTTGCACATGAAACACAAACCGGGCCGGCTGTGTAACTACACACAGTCCATGCAGGTGTGGAAATAATGTTAGATTAATAACACACATTAAAACTTGCTTTCTATTACGCACCCACATGGCAGGTGTCCATCTGGTAATGCACTCAGAAAGGAAACTACGTCACTAACAGAGACTTTCAGAGTGAGATAAGTGATGAACTTAGAGACTTTCTGACAGCAGGTGAATGTCAGGTTCTGTCTGGCAGTTTTCTCAGGGAGCAGGTTGGAGGTAACGGGCTTCAGCGTCGGCCCTGATGGACAAGGACTGATGTAAACAAGAGAAAGGGGAATGCAGAGAAAATGACGTCCCACCCCTGTAAACCTCCAGGAAACCAACATATGCTGTGTTGTGGACACGGTGTGGCTGACTGGGAGGACTGGGAGGAGTGGGAATCTGGGTCTTTAGGGAAACCCGCCCACCAGAGCCGAAGCCCTGAAAAGCTGCTGCAGGAGGAACGATCGCCTCCACCCTGGAACAAACACGTCATCTCTTGTCTTTTTGACTCTGTTGATCCTCCATCTGGTGAAACTTGTCCCTCCACTGATCCTTCTGCTTCTTCACAAACTGCAGCGTGCAACTAGATAAGATAAACTTTATTTATAAAGCGCTTTTCGTCGACACAAGGTCACAAAGTGCTTCACAACAATAAAAACACAAGCGTTGCTTCATGCAACATTCAGATGAACTGGAAACAGCCATGATCTGTAAAAGCAAGTGTATTTTTATTAATAGTCTATCATTTCTCATTCACAAAATGTCTTGGAGTTAAAATGAACAGATGAATGAAAAACATGTTTCAGCTTCAGTTAAGAGAAAGTAAAAGGAAGACAGAAAGCCTCTTCTGATGCTGTGATGATGTTAACTGAAGCTGCTGCTGTTTTTTTCTTTAACGCTCATCCAGTTTGTTTGTTTTTTTGTACTTGAAACTAACATAAAATACCATGAAACAACACAGGGACAATTCTTCCCCGTCAACGTTCATGTTCCTGTGTTGACTGGATGTGCAACAAAACAAAATGCATCTCTCGGAAATGAAGCATTTTGTTGTAGAAAAAGTGTGAGATTAACTTAAAAAGCAGCACAGTCTGAGACTTTAGGTCAAGATAAAGAAAAGATAAAGAAAACAAACTCCTGGGATGAAACTAGCCAGTGTGGCTTTTCCTGTGTCTCTTCAGACTTCCTCGCTGAGTGAATCTTTTACCGCACACGTCACAATCAAAAGGTTTTTCTCCTTTGTGGGATCGCGTGTGAATGTTGACATAGTTTCATGGCTAAACGTCTTTCCACAAACAAACGGCGAGGGTCCTGCGTGGGTCGGCTCAGGTTTTTCTGCTCGCGGAACTTTTCACCACAGACGGCTTCTCCCCCGTGTGGATCCTGACGTGTGCCTGAAGCCTGAAGGCGCGTCGGAAGCGCTTTCCACATCTGTCACATCCGAACGGTTTCTCTCCGCTGTGGAGGCGACTGTGTCTCCGCAGACTTCCATGTCGAGAGAATCTCTTTCTGCAGCGGCTGCAGCCGAACACCTTCACGCCTGTGTGTCCTCTCAGGTGCACCGTCAGTTCAGTGTTGCGTCTGAATCTTTTACCACAGCATCTGCAGGCAAACGGTCGTTCTCCTGTGTGGACGGTCATGTGTGCCCTGAGCTGTGACTGCAGGCAGAATCTCCTGTCGCAGCGCTCGCAGCTGAACAGCGGCTCTCCTGTGTGGACTTTCATGTGTGTTTTCAGGATTTTCTGTTGAGTCATGGCAAGCGAAGGGCTTCCCCGCTGCGCTGACTGGGATCTGAGCGTGCCGCGTCACGCCTTTCTGAAGAGACCTTTTGTAGATGAACTGTTTGGAGCAAACAGAGCAACCTAAAGGCTTTTTGGGAGATGAACTTCTCACCTCAGAGTTTACACCTGAGCCAGGTTCTCTGCTGTCCTTCCAGCCACTGTCACTGTCTTCTGCTTCAGAGTCTGAGAAATGTTCCAGCAGGTCACCATCATCATCATCAATACCGACCTCGGTCTCAGAAACATCTGGAGCCTTCTTATCAGTTCTTGGTTGTAAAAGATGGTTTGGATCAGGGTTCCTGGTTGGTTCTGGTCCTCCACAGTCCTCTGTATCAGTTTCTGTTTTCATCTCCGTGTCTGGCCGGCTGGTTGGACGTTCTGTCTCTCTGCTGTCCTCAGTTTTGATCTGGTGAAGCTGTGAGGACTCAGATTCCTCTTTACTGTCTTCATTTTTCACAACAACAGTGAATGGAAAGCTGCTGATATCGTCATCTTTCTGGCTATGATGTTGCTCTTCCTCCTCTTTGGTCCAAAGTTCCTCCTCTTCCTCTTTTATGTGGAGCGATTCTGGGTCCAGACTGCAGCTCCATTCAAGGAGACGCTCTTCTTTAACCACCGACAGCTGCTGGACATCTGCTGGGGACACCGAAACATTAAAGCAGGTTATAGAGACACTAGGGTGATGTGTGTATGCAGAGGCACCATGTGGGGGGATAGGAAGATCTAAGGGCCCCATGACTTAATAGGGGCCCAAGATGTACAAACTATACAAGAAAATCATTAAACCTTCGTTAAAAAATAAATACTTTTTTCAAAGCTTGGAATAAAACATAGCAGTAATATAAACTGATAAACCTTTTATATTAAAATAACCAGGTTAAATGTATGCACTGGGATTTAAGCCTTTTTAGGGCACTCAATAAAATACCTTCAAATTAAAAATTTTAACCTAAAATTGTCCCTCTGGTATGAACCAAGACCTCCATTCTGTTGTGACATTAACAAACAAAAAATAGTTTCACGCTGAATATGAAGGAAACAAAGTGATCAAAAATAGTCACTTGCCCCATAAACGGTTAAACGCAGCCCTAAATCTTTATTATTCACATGAAAAGCGATTTTTTTTTTTTATCAGCTTGAAGCAAAAACAGTGGTGGGGTCTCTGCCGTTGTCTTTCATAGGGACCTAAAATACCCTGTGTGTATGACAGATGTGTTTCCTTTTCCGCACAAGTATTTACATTTCACATGGCCCCATAAAAGTACTCTCAAAGTCATTCATTCTGGATTTTCGGTTAATGAA
>NC_136630.1:3526609-3606609 GCF_933228915.1 Telmatherina bonti
GAACCAGATCAGCAACCTGGAGCGCATGGTGAGCGACGGCAGGTCTGCAGAGGACGAAGAGGAAGATGAAATGACCGAAACTTCTCTCTTTGCTGCTGGTTTCAGGTTCAGGATCTGGAGTTTGCTCAGATTGAGAGGAAAGTCATCGATGGGCTGAAAGTCGGGAATGCATGTCTGAAGAAAATGCACGAGGTGAGGACCGATTCATGCGTTTGCAGATGCAGCAGAGCGCAGTGATGGACTCTTTTCTCCCTACAGGTGATGTCCATTGAAGAGGTGGAGCGGATCATGGATGAAACCCAGGATGCCATCGAGTACCAGCGGGTAAATCCTCCGTTTTCTGCAGGAAAACATTGTTTACATAAAAGCAGAATCAGCTGATCTGATCGTTATTCATGTCTCTCCGCAGCAAATCGACGACATGCTGGCCGGCTCTTTGTCAGCTGAGGATGAGGATGCTGTTCTGGCTGAGCTGGAGGCCATCACTCAGGTTGGTTCGGACACGACAAACCGACTTTCACGTGGAAAAATGTTCCGCCTTTCATCTCGGATCTGATTGGTTCCCCTCAGGGAGACGCCGAGCTTCCAGATGTTCCCACAGATGAGCTGCCTGAAGTCCCCGAAGCTGCTCAGGACAAACCAGGTTCGTCGTCTCCTGCTGATGTCTCCTGCTGTCTCCTAATGCCTAATATTATTTTTATTTATTTTTATTTGATCTTATTTGATTAAGATTGTGTGTATGTAAGGAACAGTCAGTGACCATATTTGACGAGGAGACAGAAGTATAGACACCGTTTCCACTGAAACCCTCGTCGCCGCGGAAACACAACCTGCAGCACAGAAGCAGATTTAACTTCAGCAGGAAACATCTGCAGTCCTGCATGTCTGAGTTTATAACCTGAAAAAAAGAAGCGGCGAGACGCAGTTTTAGCACTGCGGGCGTTTCTGTGAGTGACCTGGACGAAGACTTGATGCTGGAGGACAGCGGCGGCCGTTAAAACTCAGAGGAAATGTGCGACTGGGCGTTTTCTCTGGAGTGAAGCTGTTCTGATGAACTTGTTGTTTCAGAGCGGGAACGTTCCAGGAAGAAGCCGGAGCGGGAGATGCTGGCCGTGTAGGAACCCACCTGACCGCCTTCAGCCGCAGAGGCGGCACGGCCGCCTCCATCCCACCCATCTGCTGCCGCTCGGTCCTGAAGGCTGGACCGGTTCACCGAAGGCCCCTTAGAACCCCGGAGAGCTGTGAGATCAGATAATTGTGCCTAACCTTGTTTAATATTACTGCTCGTGTTTACCATGAAATCATTTTCTACACATAAATGTGTGTATACTGTATGCACTAAAGCACTAAAGGGACGTTTCACCCAAATGGCTGCGCCTGCTTTCTGTGGAGTCTTCTGCCTTTGTCTGCTCCAAACAGCAGAAAGTTGTTCTTTAGGAGCCGTTGTTGAGCGGCTTTAAGCTCAGCTGGCTTCATATCTGGACATGTTCCATACCAACAAACCAAAACGTGTGCACACGCCCCCGTTTGGCGGCGTATTCTCCGTCTGACCCCTTTTCCAGCAGCTTAACTAATCTAATTTGCCGCTTGTGGATTAGTTGTGTGTCATCGTAGAAAGGCTCATCGTATCGTGCGGGGGTTTACCTCCAACACCCAGACAGCACTCTGTAATCTCCTCAAGGTGATAACTTGACAGAACCTGTACCCGCCCAGTATTATCAGTGCTGTAATTGTTTAATGGCATGGAACGCGCTGGAGTCGCTCCCAGCAGGCCTCCGTGCAGGAAGGACGCCTACATCCCCACGGCAGGAGCTTCTGCATCTTCCAAACATCCACACAACTAACCTGGGAATCATTTAAGCTCCAAACGGTAATTCTGTCAGGCTGCAGCGTCACCCTGACATCTGCCTGTACCTGTTTGTCTCCCTTTTTACAAATAAAGGGCATTTTAACGTCTGCTTGTCGTCTGGCTTCAGCTGGTGATTCACAGACCGGCCACAAGGTGGCAGCAGCACACAAACGCCTCATCGCAGCAGCTTCTTCCTCAGTTTGCTGTGAAGCAACTTCACGCATCAAATGTGTCGCAAAGGAATGAGAAACCCTCCAATGTACAACCCCCCCCCCCCAAAAGACATGACACAGGGATACGTCCCAAACACAGGGACGAGTTGTTTCCTGCTGCAGGGAAAACATAACTGCATCAAACCCAAAGTGAAGGAAGATCCTGGATCATTGGGAAAAGTTGTATTAAACTCAACTAGAACACAGTGAATCTTCAGGCTTTTATTTTAGAGAAAAATGACATTTTTCAGGTTGAAAACTAATTTCTCAGGATTAAAACTCCGTTCCACTTCCTGCCAGCGTCACATTTCACATCACAAATAATGTTCATAAAACTCAAAATCAGGCAAACTAAACTGCAACGAAAAGAGCTGGAATGTAAGGAATTATATCGACACAGTTCTGGATCTTTTCAGCCCCAAATACTTTATTTAAATAGAACTATTTCTACTGTAATGCAACTCAGTGTTTTACAGGGAATCCTGTCTTTGTCCATTTCTCACGTACAAAGAGAAAAATCTGCTTTGAGCCCCACCGAAGCGTCGTCGGAGAGGGAAAGCTGGACATCAGTAAGAAGAAAAATACGTTAAAACGGACTAAATGACATTTTTACAAACTTCAGAACAAACTAAAAGTAAGAAACTAAATTTAAAAAAGGCAAAAGAAGGCAAATAGAATTGAAATGAATAAGAATAAAAATGCATTTAAATGTTTTAAAAAGCAGAAAATAAAACTAAATACTGGTTTCAGGTCACTTTAAAAGGTGGCTTTTATTGTGTTTTTAATGTTTTCTACTGTTGTCAGGAGGTTTCACCAAGAGAACGTCCTCCGCTTCTGGATTTTTATTCTATTCATCATCTATTGTGTGAACATTGATCATTATTAACAGCAGTAAAACTCTCCTCACCACGGAAACGCCGACGCGTCCAACAAAAACACGTTAATAAAAGAAACAGCAGGAAATAAATGTTCATCAATAGCTGAACTTCCTTTGTTTGGCTGCTTGGGTCCACTTCACAGCGGCGCTGCTCTGAATGGGGGGGGGGGGGGGACGCCTGATTGGACGTGTGTGGGAGGCGGCTCAGACACAAACCTGAATGTCAGATGAATCACAGACGTGGATTTAAAGAGCCTGCGAGGACGGTGGTGAGTAGGCTGCTGCTGAACACATGCTTCAGGTATGTAGGAGTGTGAGTGTGTGTGTGTGTGTGTGTGTGTGTGTGTGTGTGTGTGCGCAAGTTTGGTTTGTCGCCTACCTGATTACACCACCACGGTGGCATGAAGTTGGAAACAGGCTGAATCCCAAAATCACAGAAACTGAACCACAGTTCAGTTTTCCTGATACGAAGTGCAACAGTGTCCCCGTTGTTCTCACACACACACACACACACACTCTGCTGGCTCTCTAATGAAGCTGTTAAGTGCTCCGAACCTGCCTTACTCTGCCTTCATGTAACAGGATCCATCTGCGACTAAAAGAGCAAAGTGGGAAAATGAGAAGTTGTTGGTAGAAACTCTGTTTTAACTCATTATTATCCTGCTTCACTCTCAGGATAAGAATGCAAACAATAACTTATAATCATACTAATAATCTGAATAAACAAACGTTCCTGATTGGATGTGTGTGTTAGCTGTGTCCATGCTGGATGCTGAGCGCGACCTCTGACCTCCGCCGTGGCTTCAGCCTGAAACGCGACTTTTCTTTGTCCGTTTCTTCTTCATGATAACCAGGAAGTCCTTCTTCAGTACGTTGGCGTGTTTACAGGCGGAGGCAGGGGCTGAACCTCAACACCAACCCCCCCGAACGAAGGAGAAGCTTCTACATGTGGAGTCAGAGCTGGAAGAGGAGCAACACAGAGCAGAGAAACCACTGTTCCATGGTTTCTGGGAAGGTTTTCAGGGAGAATCAGCAGAGACGTGTTCGGCCCTGTGGAAGTCTGAAGAGATGAAGCTCTGAAAACATGAAGATACAAACAGACAGGCTGTAAAAGTCAGAAAATCTGCAGTTATCTGATCAAAACAAATTCAGATTCCTCACCAATACTTTTCAGTTGAATAAAACTTTATCCGTTCCCGAGGGGAAGTTTCCGCTGCTCTGTGGCTGCTTCCACTTCGTTCCGCTTCATTCCGCTTCGTTCTCCTTCATCCCACTTCGTTCCGCTTCATTCCGCTTCGTTCTCCTTCATCCCACTTCGTTCCGCTTCATTCCGCTTCGTTCTCCTTCATCCCACTTCGTTCCGCTTCATTCCGCTTCGTTCTCCTTCATCCCACTTCGTTCCGCTTCATTCCGCTTCGTTCTCCTTCATCCCACTTCGTTCCGCTTCATTCCGCTTCGTTCTCCTTCATCCCACTTCGTTCCGCTTCATTCCGCTTCGTTCTCCTTCATCCCACTTCGTTCCGCTTCATTCCGCTTCGTTCTCCTTCATCCCACTTCGTTCCGCTTCGTTCTCCTTCATCCCACTTCGTTCCGCTTCATTCCGCTTCGTTCTCCTTCATCCCACTTCGTTCCACTTCATTCCGCTTCGTTCTCCTTCATCCCACTTCGTTCCACTTCATTCCGCTTCATTCCGCTTCGTTCTCCTTCATCCCACTTCGTTCCACTTCATTCCGCTTCGTTCTCCTTCATCCCACTTCGTTCCACTTCATTCCGCTTCGTTCTCCTTCATCCCACTTCGTTCCACTTCATTCCGCTTCGTTCTCCTTCATCCCACTTCGTTCCGCTTCATTCCGCTTCGTTCTCCTTCATCCCACTTCATTCCGCTTCGTTCTCCTTCATTCCGCTTCGTTCTCCTTCATCCCACTTCGTTCCGCTTCATTCCGCTTCGTTCTCCTTCATCCCACTTCGTTCCGCGTCATTCCGCTTCGTTCTCCTTCATCCCACTTCGTTCCACTTCATTCCGCTTCGTTCTCCTTCATCCCACTTCGTTCCGCTTCATTCCGCTTCGTTCTCCTTCATCCCACTTCGTTCCGCTTCATTCCGCTTCGTTCTCCTTCATCCCACTTCGTTCCGCTTCATTCCGCTTCGTTCTCCTTCATCCCACTTCGTTCCGCTTCATTCCGCTTCGTTCTCCTTCATCCCACTTCGTTCCGCTTCATTCCGCTTCGTTCTCCTTCATCCCACTTCGTTCCGCTTCATTCCGCTTCGTTCTCCTTCATCCCACTTCGTTCCGCTTCATTCCACTTCATTCCGCTTCATTCCGCTTCGTTCTCCTTCATCCCACTTCGTTCCGCTTCATTCCGCTTCGTTCTCCTTCATCCCACTTCGTTCTCCTTCATCCCACTTCGTTCCGCTTCGTTCTCCTTCATCCCACTTCGTTCCGCTTCGTTCTCCTTCATCCCACTTCGTTCCGCTTCATTCCGCTTCGTTCTCCTTCATCCCACTTCGTTCCGCTTCATTCCACTTCGTTCTCCTTCATCCCACTTCGTTCCGCTTCATTCCGCTTCGTTCTCCATCCCGCTTCATTCCGCTTGGTTCCACTTCGTTCCGCTTCGTTCCACTTCGCTCCGCTTCATTCCACTTCGTTCCGCTTCATTCTCCTTCATTCCGCTTGGTTCCACTTCGTTCCGCAACGCTCCGCTTCATTCCACGTTCCGCTTCATCCCACTTCGTTCCGCTTGGTTCCACTTCGGTCCACTTCATTCCACTTCGTTCCGCTTCATTCTCCTTTATCCCACTTCGTTCCGCTTGGTTCCACTTCGTTCCGCTTCATTCCACTTTGTTCTGCTTCAGTCCGCTTCATTCCAGTTTGTTCTGCTTCAATCCGCTTCATTCCAGTTTGTTCTGCCTTATTTCGCTTCATTCTGCTTCATTCCGCTTCGTTCTCCTTCATCCCACTTCGTTCCGCTTCGTTCTCCTTCATCCCACTTCGTTCCGCTTCATTCCACTTCGTTCTCCTTCATCCCACTTCGTTCTCCTTCATCCCACTTCGTTCCGTTTGCTTCCACTTCGTTCCGCTTCGTTCTCCTTCATCCCACTTCGTTCCGCTTCATTCCGCTTCGTTCTCCATCCCGCTTCATTCCGCTTGGTTCCACTTCGTTCCACTTCGCTCCGCTTCATTCCACTTCGTTCCGCTTCATTCTCCTTCATTCCGCTTGGTTCCACTTCGTTCCGCAACGCTCCGCTTCATTCCACGTTCCGCTTCATCCCACTTCGTTCCGCTTGGTTCCACTTCGCTCCACTTCATTCCACTTCGTTCCGCTTCATTCTCCTTTATCCCACTTCGTTCCGCTTCATTCCACTTTGTTCTGCTTCAGTCCGCTTCATTCCAGTTTGTTCTGCTTCAATCCGCTTCATTCCAGTTTGTTCTGCCTTATTTCGCTTCATTCTGCTTCATTCCGCTTCGTTCTCCTTCATCCCACTTCGTTCCGCTTCATTCCGCTTCGTTCTCCTTCATCCCACTTCGTTCCGCTTCATTCCACTTCGTTCCGTTTGCTTCCACTTCGTTCCGCTTCGTTCTCCTTCATCCCACTTCGTTCCGCTTCGTTCTCCATCCCACTTCGTTCCGCTTGGTTCCACTTCGCTCCGCTTCATTCCACTTCGTTCCGCTTCATTCTCCTTCATTCCGCTTGGTTCCACTTCGTTCCGCTTCATCCCACTTCGTTCCGCTTCATTCCACTTCGTTCTCCTTCATCCCACTTCGTTCTCCTTCATCCCACTTCGTTCCGTTTGCTTCCACTTCGTTCCGCTTCGTTCTCCTTCATCCCACTTCGTTCCGCTTCGTTCTCCATCCCACTTCGTTCCGCTTGGTTCCACTTCGCTCCGCTTCATTCCACTTCGTTCCGCTTCATTCTCCTTCATTCCGCTTGGTTCCACTTCGTTCCGCAACGCTCCGCTTCATTCCACGTTCCGCTTCATCCCACTTCGTTCCGCTTGGTTCCACTTCGCTCCACTTCATTCCACTTCGTTCCGCTTCATTCTCCTTCATCCCACTTCGTTCCGCTTCATTCCACTTTGTTCTGCTTCAGTCCGCTTCCTTCCAGTTTGTTCTGCCTTATTTCGCTTCATTCTGCTTCATTCCGCTTTGTTCTGCTTCATCCCACTTCGTTCCGCTTCATTCCGCTTCGTTCTCCATCCCACTTCGTTCTGCTTGGTTCCACTTCGTTCCGCTTGGTTCCACTTCGTTCCACTTGGTTCCACTTCGCTCCGCTTCATTCCACTTCGTTCCGCTTCATTCTCCTTCATTCCGCTTGGTTCCACTTCGTTCCGCAACGCTCCGCTTCATTCCACGTTCCGCTTCATCCCACTTCGTTCCGCTTGGTTCCACTTCGCTCCACTTCATTCCACTTCGTTCCGCTTCATTCTCCTTTATCCCACTTCGTTCCGCTTGGTTCCACTTCGTTCCGCTTCATTCCACTTTGTTCTGCTTCAGTCCGCTTCATTCCAGTTTGTTCTGCTTCAATCCGCTTCATTCCAGTTTGTTCTGCCTTATTTCGCTTCATTCCGCTTCGTTCTCCTTCATCCCACTTCGTTCCACTTCGTTCTCCTTCATCCCACTTCGTTCCGCTTCATTCCGCTTCGTTCTCCTTCATCCCACTTCGTTCCGCTTCATTCCACTTCGTTCTCCTTAATCCCACTTCGTTCTCCTTCATCCCACTTCGTTCCGCTTCATTCCGCTTCGTTCTCCATCCCGCTTCATTCCGCTTGGTTCCACTTCGTTCCGCAACGCTCCGCTTCATCCCACTTCGTTCCGCTTGGTTCCACTTCGCTCCACTTCATTCTCCTTTATCCCACTTCGTTCCGCTTGGTTCCACTTCGTTCCGCTTCATTCCACTTTGTTCTGCTTCAGTCCGCTTCATTCCAGTTTGTTCTGCTTCAATCCGCTTCATTCCAGTTTGTTCTGCCTTATTTCGCTTCATTCTGCTTCATTCCGCTTCGTTCTCCTTCATCCCACTTCGTTCCGCTTCATTCTCCTTTATCCCACTTCGTTCCGCTTGGTTCCACTTCGTTCCGCTTCATTCCACTTTGTTCTGCTTCAGTCCGCTTCATTCCAGTTTGTTCTGCTTCAATCCGCTTCATTCCAGTTTGTTCTGCCTTATTTCGCTTCATTCTGCTTCATTCCGCTTCGTTCTCCTTCATCCCACTTCGTTCCGCTTCATTCCGCTTCGTTCTCCTTCATCCCACTTCGTTCTCCTTCATCCCACTTCGTTCTCCTTCATCCCACTTCGTTCCGTTTGCTTCCACTTCGTTCCGCTTCGTTCTCCTTCATCCCACTTTGTTCCGCTTCATTCCGCTTCGTTCTCCATCCCACTTCGTTCCGCTTGGTTCCACTTCGCTCCGCTTCATTCCACTTCGTTCCGCTTCATTCTCCTTCATTCCGCTTGGTTCCACTTCGTTCCGCAACGCTCCGCTTCATTCCACGTTCCGCTTCATCCCACTTCGTTCCGCTTGGTTCCACTTCGCTCCACTTCATTCCACTTCGTTCCGCTTCATTCTCCTTCATCCCACTTCGTTCCGCTTGGTTCCACTTCGTTCCGCTTCATTCCACTTTGTTCTGCTTCAGTCCGCTTCATTCCAGTTTGTTCTGCTTCAATCCGCTTCATTCCAGTTTGTTCTGCCTTATTTCGCTTCATTCTGCTTCATTCCGCTTCGTTCTCCTTCATCCCACTTCGTTCCGCTTCGTTCTCCTTCGTTCCACTTCGTTCTCCTTCATCCCACTTCGTTCTCCTTCATCCCACTTCGTTCCGTTTGCTTCCACTTCGTTCCGCTTCATTCCGCTTCGTTCTCCTTCATCCCACTTTGTTCCGCTTCATTCCGCTTCGTTCTCCATCCCACTTCGTTCCGCTTGGTTCCACTTCGCTCCGCTTCATTCCACTTCGTTCCGCTTCATTCTCCTTCATTCCGCTTGGTTCCACTTCGTTCCGCAACGCTCCGCTTCATTCCACTTCGTTCCGCTTCATTCTCCTTCATTCCGCTTGGTTCCACTTCGTTCCGCAACGCTCCGCTTCATTCCACGTTCCGCTTCATCCCACTTCGTTCCGCTTGGTTCCACTTCGCTCCACTTCATTCCACTTCGTTCCGCTTCATTCTCCTTCATCCCACTTCGTTCCGCTTGGTTCCACTTCGTTCCGCTTCATTCCACTTTGTTCTGCTTCAGTCCGCTTCCTTCCAGTTTGTTCTGCCTTATTTAGCTTCATTCCGCTTCGTTCTGCTTCATCCCACTTCGTTCCGCTTCATTCCGCTTCGTTCTCCATCCCACTTCGTTCCGCTTGGTTCCACTTCGTTCCGCTTGGTTCCACTTCGTTCCACTTGGTTCCACTTCGTTCCGCTTCATTCTCCTTCATTCCGCTTGGTTCCACTTCGTTCCGCAACGCTCCGCTTCATTCCACGTTCCGCTTCATCCCACTTCGTTCCGCTTGGTTCCACTTCGCTCCACTTCATTCCACTTCGTTCCGCTTCATTCTCCTTCATCCCACTTCGTTCCGCTTGGTTCCACTTCGTTCCGCTTCATTCCAGTTTGTTCTGCTTCAATCCGCTTCATTCCAGTTTGTTCTGCCTTATTTCGCTTCATTCTGCTTCATTCCGCTTCGTTCTGCTTAATTTGGCTTCGTACTGCGTTGTTCCACTCATTCCACTGCGTTCCGCTTCATTCTTCGTTCCCGGTTTATACAGGGACTCTCTTTTCCATGGATCTCCATTCAGAAACCTTCGCATCGTGATGAAATTAGCTGTGTGGGACCCCCCCTCCACACACACACACACACACAAACACACACTCTCACACACACAAAATCCCAAAAAGAAAATGTGGCTTCGTCCCACTCATCCCAACCAGATCCCACTCAGCCAAGAGCCACACAAATAGAGCGGACACACATGTGTGAGTAAGCTCTACTAGAAGTTGTGTAGAAAAGGCAACGCCTCCTCATCCACCCAAAGCCGGACTCAAACCCACGGCGACAGGCTGGGCTGCGGGATGATACCTGACAGACATCTTGAAGGTTACCGTGACGACGTGGACAGTCTGTGAGTTGGGCGATGCTCAGTCAGGACTTCTGAATGGTTGTAGCAGAGGAGGCGTGGGCCGCGTGATGGTGGAGCTGCCTTCTTCTTTAAATGCTGTGCTGCGTTCGTGGACCGCTCGTAAATCACACACTTCACCACTCTGTTGCCACTTCAGATCAAACCCAATCTGCTGCTTTTAGTTTCAGAACTTCCAGCAACAGTAAAACACGGATCCTCCCCAGAACCAGGACCTCAGCAGGTCCGATGGAGGGACGGATCCTCCCCAGAACCAGGACCTCAGCAGGTCCGATGGAGGGACGGATCCTCCCCAGAACCAGGACCTCAGCAGGTCCGATGGAGGGACGGATCCTCCCCAGAACCAGGACCTCAGCAGGTCCGATGGAGGGACGGATCCTCCCCAGAACCAGGACCTCAGCAGGTCCGATGGAGGGACGGATCCTCCCCAGAACCAGGACCTTCACGAGTCCAATGGAGGGATGGAACTTGCCCAGAACCGGGTGTGAGACCATCTGGACAGGCAACAGAACAAAAGGCAGAAATATCCAACTAGGAACTTAAAAAAAAAAAAAAAAAAGAAAAGGCCTAAAAATCGTTTCTGTAAATAAAATGGCGAGATGAATCTGCACCAGAACCACAACTTGTTTCTTACGACGCATTCTGTAACTTTCAGAGCCTGAACCTCGGCGTCCCGGACTTGTTCGAGGACAAAGCGGCATTTATCACGTTTGGCTGTCTCCTGCTGGCTGGAGAAGCTAACGGGTCAGCTAGGATACAAGATGGAGGATTAGCCGTTGGTCGGGCGGCATGGCGGGAAAATTTGCTACAGTTCCGTCCTGTCTCTAAAACTTCACGTTCGTTCTCATGACTTTTTCTGTCTAGATTTTAAAATAAAGTTAACATCTTCCCCATTTCCAGCCTTATTTAAAATCATCTTCCCAGTTTAGATTGTTTGTTGCAAAGAGGTCTCATGAAATCCAAGACCAGGATCAAAATCTGAGTGGAAACATTCCAACAAAAACACAGAAGGATTTTTATTTTACGTTTAAAATATAAAACCATGACATGTTCTGAGCTCAACACTCTCCAACACGACTCGCCGCCTCGTTCCGATCCTCACGCGCGGGTTTCCGTCCCCAGTCGCCTGCTTTCCCACCGCACCTGAAGGCAGCACCGGCCCTCCGCCCCTGCGCTCCAACCGGGAGGCGCCGACTGGCTGCGTGGGGCTCCGGAGTGGGCGCAGAGAGGAGGACTTTCCTATAAAAGCTGGGCTCCCACGGCCAGACGCGCTCGTGCGTCTCCGTTCGCCGCCGCAGACTCTTCCTCTCCGCTGCAGTTTGGACCCCCCCTCCCTCAATCATCCTCCTACTGAAGGAATTCTCCGTCTATGGTTCTGCCCGACGCTCCAACAAGGATGTCCCGAACCGACGAGGTGCACCGCATCACGGAGAACGTGTACAAGGTGAGTCGCCGCAGCGCGAGCGGGGACACCTGCTGCACGTGGATCTCCGTGTTGCCGTTTCGGGCACTTTCTGGACACTTGCTGTGGAAAAACGCGCGCGACGTGAGAGAAAGAGGTTTTTATCTGAATTATCCGCGACTAAAAAGGAGAGAAAAGCGAAGTTCATTCATAGAACAGAGACTATATATCCTCAAAGCCAAATGTCCAGCAGCAGAGTTAACCAGTTAAACGGTTAGCTGGTTACCTGGTTATATGGTTAGCTGGTTACCTGGTTAACAGGTTTACTGGATTATTTTACCCCTCCCTTGTTTTAACCGTGGACGCTTCGGCTGAAATGTTTACAGGCTGGAAGATGTTTTCTGTCATGTAAAGTTCACCTGCAGGCAGGTCAGTCCATTACAGAGACAGAGACGTCCCTAAACGTCTCAGTCGGAGACACAAATGTCCCTAAATGTCTCCGTCGGAGACACAAATGTCCCTAGATGTCTCAGTTTCCGACTGAAACGTCCCTAGATGTCTCAGTTTCCGACTGAAACGTCCCTAGATGTCTGTTTCCGACTGAAACGTCCCTAGATGTCTCAGTTTCCGACTGAAACGTCCCTAGATGTCTGTTTCCGACTGAAACGTCCCTAGATGTCTGTTTCCGAATGAAACGTCCCTAGATGTCTCAGTTTCCGAATGAAACGTCCCTAGATGTCTCAGTTTCCGACTGAAACGTCCCTAGATGTCTGTTTCCGAATGAAACGTCCCTAGATGTCTCAGTTTCCGAATGAAACGTCCCTAGATGTCTCAGTTTCCGAATGAAACGTCCCTAGATGTCTCAGTTTCCGAATGAAACGTCCCTAGATGTCTGTCTCCGACTGAAACGTCCCTAGATGTCTGTCTCCGACGGAAACGACCCTAGATGTCTCAGTTTCCGAATGAAACGACCCTAGATGTCTCAGTTTCCGAATGAAACGACCCTAGATGTCTCAGTTTCCGAATGAAACGACCCTAGATGTCTCAGTTTCCGAATGAAACGACCCTAGATGTCTCAGTTTCCGAATGAAACGACCCTAGATGTCTCAGTTTCCGAATGAAACGACCCTAGATGTCTCAGTTTCCGACTGAAACGTCCCTAGATGTCTCAGTTTCCGACTGAAACGTCCCTAGATGTCTCTGTTTCCGACTGAAACGTCCCTAGATGTCTCTGTTTCCGACTGAAACGTCCCTAGATGTCTCTGTTTCCGACTGAAACGTCCCTAGATGTCTCTGTTTCCGACTGAAACGTCCCTAGATGTCTGTCTCCGACGGAAACGTCCCTAGATGTCTGTCTCCGACGGAAACGTCCCTAGATGTCTGTTTCCGACGGAAACGTCCCTAGATGTCTGTCTCCGACGGAAACGTCCCTAGATGTCTCAGTTTCCGACGGAAACGTCCCTAGATGTCTCAGTTTCCGACGGAAACGTCCCTAGATGTCTGTCTCCGACGGAAACGTCCCTAGATGTCTCAGTTTCCGACTGAAACGTCCCTAGATGTCTCAGTTTCCGACTGAAACGTCCCTAGATGTCTCAGTTTCCGACTGAAACGTCCCTAGATGTCTGTCTCCGACGGAAACGTCCCTAAATGTCTCCGTTGGAGAAGGAAAGGTCCACATCGGAGACGGACCCTGCTGGACTCCTCATTACCCCCCTCTGACTCCTCATCCAGTCACAGTGGAGCTCATGACTCCCAGCTCCTGGAAACTGGGAATCTCAGCCTGAACTGGGAACTCTGGTTTTCCATACAAAGCTGCACTTCAGCGATGAAGATGAGGAGGAGGAGGTGATGAAGAGTTCTCCACCGCAGATAGATTTCCTTAATGGAGGCAGGATAAAGGCTTTCCTATTGCAGCTCCGAGCCTAAAAGGCAGATTCCCCCCCCCCCCCCCCCCCCCCCCCCCCCCGGCAGGACTGTGTGATCTATAAGCTGGGAGGGACGAAGACGGCAGCTCGCTGGGGACACACTCCTGTATCAGTGGCTCCAGATGGTTCTCAGGTGAAGGTGGGGGGAGATCAGAGGTCAGATGTGGAAATGTCATGAAGCAGAGGGGGGGGGGGGGTCTTCCTGCTTCATCCCCCATGCTGGTTGTTTCCCCGCCCCCCCCGCTGACAGGCTGATTGCTATTAGGTCAACGCTTGCTGGGGGAGGTGGGGGGGGGGGGCACTATCAGATGTTTATTATTCATCAGAAGCAGGACGAGGAGCTCCCATCACACGTCTGCTTCTCAATCAATCAATCAAATTTTATTTATAAAGCGCTTTACAACAACCTTAGTTGACCAAAGTGCTGAACGAAGATAAAAACTAGTAAAAATATAAAAGCAGTTCATTCACATGTAAAAATCTCAGCAGCCAAAGGCTGATCTAAACAGATGAGTCTTTAGCCTTAAACAGAGGCAGGTCCATGATGGAGCGTAACTCCAGAGGCAGAGAGTTCCAGAGTTTGGGCCCTGCCACTGCGAAGGCCCGATCGCCCTTCTCCTCAGACGGCCGACGTTTAAACGGCGAAACGTTAAGATGAAGTTGCGAGAAAACAATTGTGCGTCTTCATGTCGTGGAACGGGTCGAAGTCTTCGCCGTTTCTAGATTCAGATGGAGCTTTAAAGGTCCAGCGTCGGGATTTAGGGACACCTAGTGGCTGGAAGAGGCATTACAGCTATTTTCCCGAAATGAAACTTAAATGCTGGAAAATGATCAAAATATGCAACTAAATTATAGTTTTTCAGGCATAATTAATAATAAAAAAGCAGAAGAAATGATTAGAAATAAAACTTTGCATAAATGTTTTAAATCCAGTGTTTTTAATATTAAAATATCATGAATTTATCTTCATTGTATACCATAAACGTGTCTAATAATAATGATAAATATGCATATTTAAGCATCTCTTGCATAATTTCCCGGTCCGGTTTGGATGCTCTGTGATGGTTCTGTGTGTCGGTATTACTGTGGACCTCGTGGTTCTGGTCGGGAAGTGACTGCAGAGTAAAAGCTGCTGCTGATGAACTGCTTCATGTTCATGTGGATTCAGACTTTTCCATCCGTTCTTTATCATGTGGATAAAGAAGCCAGTTTTCTGTAACTGGAAGATTAAAGTATATTCTGAATCCATTTAAAGGAGACGACATTCCTACAATCCTTTTATCTGTTGATATTTACTGGCTGTAATATGCAGATTTGTTCCACCACAGCTCAATGTGTTTCTGTTTATTAAAAGCATAAAGAGTGTGTGACAACATAAACCCTTTAAATGATCTGGTTTTTGTGTCAGAGACGATGTGGACTCGTCGGTTCTCTGATGGCTGCAGGTCTCAGGCAGAGTGTGTCTCATCTGTTCTAAACGTTGAATTATTTCCAGCTCCACGGCATAAAGAAGCTTTTCCTGCCATTTGTTTGTTGGCTGCTTGTGTGTCAGAAAGAAGCGGCAGCCTGAACCTCGCTGCTCTGCGGCTCAAACGAGGTGCTGAATGACTCACACTGCATGGGAGTGTGTGTGTGTGTGTGTGTGTGTGGGCGGGCGGGCTGTGGTGTCTCACGACCGTGTGTTTTAGCAGCCGAACTGTCCTGCAGGCCGACTGGCGCTGCATCTGGCTCTGATGAAACGCAGAGTCCCCGTGGGTTTGCTGTGTGTTTGTGAAGATGCAGCGTGGAGCCTTGCTAACGTGGGGTGAACGGCGTTTCCTCCGGTTGTTGTGGTTGCTGAATAAACACCATCTGCATGTGTGTTCCGGAGTGTGTTCGGCCACGCTTCGCAGTCCCAGCAGCACCGCCGGCTGGTTGTCGGATCAAACTGAACCCATTATTGGTGAATGGATCTACCAGTCGCCTGCTTTGTTACCAGGTTGGGTTGAAGTGATAAAATCATCATCAGGTCTTCAGTCGTCTCTCCACCCTCCTCCTCCAGCGGAAAACCAGCCAATAGGAACGCTCCGGTGTCAAACCAGCCAATAGGAACGCTCCGGTGTCATCGTGGACCAGTTCCCTTCAGGTCCGATGTGGTCTCGGCTCCTCGTTCGCTTCGTAGAAGACGGACTTCTGAGGAGCTTCATGTCCCCCGAGTGGAAAGTCTTTCTGGAGGTTCCTGAAGACTTCCAGAGTCAGTTGTCAGGTCGTCCCTACATCCATCCATCCATCCCTACATTCATCCATCCTTACATCCATCCATCCCTACATCCATCCATCCATCCCTACATCCATCCCTACATCCATCCATCCATCCATCCATCCCTACATCCATCCATCCATCCATCCATCCCTACATCCATCCATCCATCCCTACATCCATCCATCCATCCCTACATTCATCCATCCTTACATCCATCCATCCCTACATCCATCCATCCATCCCTACATCCATCCATCCATCCCTACATCCATCCATCCATCCATCCCTACATCCCTACATCCATCCATCCCTACATCCATCCATCCCTACATCCATCCATCCATCCATCCATCCCTACATCCATCCATCCATCCATCCATCCCTACATCCCTACATCCATCCCTACATCCATCCATCCATCCCTACATTCATCCATCCTTACATCCATCCATCCCTACATCCATCCATCCATCCCTACATCCATCCATCCATCCATCCCTACATCCCTCCATCCATCCATCCATCCCTACATCCCTCCATCCATCCATCCATCCCTACATCCCTACATCCATCCATCCATCCCTACATCCCTACATCCCTACATTCATCCCTACATCCCTACATCCATCCATCCATCCATCCCTACATCCCTACATCCATCCATCCCTACATCCATCCATCCATCCATCCATCCCTACATCCATCCATCCATCCCTACATCCATCCTTACATCCATCCATCCATCCATCCCTACATCCATCCATCCATCCCTACATCCATCCATCCCTACATCCCTACATCCCTACATCCATCCATCCATCCCTACATCCATCCATCCATCCCTACATCCATCCATCCATGTATAAATCTCTTATGTCATCTGTAGGATTTACATTTCAAGCCCATCTCTCATCTTTTCTTAAACTTGACTAGTTTTAATGTCTAAACTAGAGATATTGATTATTATCAGCCGATTTCTGCATTGAAATGTAATATTGGAAATGATCAATATTGGTTTTTATTTATTTTATTTTTTTTAATGACCCAGCTTTTAGACAACATGAACACGAAGCAGATGAAACTCTTCAGCAACGTCTCCTTTCACTCATGATGTGAAAATGAGATTATTATGGGCCAATGGCGGGACGCGGCGTCCGTGTGGGACGCGGCGTCCGTGCTGCAGATGCAGTTAGACGGTAACATCTGGTACCAGCTGATCTGTTAGAAAAGTAAAAGAATAAAGGAGTTCATCTTCAGCTGAATACTTCAGACTGGTGCTCTGATTAAAGCCTGTTATTGACAGAAAAGTGTCATTCGATGTGTCTAACCTTGACGTGCGGCGGTTTGCCGTCGCGTCGGCATTTTTATCAGCTGTCGCTTTCTGGGGGGGGGGGGGCTCCCCGAGAGATTGGAACATAAATCTTCGAGTAAATATTGTCCTATAATCAGGCTCGATCGCTGCAGGACGCCGTGCCGTGGGAGCCAACACTTTGTTCTGCAGGGAGATTGTTCTCCTGTGTGTGTGTGTGTGTGTGTGTGTGTGTGTGTGTGTGTGTGAGAGAGTAATGCTACTGAACATTTTATCCCCATAGTTGCATGAGGACAGTCTGTCCGTCTCTTGTCTTCACGCTGAACGTGTCGCTCGGTGGAAAAGCAGGAAACCGTCTCCAGTCGTGACTTTGCTGCTTCTTTCCTTCTGAGACTTGAATGAGGCGTAAAATAACCTGCTGCTGTTCCACCACATGCTTTGGGACCGACGTCTGGTTCTGGAGCTCCAAAACGACCTGCAGCTGCAGGGACGGACGTGGACTCGGTGTCTCCTCCTCCTGGCCTGAACGGGTCTGAGCAGAAGTTCTGGTGTCGTGCAGACGGAGCCGCTCACCTTCCAGGTAGCATGAGGGGAAGCTGAGCCTGCAGCCGGTGCTGATGTGCAGAGCAGCATTTAATCCAGATGCTTTGCTAGCAGGATTTTTGCAGCGTGAAACCAGAGATTTTCCTTCTCTGATTAGTCACCGAGCTTACGCCACCATTGTCTCGGCGTTATCTCGGCTTTGTGCTGCAGAACAGCCTGCCTACTCAGGCTGCAGGGCTTCTTCCAGCCTCCTCTCTGATCGCTGGGCCTCGGCGGCGTGTTGGCGTCACACGTGTCCTGCAGCCGGGTGCAGAGGAGGGAGGCGCAGGGAATACGGTGACGCACGCTAAACATAAATGAAATGATTAAAAGCTAATTATCAGCAACGTTTCAGCTGAGCTGTGCAGACACGACTGCTGGAATGAAACGGGACGTGAAGCCGTTCATCCTGACTTCCTCTGTCCTGGTACATCTGTTTAAACGCTAAACGTATCAGCCAATCACGCGGCAGCATCTCACCACATGTAGCCATGCCGACACAGTCAGTCTGAGCATCAGGAGGAGGAAGGAGGAGATTTAACTGAGTTTAAGTGGAACATGATGTCAGAGAGGACTGGACAGACCTGCTGGAGGTGACAGAAAGGTTCCAGCTGCAGAACATCGTCTCTGAACACGTCCAGCCTGGAAGCAGATGGTCTCCAGCAGCAGAAGACCACAGTGGGTTCCTCCTGTCAGTAAGAACAGGAAACTGAGGCTACAATTCCCACAGACTCACCAGAACTGGACAATAGAAGATGGAGAAACGTTGCTGGTCTGATGAGTCTCCAGTTCAGCTCCACATTCACATGGTAGGATCAGAATCTGCTGGAAACATCATGACAACATGGATCCATCCTGCCGTCAGGATCAACGCTTCAGGCTGCTGCTGGTGGAATGGTGGGGGGGTCCCTTAGTACCACCATGACCTGGTTTAACCTCCACAGCCTACCTGAGTCCTGCTGCTGACCATGTCCATCCCTTTCTGAGCACAGTGTAGCATCTTCTGATGGAAACTTCCAGCAGGATGATGCACCATGTCACAAAGCTCACATCATCTCCACCATGACGATGAGTTCACTGTCCTCCACCGCGGTGGGACAGGAGATTCTCCTCATTGACGCGCAGCAGCTGGACGATGCCCCCCCCCCCCCCACGTTCCTGTGGCATGAATGGGACGTGAGGTGAATAGAAATTGGTTCCCCGTCACGTCGGGGGGGGATTCCAGCAGATCCGTGTATGGTGCCGGAAGAGCCCCCCCCCTCCCCGTCCTCCTCTTCCAGAGCTCGGTCTGTAGAATTGGAGGCGCTGACTGTCACTCTGCTTGCAGATAAGGACTCATCTGAAAGGGAAATGGGCTCTCTCTCACACACACACACACACACACACACACACACACACACACACACACACACACACACACACAGAGCAGAGAGAACGGTCCTCTGCTGAAGCAGCTTTAGCTCAGTGATCGTCACGCTGAACGAACAGAAGCCAATAACGTTTCCTGGAGACGGAATGACGGACTGTAAGGATCTCTACCGACGTTGGGGCGGGAAAGTCGAGTCGAAAACCTTCTGTTAAAAATTTTTTTTTTAAATAAATAAAAATAATCCATTAGATTTTTTTTCATTCTTAATTTAATTGATCTTTACGTGTCATCTTCATTATAATAAAGAAAAATTTTGTTTTTAATCTACAAAAATCGGCAATATCGAAGAATTGTGAGAATCGCAGTTTAAATCGAATTTACCTCATTTTATTTTTACTAATAATTCATTTTCTATATATTTTTATAAATTGAATAATCAGTTTTTATTCAGCTTTTTTCCTTTTACTGTATTTGATTTCTTTGTGAATAAATTCAGGCGTTTTAAGGGGTTAACGGCCCGAAGCGTGTCTGAACGTGCCCCAGCGTGGCGGACTTCCCGTTCAGTCGACGTTCCCAACGGGAATCTGATGAAAACGTCCCGGCTGGCTGGTTAAGTCTCTGCTGATAAACGTCTGATTATTCCTGAAGTCTTTGCTGGTTCCCTGTTCATTTATTTATTTATTTATTTATCTATTTATTTATTGGTCCACCTGCGCGCCCCCCCCCCCCCCCCCCCACACACACACACACACACACACACACACATGGTGGGTTGCCAGATCTCTTCCGGCCCGTTAATCTGCTTGGCAGCGGGCGCCGCAGCTTGTCCTAATGGCGCCACACGGTTGGCTTTGCAGTAATTTACACCCCGACATGAAGCAGGCCTGCTGCTGCGTGCACGTTCTGACTCAGCCCTCCGCTTGCCGTGCGCTCCACGTGCACCAGCTGGGTCGTGGTGCTCCTAATGCCACCTGGTTTTCTGCCCTCTGTGTGGGGAGCGATGGACCCGTTGAGCTGAAGTGGTTCTGAGCTTTACGCCACTTCTTCATTCCTTTGCTTCTCCATCAGTTCCAGCTTCTAGGAGCCGCTTGAGGATCCTTCAGCATTTCTGCAGTTTTAGTTCAGTTGTACAAACCAGAATGTTTTCTGTTTCTCTGGTTGTCAGAAACGCAGCAGTTTTACCCCCCGGTGTGGTTGGTGGCGCGTATAGGTCGACTGTGACGTGGCGTCCACTCCGTGCTGCTTTGATGGATCCGTTAACGTCGATACGATGGTTCCGGCTCGTTCTCCGTCTCATCAGAGCAGCAGCATCATCAGCCGCGACGCGACGCGACGCCGCGTTACGGCGAAGCCTCGCCGCGACGCCGCGTTACGGCGAAGCCTCGACGCGACGCCGCGTTACGGCGAAGCCTCGCCGCGACGCGACGCCGCGTTACGGCGACGCCGCGTTACGGCGAAGCCGCGTTACGGCGAAGCCGCGTTACGGCGAAGCCTCGCCGCGACGCGACGCCGCGTTACTCTGCAGGTTTAATCGGTTGTGGCGGTTAACGAGTCTCTAAACACACGACTGAAGCGAAGTGAGGCATTGCAGGGTTTGCTCTGTAATCCCTCCTTTCCACTCAGTCTGATGTGGTTTTCTTTCAGCGGAATGCTAATCGGCCTCCGTCCCGTCGCTGCAGGAACGGCGACCGACTGATCCGCTTCACCCCGAACCGCCGGAGGTCACGGCGCTGAGGGAAACTCGTGGCTGTGTTTAACGTCAGCAGAGCGTTGCTGTAACTCTGAGCTGAAGACAACAGTCAGACTCCTGCGTGAAACATGTCTTAAACATCCCTCCTGATTTCCTTGTTTCTACGTTTTACTTCATATTTTCCAAACAAAACTTTGGTGGTTTAAGTTGGAGCAGGAGGAGGGCGATATCGCCACTCAGTGATGTCAGTAGTTTTATAAAATATCTTTAAATATCAGATGATGCTGATGTTTTCCCACGTCGGAGAAATCCTCCCACCGGTCGCTCGGCTTGGCGTCAGACGCAGCTAAACACTCCGTGCTGTTCCAGGTCGTCTCCGTGTCCCTGAGGGCGTCTTCTGCAAACGTTGTTTCCTCCAGCTGCAGGAAGGAAACACATTTCATCCACGAAGACCTTTTACAGCTGCTTTTATAAAGGAAACGATAAAAAATAGGAATAAAAAAGACTGAAGACAATAAACATGAATAAGGACACGTGCAGTCATAAACCCGTCGTGTGTGTGTGTGTGTGTGTGTGTGTGTGTGTGGGGGGGGGGGGGGGGGGGGGGGGGGGGCGGGCCGAACTATTTCAATAAGTGCAGTTTCTTTCTTTCTTTTTTGTGGATTTGAAGCTTAAATCAACGTTGTGTTCTTCCAGCCGCACGCTGCTTTGCGCCACCACGTGTCCTTGTTCAGCTCCGCTACGCGGGTTAAAGGTCGTCGTCATGCCAGGAACATGTGAACATGTGATGTCATGGTTTCACATGTGGAACAGAAGAAAAAACAAACTTCCTCTGGTTTTGTGTCGACAGACTTTTTATTTAAACGAGACGCCGTCGGGTTTGGAAGTTTTTAAACTGCGTCCATTCATGCATGATGATCTGAGACCGTGCACGTGGTGCGTACGGTAACCGGAGCTGTTGCGTTGCCATGTAGCAACCGGCTGCATGTGCAGGTTTTATGTGCACGTGGCAGAACCAGACTTGGATTTGGTTCCAGTTGCGTCCGACTGACGTTCTGCTGCTTTGCTTTAAAACTTGCATATGAATGCGTCAACGTGCACGCATCAACGTGCACGCGTCAACGTGCACGTGGGGTTCGTAGTGGAAGGTGATTGGATCAGCATTTCTTCTCTGGTTTTATCAGTTTGTGTGGAAACGTCTGGATCTATCAGTGAAGAACAAGTCTGCTGCAGCGCCAACTGAAACCAGACGGACGGACCGCCATGACGCCTGTCCCAGTATGAAACTGGTATAAACCATTTCCACCAGTATGAAACTGGTATAAACCATTTCCACCAGTGTGAAACTGGTATAAACCATTTCCACCAGTGTTTCCAGCAGGGCCGCTCCTCAGCTGGAAGCTTCTGAAACCGTCCCTCTGGTTGTCAGAGGAAGGAGAATACGGCGTGTTCTCCACGCTTTCCTCATGCCGAGTGGAGCGTCATGCTCCCGCTGCGGAGGCGCTGCAGCGGACACGCCTTGCGTAGCGTTATGTAACGGGAACGTGCGCGAGCCGAGGGGGAACCGGGGTATAAATAGGTCTGGTTGTCCCCAGGACTGCATGAAGACACGCGTCTTTGTTTTCAGCATGTGCTGACTGTTGTTCAGCAGCCGGTGGGCATTAGAGGATCTGATGATGATGATGATGATGATCCAGTTTATCTGCAGAAACCCCCAGATGTTTGCATCTTCCATCATCTGGACTCTTCTTGTCTTAAAACGGCTCCAGTCGCTGCAGTTGAACACATCTTGTGGTAGTTGAATGTTTCTCTGAAGGCAGCTGGTCGGTCGTCTGGGCTCTTCTGTAACGGCCCGGCGGCTGGTGGCGTGTTTTAGATGTTTGGCTGGAGATGAAGCGGAAGGGCAGCTTGGAACGACGGGGAGGTAGACAGTAAAACTTCATCTCATGCTTCCTGACGTCCTAACGCGCCCTCAGGCCTCTGCTCGCCGTTGCTTTTCAGGGTGGATGCTCTCCACCCACCGATGCTGCACCATCTGTCACAGAGGAGAGATTCACATTCAGATATCTCTGGAAATCTGACAAACTGCTCATTTCTACCCCTCCTGTCGCAGCCGGTCGTCTGGTCGTGTCTTCTCCAGCGGTAACGTTCCAGAAGCAGAGAGGTCCCTAGTTTCTCTTCCTTTACCCTCTTTCTGCGCCCCCCCCCCCCCCCCCCCCCCCGGTCATGCAGATGTGGAGGATCTTTAGTTAGAACATTAACAGCAAAGTAAACAGTAAACAGTAAACCATGGACCAGCAGTCCATGGACAGACGGTGTCCACTTTCTCTTTGTTTCCCGGCTGTGAGTTGAGACACACACACACACACACACACACACACACACACACACAACCCCCTCGATGAGCAGCCAGCCCCACCCTTCCCAGTTCGACTCCAGGAAGGTATCCAGGCAAGGTCCCTGTCCACTGAGGGCTTGGAACCATTATCAGTCCAGTTAAACCATTTGTCCTCTAATGGGACGAATTCTCCTGACAGCACCGTCCTTATGGGTCAAGGAGGTATTCAACCCCCCCTCCACCATAGCAAGGTGGCATTACAGAGGAGCCTGGTTCCTCTTGTCTTACTGGGAGGAGAACTAGTGCAGTTCAGACGTTACACCCCTTCTGGGTCTCTGGGTCCACCTCCTGGAACTGATCCTGATGCATCACAAACAGAAGAAAAAAGCTGTATGGATGGATATTTATAAACATAATTATAGTGATTTATAGGGCTGTGACGATACGCTTTTGTTTCGATTCGATTCCGATTTTTTTGGGTGCCGATTCCGATTTAAATTGCGACTCTCACAATTCTTCGATATTGCTAACTTTTGTGGATTAACAGCAAAAAAAATGTATAAAACTTTTGTTTTTGCTCGCCATTTTTCTTAATTTCAATTAGGAAAAAACAACACAGTAGCCAGACCATCATTCTGTTGCTATAACGCTCCATGATGACAAGTTAAAAGATAAGAAAAAATGACAAAAATTTTGTAATGGATTACATTTATTTAAAAAAAATCGATTTATGAACAAAAAAATCAATTTTTAAAATTGTGAAGCTAAAAAAAATCCAGATTTTCAATTTGATTTTCTCACTCCCAATGATTTATAACTATAACTGGAGACATTGATGACCTGCAGCGTTTCTAGCGCTGTAATGTCCACATGCAGGACAGACTGAAGCAGCCAACGCCGCTCTGCTGACGACTCCTCAGTAGAAACTCGGCCTTGTAGCTGAATGTTTGCTGAAGACTTGGGCTGGGTTTTCTACCTGGCTGGTAAAAGAGGTGAAACCCACATCCAGGTCCCAGTCGGCGCCCCCAGCAGGACAGGAGTTGACCAGATGGTTGGTTGTTGTGTGAAAGCGACGCTGACGTCATAAAAACCTTTTCTCTGTGGCAGACGTTACTGGAGAACATTGGAGCGGTAATGAAGGAGTTGTGGAACGGAGATCAGCGAGCTGCAGCCGGGACCTGGATGGTCCAAACCTGCGGCTGAGCTGAAGAGTCAGTCGGGTTTTTACTTGCGATGCAGGAGGGGAGGTGTGAGGAACACACACATAACCCCCAGACACTCGCTCTTCCTCCCATCCTCATGGTGAGGAGAAAGCTCTCCTCCGCCTCCTGGTTGGCTCAGCTGACTGGGTCGTGTGTGTGTGTGTGTGTGTGTGTGTGTGTGTGTGTGTTCGTGCCCCAGTAGCGAGCGGCGCTCCGTCACTGAGGCTGGCGTCGGCGACTAACCCACCCTGCTGTTTCTCTCCCTCTTCTCTCCAGTCCATCATGGAGCAGTTCAACCCCTGCCTACGGAACTTCATCGCCATGGCGAAGAGCTACGAGAAGGCGCTCAACAGTGAGTACTCCCGCCGTCTCGCCTCTATCCTGTTCCCCAGTCGTCCCGGCAGAGGCCAGCTGACCCCACGCTCCGTTCCTACAGCCTCTCGCCGGGAGGAGGCGTGGTGACACACACGTTCAGGGTAACGATGCGTTGTTGTCGTTTAGAGGAGCAGCGGCGTGCTGCAGGCTGAAAACTGAACTCATGTTGGGGTAGATGTTTTCTGATTGGTTCTCTGTGATGTAACGTCCCTCCAGCTCATTGATCTGTGATGTCTGCCTCTGTCTTCGCTTCCAGCTGCTCGCACATCTGTGTTTGCATGGTGGTGGTAGGGGGGGGCTTCAGGTTAAAACAAAGTAATGGAGATGTCCTGAGAGGGGAGCTAAGTGGAGCATAAGCCAGTGGGAAGTGGAGCAGGAGGGGTGTTACAAGAATAACGGTACCCCGCCACCAGTCCCCCCCACGGGAAACGACTGGAAACGAGAACAGGCCGAGTCGGTATCCAGGACAAGACGGGCTGAAACGGGAAAAGAGGACTGAAAAGTGAGGACTTGAGCTGAGCTAGGCGTCATCATGGACGTCCTGCAGCGCATCACCGTTTCTGGAAATTCGATCAGAGTGACACATCGTCACCGGTTAGGTTCCACGCTCCATGAATCTCTTTTATGGGTCTATTGTTAGGAAAGTGAGGTGCAGCTGCACGCCGTGGCCTCGAACAGGGCTCTGCTTTGTGTGTCTGGAGGGTGGAGATGCAGGGAAGACTCAGCAGCCGACAGGAACAAGGAGGCCTCGCTCCTCTCCCTTAGATCAGGCTAAAAATAGTCCGGCTGCTCCCAGGGGAGACGGGGATTTCACTTCATCAATGCCAGGGAGCGACACGGGGAGTTTTCAGCTGGGCGGTGGAGGGCCGGGGTCCTGGCGAGCACCGCGCTGTCGGTGGGGAAACGCCTGATCGGCCGGCATCCCTGGCCAACCTGGTTAGTCTTGTTTCTGTAAAGACATTGGGGCCCAGCGGGGGCAGGTTGGTCCAGACCCCCAGGCTGGATGATGCTGCATGTGTGAAAGACCTCTGTAAGCAGCTGTTTTCATACGTTTGTCATAAATTCAATTTTTTTCTCCCCATTGAGCTTAAAGCGACGTTTGAACTGTTTGTCCAGCTCGTCCTCATCGGTGTGTCGTGCACTGCTGGTGTGTGTATGTGTGTGTTGTGCTTTCATTGATCGTGGCTCCTAAATCCCATCAAAATCACATTGTGACAGAATTTTGTCAACATAAATCCATCTGTTGGATCAATACGATGTGATGAAAGGTGTGATTGACAGCAGTCTGCCGCAGTAAACGGCGTTCAGTTCATCCCCAACATAAACACCACGGCGCTCCTACAGGCTGTAAAGGGTTAAAACCTTCGCTTCTCACAGTTTCTGCCAACATTTTGAAGAATAAAAAATGACGTTAGGTTCAGGAAAACCACTTATTTTAACTCGTTCAGCGGCTGAGTAGAGAAAACCAAAAGGCTAAGTATGAGACATGAAACGTACATTTATATGATCTTATTGTGGTTTTTAAAGCACTGATGGATATTTGGAGGTTTGAACTGATTTATTCTACATTTTAATGTAAAACCTGACTTTTGTGTTGAGTCTCTGGTGAAGTTTAGGCACCAAAACCGGCAGGCCCGGTTCCAGATGGGCCGTGATCTCCTGTAATGTCTACGTTGTGTTGGGAAAGTCCTTCCACTGCTTCAGGTCTTCAACCTGGACTATAAAGTATTAAAATGAGTCGCAGACATGAAGAAGTATGAAAGTACTCGGTGTGATGATGTGGATCATCTCATGGCGGCCTGGTGGTCGACTCCACGGGTCTGTAAGGGTCGGGTTTACGGCACGGCGACGTGACGAGCACCAAGCATTGGGATATTTAGTTTGTGTGAATTGAGCATCGTCTCTCTTGGCTGATTCCGACTCCCATCATGTTTGTTTTATTTCTGCTGACGCTTTCTGCTCCATGTTGGCTTCTCGTCACTCTTCTAATCCTCTTTACCGCCAGCCTCTCCTCCTCTTTTCCTCCTCCTTCCCTTTCACCTGCTGTTGTCTCCTTCTGGCACTTTCCAGCTGACAGACCAGTAAAGCATCTCGAGCTAATCCTGCCTCACCTGGGTCCTGCTCCTCTGTGGGATTAGTCCCGCTCACCTTCACCCCCTCGCGCTCGTATCCCACCCAGGCTTCCCCCCCAGCATCGCCAGACGGGTTTGGCTGGTGGTTTCAGAGACCAGAAGTTATTTCAGATGTCTCGGTGGTTTGGAGGGAAGCGGTTCGGTGGCTTTGCATTGTTCACTTCCAGAACAATAACATGCATAGCAGTGGGCTGTGCTGCTGTGGATGACGCCTGGAATAGATTCCCATTGTTTGTGCTTTATCTCCCCTCCTCTGTGGGACTCGGTGAGCCTTCTGTGGCGGCTCAGAGCGCAAACACTCCTCAGCCTGACGGCTCTGTAACACACCCAGTCCTCATCCGTACGTATCTCCAGACTGGACATGTGTCCGCTGTTGTCGAGGCTGTCAGCTGCTACGTGGTGACCCCTGACCCGCCTGAGGCCAGCTTGTCCCTGATTCACTGTTCTGCCTCAGCTGGTGTCTCCGGCTGGCGTGGCGTCGGACCCCAGAGAATAACACCTGATGTGTTCCAGTTGTAATGTCATGTTATCAGTTTAATCAGATCCGCTGTCAAACCTGCATCCAAACATAAACACCAGCTCCTGGATTTAACGGGGCAAGCGGGTCGGATCCTCCCATCAGACGATGACCGCTGCACAGCTCCATCAGCAACAAGCCGCAGAGAGCAACTTGCCATGGTGGTTGGAGTGGGAAGGAAGTCAAGGGAGCCAACCGCTGCGGAGCCGTGGACAAACCACTAGCATAAAGTATAAAGACCGAAATCTGGAGCTGGAAGACGGTCATGTGGTCTGATGAGTCCAGGTGGACGCTGGTCCAGAGTGACGGAGCATCAGGGAAAGGAGAGAGGCAGATAAGGTCATGCAGACGTCCTGTCTGTTGTCTACTGTACGGGCCTGCAGGTCCAGGTCTCCGTTCAGTTCTGGTCTACGTTCAGGTCTACGTTTAGGTTCAGGTCTACGTTCAGGTCTACGTTTAGGTTCAGGTCTACGTTTAGGTTCAGGTCTACGTTCAGGGCTATGTTTAGGTTCAGGTCTACGTTCAGGTCTACGTTTAGGTTCAGGTCTACGTTTAGGTTCAGGTCTACATTCAGGTCTACGTTTATGTTCAGGTCTACATTCAGGTCTACGTTTAGGTTCAGGTCTACATTCAGGTCTACGTTTATGTTCAGGTCTACGTTTAGGTTCAGGTCTACATTCAGGTCTACGTTTATGTTCAGGTCTACGTTTAGGTTCAGGTCTACATTCAGGTCTACGTTTATGTTCAGGTCTACGTTCAGGTCTACGTTTAGGTTCAGGTCTATGTTTAGGTTCAGGTCTACATTCAGGTCTACGTTTATGTTCAGGTCTACATTCAGGTCTACGTTTAGGTTCAGGTCTACATTCAGGTCTACGTTTAGGTTCAGGTCTACATTCAGGTCTACGTTTAGGTTCAGGTCTACGTTTAGGTTCAGGTCTACATTCAGGTCTACGTTTATGTTCAGGTCTACGTTCAGGTCTACGTTTAGGTTCAGGTCTATGTTTAGGTTCAGGTCTACATTCAGGTCTACGTTTAGGTTCAGGTCTACGTTTAGGTTCAGGTCTACATTCAGGTCTACGTTTAGGTTCAGGTCTACGTTCAGGTCTACGTTTAGGTTCAGGTCTATGTTTAGGTTCAGGTCTACATTCAGGTCTATGTTTAGGTTCAGGTCTACGTTCAGGTCTATGTTTAGGTTCAGGTCTACGTTCAGGTCTACGTTTAGATTGTATGTTTACAATGTTTACAGTAGAAATAAACATGTTTACAGCAGAAATAAACATATTTACAGCCTGGTACAAAAATCCATTTTAGGTTTAATATGTCAGGTTTACCTTCATGACAACTGTGGGGGGAGAGAATTTTTTTCTAACTCTCCCGTTTAAAAGTAATTTAATCTCAAAGTTCGGCATATTTAGGGGCGTGTCCTTTTGATTGACAGGTACCCGATCTCCCGCTTCAAGTCAGAAGAACGTAGAACAACTGCGGTTTTTAGTCGGTTAACAACGTGACTTAGCTTTAGCCTGCTTACCTCCGTTAGCTAGTTAGCTCCTGTTATCTCCAGGTTAGCTCGGTTAGCTCTTAGCTACAGAAAGCTCGGAGTTCGCTCGATGTCAATCATCCACCATGACGCTCACAGCCCCCCTCTCAGCTCCACCTCTTTGCCCATATTTGTATTTTCCGGGCGAGACGACGCATATGCTCCTGCCAAGATGGTGATGGTAGGAACCGCCCACCGAGCTTCAATTCAGCTCTTCAGAAACCTACAGATGATGTCATGGAGGCTCCGCCCATCACTATATACAGTCTATGACTAAAACACAATCGCTTTGCTTTTCCTGCTTTTGTGTCGTCTCCTGTCGTATAATCGTGACAAGCTATCTTTGCTCTGACCTGCTGCTTGCTAACAGTTTCATTGAACACATTAAGTCTTTTGTGCGACACTTTGTCCATAGAGACTCAATCCCTCCAGACTGATCTGTAAAGCTGTTAGCCGTTAGCATATTTCTTTTTGTGCTGGCTTTATTAATCCATGAAGAGCAGCTGTGCTTTGGCACGTTTAGAAAGCAGCTTTTCTGGATAAGTCTGCAGCTTTCTGCTTCCTGCAGTTGCCTCCACAGAGCTTTTCTTTTCCTGCTTGGTTTCCGCCTGTCCCTCTCTGTTTCCCATGGCCACCTCGCCTCTCCAGGGGAGGGGATGCTTGCAGAGCTGAAGAAGACAGTTTCAACTCCGCACGTTGATCTGATGCCCAATGCTTCCATGTTTCCAGGTGTCACATTTGCTGCAAAGGGCTACTTCGACGCTCTGGTGCGGATGGGCGAGATGGCCAGCGAAAGCCAAGGCTCTAAGGATCTTGGTGAGTCCTTGTAGTGGCAGTTGTACCCCTGGTGGGATGGAGGGGGGATGATTAGCCGTGTTGAGCAGAAGCAGCTGATGACCAACCTTGAACTGGACATAAGCGTTTCTCAAAGCGACTTTCCAGTCTTCCTGTGAATAAACTCACCAAACTTTCTGGTTTAATCAGGTTTATTCTTCTGTTTCCTATTTTCAGAGAAAATGAGTCTTTCTAGTCCAGCTTTAGATGTTTTCAGGCAGCTCAGAGGAAACATTCGGGTAGCAGAAAGAAACCTGTCGGCTCGATTTGCTCTCACTCGGCGTGTTCGGTTCTGGTTGGATCAGTTCTGGTTCTGCTCATTTCTCTAGTGATGAGAGGAAAGGTCTAATGGCTGCTCGGGTGGGTTAAATGAAGATAGCCTGTGTCATAGTCGTACAACTGGTCGCATGACGAGTCTGCAGTCGTCTCGGATCGCTGCAGCCGTCTTTGGTCCCGGTGTAACGGAAGATTGCGTGGACTGAAACGGCGAGGGAGTGGCGGGTGAAACGATATCTGAGGCAGGACATAAAAGCTGCATTCATTATTCATGGTCGGAGACCTTTACCGGTGCTTCCTTGCTCTTCTCCAGATGCTTCGTTATTTCATTTTTTTCCTCTGCATAAATCCTCGGTGCTGTTTTCTCCGTTTTCCGCTTCGTGCTGCAATCTTTACACGTCCAGGTCGCCGTTCTCCAGCCAAGGGAAGAAAAGCCAATCAGACGTGTCAGAAAAGGCCTTGTTGAAGATGATTTCTCCAAAACATCCTGTTATATTTGTGTTTTCATTTCCCCCAGATAAACACATGAACTGCATATTCACACATTCTTGCCTTTTGCAGATTTTTCTGCAGCACAATAACAAATAAATAAAAACTCCTCGCCATGCAGCTGTACATCCCTGTTTCCATCGACTCGGTTGCTTGGCTGTCACGTCTTTGTTGTTCGCCTTGCATGCCTTCGCATCTCCGTCCTCTTTGTTTGCATCCATGTTGGGGTTGCCTGTTTCTGTTTCTGGCAGCCTGGCTGTGACTCCCTCCGCCTCCAGTTAAATGACAGACTGAGCAGAATGGATGGATGCTGTCCTGGTGGATCAGCAGAGCTGTGGACAGTGTGTGTCGCCCCAACAAGACGTGCAGCTTTGTGGTGATTTTAACGTATTGCATGACGGTTGAGCTCTTTGTAAGTGAATGAAAATGTGGTTTTCAGCAGGATTCAGGTCTCAGTTCAGGACCAGGGGTTCTGTTGGGGAGACATTTGGTTGGCGGCTTTGCCTGATTATTTCCATTTTTCGCCTTTTTGGGTCGATGGAGTGATCTTCTATCAACATTCATAATGAAAGGCTGTTTGTGGTTCTCTAAGCATCAGGATTCAGAAACTGGAGGAAATACTGAGCGCATTGTTCTGAGATGGCGTGAAAACCATTTTAAGACCTTTTTAATTGGCCGTTCGCAGGGATTGTGTGGAAAGAAATGAACTCTTCTCTTTCGGCCAGTGTGGACGTCGGCGGGTGCGACCAGAGCTGTGGCTGCAGTGTGTGTTTGTCAGGGATAATCGCCCCTGCAGGGATTTACCTCACACTTTATAATTGATGAGGACTGAAGGCAGATTTGTAAAATCGTCCATCTTGTGATTGTTCATTTTAATTGGGTTTTTCTGAGGGGGGACATGTCTCTGCACGCTGCGCTGAAAGAACTAGGCTGGCCTTTAATCTGCTTGAACTCTGAGAGTTCTGGCAGAAAGCTTCCCCCACCTCGCTCTGAAAACAATCAAATTAATAAGAGCATTACATGAGCAGCACCTAATGGCATTAACAGCAGCAGAGAATGCTGAGCTGCATGTGACTCAGAGAAAAGGAGCTGCTGGGGGGAGTTGAGAAACGAAGCTTGGTGGAGAAAGAGGGAAAACATGTAGGCGGTGCAGCGGCATCAGCGTGATGAATTAGGCCCCGCGTTCATGCTGCAATAAAAAATACTTTTCTTTTCTAAATGAGATTTAAATCTCTTTAAAGTTATGTCTCTAGTTAGTGGACAGACCTATACTGGTCCCATTGTAGCTGTAAACTGGAGAAGGACGGACCTATACTGGTCCCATTGTAGCTGTAAACTGGAGAAGGACGGACCTATACTGGTCCCATTGTAGCTGTAAACTGGAGAAGGACGGACCTATACTGGTCCCATTGTAGCTGTAAACTGGAGAAGGACGGACCTATACTGGTCCCATTGTAGCTGTAAACTGGAGAAGGACGGACCTATACTGGTCCCATTGTAGCTGTAAACTGGAGAAGGACGGACCTATACTGGTCCCATTGTAGCTGTAAACTGGAGAAGGACAGACCTATACTGGTCCCATTGTAGCTGTAAACTGGAGAAGGACAGACCTATACTGGTCCCATTGTAGCTGTAAACTGGAGAAGGACGGACCTATACTGGTCCCATTGTAGCTGTAAACTGGAGAAGGACGGACCTATACTGGTCCCATTGTAGCTGTAAACTGGAGAAGGACGGACCTATACTGGTCCCATTGTAGCTGTAAACTGGAGAAGGACGGACCTATACTGGTCCCATTGTAGCTGTAAACTGGAGAAGGACGGACCTATACTGGTCCCGTTGTAGCTGTAAACTGGAGAAGGACGGACCTATACTGGTCCCATTGTAGCTGTAAACTGGAGAAGGACGGACCTATACTGGTCCCATTGTAGCTGTAAACTGGAGAAGGACGGACCTATACTGGTCCCATTGTAGCTGTAAACTGGAGAAGGACGGACCTATACTGGTCCCATTGTAGCTGTAAACTGGAGAAGGACGGACCTATACTGGTCCCATTGTAGCTGTAAACTGGAGAAGGACGGACCTATACTGGTCCCATTGTAGCTGTAAACTGGAGAAGGACGGACCTATACTGGTCCCATTGTAGCTGTAAACTGGAGAAGGACGGACCTATACTGGTCCCATTGTAGCTGTAAACTGGAGAAGGACAGACCTATACTGGTCCCATTGTAGCTGTAAACTGGAGAAGGACAGACCTATACTGGTCCCATTGTAGCTGTAAACTGGAGAAGGACGGACCTATACTGGTCCCATTGTAGCTGTAAACTGGAGAAGGACGGACCTATACTGGTCCCATTGTAGCTGTAAACTGGAGAAGGACGGACCTATACTGGTCCCATTGTAGCTGTAAACTGGAGAAGGACGGACCTATACTGGTCCCATTGTAGCTGTAAACTGGAGAAGGACGGACCTATACTGGTCCCATTGTAGCTGTAAACTGGAGAAGGACGGACCTATACTGGTCCCATTGTAGCTGTAAACTGGAGAAGGACGGACCTATACTGGTCCCATTGTAGCTGTAAACTGGAGAAGGACGGACCTATACTGGTCCCGTTGTAGCTGTAAACTGGAGAAGGACGGACCTATACTGGTCCCGTTGTAGCTGTAAACTGGAGAAGGACGGACCTATACTGGTCCCATTGTAGCTGTAAACTGGAGAAGGACGGACCTATACTGGTCCCATTGTAGCTGTAAACTGGAGAAGGACGGACCTATACTGGTCCCATTGTAGCTGTAAACTGGAGAAGGACGGACCTATACTGGTCCCATTGTAGCTGTAAACTGGAGAAGGACGGACCTATACTGGTCCCATTGTAGCTGTAAACTGGAGAAGGACGGACCTATACTGGTCCCATTGTAGCTGTAAACTGGAGAAGGACGGACCTATACTGGTCCCATTGTAGCTGTAAACTGGAGAAGGACGGACCTATACTGGTCCCATTGTAGCTGTAAACTGGAGAAGGACGGACCTATACTGGTCCCATTGTAGCTGTAAACTGGAGAAGGACGGACCTATACTGGTCCCATTGTAGCTGTAAACTGGAGAAGGAGAGACCTATACTGGTCCCATTGTAGCTGTAAACTGGAGAAGGAGAGACCTATACTGGTCCCATTGTAGCTGTAAACTGGAGAAGGACGGACCTATACTGGTCCCATTGTAGCTGTAAACTGGAGAAGGACGGACCTATACTGGTCCCATTGTAGCTGTAAACTGGAGAAGGACGGACCTATACTGGTCCCATTGTAGCTGTAAACTGGAGAAGGACGGACCTATACTGGTCCCATTGTAGCTGTAAACTGGAGATGGGCAGGAGTATGAATGCAGGCTGAGTTCCAGTTGGAGGATTTGTGCTTGTTTTATTTAATTTTTTTTCAATAAATATTTGCATGTGCAGTCATATCATCATTACAATATTCAACAATGACATTGCTTTCCTCATGTTTTCCTTAGTATCCTGCATCTCTAGTTAAAGTGCTGCATCCTTCCACAGTAGGAGCTGCACAACTGTCCAGTTTCGCCGATGCGAGGCATCCGGTGCGTCAACCTGTTGCAGCTTTTTAATATGACTCATCTGTCAAGCTGCTGGCTGAGGAATGGGTCTCTTTTTGTTTTATAGAATATTCTGTAATCCACTTTATATTTGCTAAGATGGACGAAAATATTATGGACCATTTCTAATGAGATGCTTTAACTTGTTGCACATGGACACGAAACAGGCGTTTAAACAGCCTTGTATTGTTTGCATTAAATGTCAGCAGGCAGTAATTAAACAGAGTAATCAGGATAAATGTAAAAATAAATGTTTTTATGGCCCAAAATAAGCACTTGCATCCCTTTTTAACTGAGCTGAGTTGGCCATCGCTTTGTACATCCATGAGGAGCTGCGACAGGAAGAGGAAATGATGCCTCACAGTTTCAGTTTTTCCTAATTTACAGAAAGCTGTCAGAGTTTGACCAACTGCTCTGCTGCTTGACATCCTGCGTAGGGATGAGCGACGCCATCGCCGCCGAGCGGAGTCTCATCCCACTCATCGCTCCACTTTCACTACAGCTCTCACTGTCTGCAAACGCCCCCACATTGATGTGGGAGCTCAGGCAGCCCTGGGAGAACACGCCGACTCTGCACATGTTTCTAAAAATAGATCCATAGAAACGCCTTGACTAGAGCTGCTCTGAAGGAGGAGGAGAGACGAAGAGCGACGCTCGATCCGCAGCCCAAAAATGGTTTGTCGGTGATGTCGTTATGACTGACAAGGACATTGTCGGTCTTCCGGATACTATATATGGGCTTAGATATGAGGAAAAATAGGAAGCTCCTGCAGTTCCGGTACCCCTCTCTGACCATGTAAGGGCTCAGCATCCAAATGCAGTTTTGGGCAGAGGTGGAACTCAGTCAGGTTTGTGCTGTAGCACACAAAGCAAACAGGAACAGGCATAAAGAAAAGCTGCTTTTTAGCCGTGCACGGTGAATGGAAAATGTGGTTGCACTTGCTTTTAAAATCAGATCCAACATCTCACTCTGAAACGGCACTTTATTCTTTTTTCCCTCTTAAATCTTCAGCTTTTAATTCTACAGATGCTGTAGGATGACGCTGCTTTTTAAACATTTTTCACTTAGGAAGAGAACATTTCAGGAGTCTGACTGGGCAGAAGGACTTCAGCGAAGGGTTATATAAGGTCTTTTAAAATTTAATATAGCTTTTATCTAACCAAGAAAGGTTCAGAGCATGTCCTGACTCAGATGGTTGACAACCACGGGGAGCTGGCTGAATAAGAATAGTCTTCAACAGAATAAGTCTTCAACAGTACAGAAAATCTTGAATTTGAGATTAAAAATAAAATTACTAACAATTCTTGGAAACTTTCACTGTATCACCAACAGATTACAAGATGCATCATTTACTACAATTTGGATGAAAAAACTTTACTTATAACTAAATTTATTTTAAATGTTGCTTTACTGACTCCTATTATATAAGCTGACATGTTTTATTCAGTTTTTGAAGAAGAATAAACATGAAACAAAAATTAAAATGTCAACAAGGAATTTAAAGCTTTGGTAATTTGTATAAATGTTGAATTGACTGTAGCCGTCAGTTAAATATTGCTAAATTAAATCTGCAAATTAAGTATCTTTTGTTTGAACTTATATGTTTTTAAACAGCTGTTTTAAGCAGCTTAAACAGCGCTAGCCGAGTTAGCTAACTGAGTTAGCTAGCTGACTTTAGCTAGCTGAGTTAGCTGTTAAATTATTAAATTGATCTGATATTAACCATGAACACTCAGTTAAGTTTCTGTTTACTTCTTACATATGTTACTAATAACATAAATTGCACTTATTCAGGGTTTATTATTGGAATAAATGTTTAGAACAGTACAAATGGTAAAAATTAACTTGCTAGCTATCAGAATATATCAGATTAAAGCTAAATGTCATCATTTGTTTGCTAATGTTTCCCTCAAGCTCACATTAGGAACAGTATTTTATTCAAAGATTTGTAGTTTTTACAACCTAAAATTTATTTAACAGGCAATTTTATCCAAAGTAACTTAGAAGTGTGGAGCTTTGGGGGCAATCTGGGGTTCAGTATTTTACCAGTGGTTTACTGCATGTAGACTGGAAATGTAGGGAATCTAACCAATAATCTCCCAACTGGGATAGGAGTATCCTAAGCATAATATGCAGTAATAATAATAACTAACTAATTAAGGAAATCAAGTTAAATGTAGCACCTTTTAATGTACGAAGCACACAGCAAGATTAGACAACAGCAAAAATTATTTGCTTGACTTCCATCCAGTTTGAGCTTAATTCAGGTCCAGGAAATTAATTCCCTTTTTTTGTTCATCAGTTTACTGCATTTCAATAAATAAAAAGATTAGGTATGTTTGGTGTTGGTCTTAAAAGCGTATTCGTTGGCTTTTGCCGTCTGGTGACTCAGATCTAGATGAGTGATATCAGACTGGTTTGGGAATCAACAGCAGATAGCGAGACTCTCGATGGGGCAGAAAGATGAAACCTCTCTTCTCTGTGGTGAAGGGAATTTGCTGGATAATTGTCTTGTCATTCATCTCAGAAAAACACAGTCTTCCATCTCAGAGAGTAGCTTCATCACAGCATGCGGCGGAGGCAGAGATATGAGCTCTTGCTCCTTGAAGCAAAGGTAAAGAAAGCAGAAAATGAAAGCAATAATAAAGATTTGCAGAAGCGACCATTAAAACATGAATTTGTTTCTTGCATCGCAGAAATTCATCTCGGTATTGACCACTGCTGCTCCCTTCTCTGTATCTCCGTCTCGCTTGACATCTCATTCGGCTCAGAAAAATCAGGGTCACTTCGAGGTCGCTACTTTCTCTACACTGAAACAGCACAGGCAGAATTTCCCTGGAGCTTCCGAACCAATCTGAATTCATCCAGGGTTCATTCTGCGTACTAAGGAATAAAAAAGACCCCCCCCCTTCTCGGTTTTTTTCTGCAGCCCTGTCATCTTTCCTTCTGACGAAGCTCTCTGACTCCCACTCACACTGGAGATGGTTGAACTCAACCAGAAAGAGGCAGAAAAGGGCGACATCTTCAGCTGATAAGTCGGGATGCTAACGGATGTAACTTTAGTTCAGACTAAAAAAAACCCAAGACTCAAGGAGGCGCTGCGAGCGTCCTGTAACAGAGGCCGAAAGGACCCGTCTATGGACCGCAAGCTAGCTGACATAAGTTCAGCTCCGTCATCTCATCACTGCACTCAGGTTTAGTTAAACTGAGTGAAGTGATGAGATGTTAATGGTGATCCATCAGAGTTGAAACTTTAGCAGAAAATCTGCCTCTTGTGTCCGGTCTCACTGAAGCAGGAACAAAAATAAAAAGCACCTTGGTTTGTTCTCTGCAGCAGCTGAGAAGGTAACCTTGAGTGCTTCTGGACTATATAAAGCCGACAGTAGAGGTGTCTGGGACCGAGTTTGGCTTTGCAGCAGAATTTGGGTATGCAGGACACAGATTGGACTTTTTCCTTCAGTCTGTCATGTATTTTAATTCCTGTCTTGGGTCAGCTTACTATTTAATCTCCAAAACCCAGGTGACCAACTGTGATAGAGGACAGATCTATCCCTTGTCTGTCTGCACATCATCAGAGCCGCTTCATACCTCCAATTTAGCCTCCTTTAACTGTCTGTGGCCCATTAGAAAGTCCTTGTCCTCCAGTCACCTCAGGTGGGGACGGGGATTCAGAGGAAGAAATGAGACGGATAATGAAGAGATGGGAGAAAGACGAAAGCGACATGTTCCTGTTTCATTAGCAGCTGTCAGATGGTCTGAACTCAAATCAAAAACCTGGCTGCCAACAAAGCAGCAGCGCTTTGATCCCCCCCACCTGCCGTTCATCACCACATGCCTCTGCACCTGTCCCGACTTGTCCGCTCATCAGCACCGTCCTGGAAACCCAAAGCTTCCCGTCTGCGTGCCACAGACAGACCTGTGAGGGATTCTGGATGTTTGATTTAGCAAATGATCTGTTGATGTGCTTCCGTAATGTGTTGGACTACAGAATGTCCTTGAGGTGTTGCGTTGTTTCGAGCCAAATGGTGACTTAATGATGCTTGTAATACTGCAGAGTACACAGGCTCTGCAGACGTGCACACCAGCAGCCATCTGGGCTTTTCTGTCCCTGTTTTTTTGCCTCATTCTTGGGGGATTTGAAGGGTTTCTGGATGTTAATACATGTAAAACCCCCACATTGTGGCACCTGTCAGTTCATTATTAACTTCTTGTCACTGAGCTGTCGCATGAAGCCGTCAGTGAATCCCCCACACGCCTCTCTAGTCTGTCAAGTGTTTTTAAAAGGAGCTGGAAATCCACATGACGCCCTGGTCCTCATGGCTCCGTCTCTTCCTGCAGTGCAGTGTGTCGCACCACGGAGACAGACGGACTAAATGATGGATCACTGAAACGGAAACCTTCTTAGGAAAATCTTTACTTGCTGATTTTTCTCACTCCGGTGCCCAATTAGTGTCTCGACACGGTGAGTTGGGAGCCAGGAATCGCATTGATTGATTGAGTGAAAACTGGAAAAGCCATCAAGTTTTCGTCCCTCCCCACCAGCTGGTGTCCTCCCCCTCAGATAATCAGTCCTCATTTATCACTCCATCAACCTCCCTGTAACCTGATCACGGTCATTCCTATCGATCCCAAGCCTACTTGAGAATTCTGTTTCTTTTGGTTTAAAACATGAAGATGTCAAGCAGAGGCCAGCGATGGTGGACCACGAGGGACGCTGGCATTGTGGAGTCTAACGCATCAGGCCATTTAAATCTAGTTCACTCCACATTTTGTAGAAATGCATGTTTAAGGAAATGAAAGACCAGAAGAGTGCAACAATAAAGGTGTCAATCATGCAGCTTTGAGGAGGACAAATCTCCAGCAGCACCTCGTTCTCCCTCCACTGCAGCGTTCTGGGGATTAGAGCTGCTTGTTTGCTTTCAGGCTTGGATAATACCGTCCCTGTAGGGACTGCATGAAACACCTTCACACGGCCATTAACGCTGGCTGCCCCCCCCCCTCCTCAGTCTTGCTTTCTGCTGAGCCCGAGAACTGCATGACAAGTAGATGGGGTAATAAACCCAGATGTTGGTGCCGTCCTTGGGCGAGCGCCGCTGAGTAATGGGCCCGTTTCCGCCCTGCAGGTCCGTCTGGGGGGACGTATGTTTGTTTGTGAGTTGCTGGTTTTGTCTGGAATGGACTTTACTCCTGGTTGTGCTGGTCATGTTTCACATTTAATCCCGTGAGCTTTTTTTTTTTTCTTTTTTTTTCTCCCAACTTATTTAAATCTCTAAATCTCAGACTTGGCAGCTTCTTTCTCTTTTCGTTTGCAAATGCGGTTTAAGAAACGGGACAGAAAATGAGTCATGCTTGTCTTGGTTTCCAGTTTCAAGCATTTTGTAAACACAAGCAGTAATGGTGTTTTCTTTATTGACCCACCTGAGCGGAGTGTGGACAACAATGTGCTTTACTCCCCTTTAAGCCTCAGATGTTGTGATCTGCTCTGATTAACCGTAAGCAGCTTACTTCTGCTGAGTAGAAGTCCCATATTTCACAAGGCGAAGGGGAGAGATTGTGGATTAGATGGAAGCAACAAAACAAGAACATCCAGAAATTTGGGGAGAATCCAGGTGATGAAAAGCTGCAGGACAAAGTCAGAATGTCCTGATAGGAAAGAGAAGGGAGAGACGTCTCGTTGACTCTTTATAAACATGAAGTTTGGTTTTTTAATGATGAATCATCTTTATTACAGCCTTAATATGTGGAGTTCTGGATGGACTAAAGACACTGATGCACACTAAGAACAGAGAGAGTTGATGGCAAAGCTATAAAACACAAGTTGGAATCAAGCAGCGCTGCCCTGTAGAGGCATAAAAAGCAAACCAACTTATTTTATTGGCTGCGGCAGCTGGTGGCAGGGTGACCGCTGAGTCACCATCTGCTCAACTCCAGTCTGAAGTGATGAGAGATGGAAGCTCTCGCTGCTGTGGAGCTGCACCGTGACCTGCCAGGGGAGGACGAGGAGCGAGACCTTCAGGATGCAACGGAGGCCGAAGCGAGTCTGCAGATGAGTGAAGCTCGTTCCATCCTCCACAAGAAGCAAGAACTGAGTTTCAGCTTCTCGAGGCTGCAAGAACAAGAAAAAAAACTACTTCTTCGTCAGGTCCATCCATCCTCCAGGAGAAGCAGGTCTGCAGCGGGGAGGGGTCACAGCGGGGGGCGATGTCTGCTTTATGTGCAGTGAACCCGGTTGTTACCTCCACCAGGTTATGTTTTCCCCGGCGTCTTTTTGCTCAAGATAACTTAAAAGGTTACGGACGGATTTTTATAAACATTTCAAGAGTTGTTGGAAATGTAAAAATGAAGAACTGATTAAATTCTGGTGGTGATCCCGATCACCGTTTGGATCCAGGAACGTTTTAAAGGATTCTGTAATGTTGTGCTTGGCGGAGGTTTCCGCTCTCCGAGTTTCTAGTTTCATATTTAACGAATAACTTCGTCCGCGGCGGGGCGGGTCGCGCACGCGGCTGGGTCCGAGTGTTTTAATGCTACATGTAAAAATGTTGGTACTTTCTCACCACCTCGTTCAGCTGTTTTATCAAAACAATCCGTTTTACCTGCAGCAGTAAAAACGTGGAAGCAGCAACTCTGCTTCCTGCTTTCTCCGTGTTAACCACGCCCACCTCACATGTCCGACCAATCACACGATACTTCTCGGAGCTCCGCAAGAAAAAAGTTCTGCAGCCTGATGTGTCGAGAACTGTCTTCAAACACGTCCGCGAGAACAAAATGACTTGTTCTGGCTTCTCGTGGAGGATGGAACAGGCTTCAGACTACCGATGAGATTAGCTCCTCATGACCAGAATTATGTGCAGAGAGGTGAAAGATCATTTTCTAACACTGTTTTCTGAGTGAAGTTTTGTTTGAGGCTGCAAACGGGCCAGCAGATATTTTCCCCTCTGGACGGAGTCCGCCTCGGTGTAATCGTGTGTGTGATGGAGTTCAGCCGAGCGACTTTGGCTTGTCGACGGCCGGTGGCTGTTTGTTAAGGGACGGGATGGGGGGGGGCGCCCTCCTGATTCCCCTCTCCTGCTGTCCTGCAGCAGTCTAACTCCATGTCTTCCTGCCCATCAGGGTATTTTCAGGGTTATAAAGCAAAGGTTTTTGGATTGGGGGGGGTTGCTTTGTGTTTCCGTGTTCTGCATGCTTGGGTCAGCCTCCTGCCATATTCTCCATGTATGTATCTGTGACATCTGTGTTTATGTGGAGGGGTTGCATCGTGCACAAGCTGAAAGGATTAAATGGTGGGAGAAATATTTACAGGACAGTTACGGGGGGGTTAAGTCCAGTCCTTTAGCAGATCTACCACCCCTTACCGTCCACCTCTGCCCCCTCCTCCGACCTGGCCTAAATCTATTCTACCCCAACTGAGTCTCATATGCATGACCACAGCACTTCCATTAAGCCTGTTAATCCTGTCCAGGCAGCCCACTCTGCGTCCCCTCCGACCGTCCACACACACACACACACACACACACACACACACACACACACACCTACACCTGACTGCACAGCTGCATTAAAGAAGCTGAACAACAGGCATGATGCGACGTTGGGATGCGTTAAGCAGGAGGCAGACGGGTGCCAGAGAGGGACATTAGTGGTTTCAGTCGCTGCTGCAGCTTCGGTCCGTCCACATGTCAGAAATGTTCTCACACCTTTCTGCCACCTTATGAATATAAATGTTTTATCTTGATGCATTTTCCTGTTGATGATGCCTAGTTCTGCCTTACATGTTCTATCAGACTATAAGATGCACGTTTTACTGACATTTAACTCAGATTTTCTTAAATACTGTTTTCTTGTCTAAAGCGCTGATTTCTAATGTTAAAGTGTAAAATATTAGAGTTTTAGTGAATTGTTGCTGAGCTTGTGGCGCTCCACTGATGCTGGATTTGTCAGGCGGAAGGGCAGATGTTTTCTCTGTCTGTAAAGCGTCTTGAGATGGCATTGCCGTGATTTGATGCTGTATAAATAAAGTTGAATTGAATGGGAAATCTAATGCTTCGTATCACATGTTACATAAGAATAAAACAAACTATTTCCTGAAATGTAAGACATAAATAAAAGATGAGGGAAAATGAAACGACATGTCGGTGCTGTGCCAAAGTCTTGAGCTACTCCTCACGTGTTCGTGCATCCGGCCGTTTCTTCTCATCCAAACATGGAAATACGACGCTAACGGCCCGTTTCCACTCCCTGGTGTAACAACATGAAAACGTACGTTTCAAGCGTCGTCTTGCGTCGCCGTCCTCATACTTCCATGCGTCTTTTCCGTTGCCATGGTGATATCTGTTTGTCCAGGGCGCAGTGCTGAGTTACGTTCTGCTGCCGGTTGGTGGCGGTAGCGCGTCGCTATGAGGCGCTTCGGTTGTCCAAAAACACCAGAAGACGACGAAGAAAACCATAAATTAATTGCTGCTTTTATTCTATGTCGTAGTCTTCGTGCTCCTCTTCTTCTCTGGTTGTGTGTCAGCTGTACAACTCAGCACCGCCCCCCGGTGGCTTCTGAGGTATTGCTCGGTTTTCTGCGTGGAGCGACGGTTTGCTGATCAGAGACCAGATCACGTGATGAAGACGAAACTGTCCGTCCGTCTTCTGAGAGCTGGACGCAGATGTTCTCCAGACATCTGGAAGGAGTTTCCAAAGCTTTTCTCTGGACGTTTCTGCCTCTTTGTTCCGTTTTGATGAGAATCCATCCCTCCAGCAGACCCGTTTCCACTGATCTTTGGACCAGATCTTGGGTCATGTGACCTACCTGTTTTGGGAATGGCTTCTGGAGCCCGTTCCCATGGAGACCGTTTCTGATGAGGATCTGTGTAATCAGGACATCACCATCAGATCCAGTTTGTCTGCTGTAGAGCTCTGTGTAATCAGGACCAACTCGTGTCCTCTTCAGGAATCACCTCGTTGCTGCTGAAGTCCGTCAGACGGCCTCCTCTTTGACTTCCTTCCAAGGATTCAGCGAAGCAAACGGGAACAGAAGACGAATCCTTCAGGTCCTGGTATCATGAAGCGATCCTGTGTGAATAAACGGAGCCGTTAGTCAGAGACGAGGAGGGCGCGAGACGAAGGAAAGAGACGTTCAGAAATGTGACGACCAGCTGTTGAGGAGTATCTCAAGACGTTTTCAGGTTTCAGCATGAAGATGTGACCTGAGGAGAATCCAGTGTGAGTCGGGGTCCCACACATCCAGAGAAGAGTGTGTGTGTGAGTGTGTTTTGTGTAGCTATCCTTCTGTTCTTTGCTCAAACTAGATCTTTTTGTTCCTTTTTCTGTTATTTTTGATGGCATATTCAGAAGAGGCAGCATGTAGGTATCTTTGAAGCAACACACACCTCCCTGCCTGCATGAAACATGTTTACTTTAGTTTGTCCTTTTGTTTTTGACCCCCCTCTTCTTTACTCGCCGCTTTGGGTTTTTTTGGTCCTGTTTTTGCTGTTTTCCTCCCTTGTTGATGCGCAGATGAAAGACTGTAAGGTTTCTTTCATAGCTCTGCTGCTGTGTGTTTTCTAGCGTAGCTCGTCAGCTCTTAGTGGAATGGAAACGCTCCCATAACTTCCAGCAGTTTGGTTTCAGTCACTGGGTTTTCAGTCAGTCGTTACGTCTGTGTGCCATTTTAGTTTCTCTCACCTTTTTTTTAGTTTCGCCTCCTCCATCCTGCACCTCCTCATGCGTCCTGTGGCTGCATGGTCGTCGTTTCTGCACGATTTGTGGAGCTCTCCAACACTGGAAAGATGAAATATGAGACTTTATTTCCCCGTCCCTCTTTGTTTATGGCCTCTCTGTGTTGTTCTCTTCTCTCTCTGCAGGGGAGGTGCTCTTTCAGATGGCTGAAGTGCACAGACAGATCCAGATCCAGCTGGAGGAGATGGTGAGCATGTGGTGGTGCTGGAGCTAAAAGCGGCGCTTGTTAAGCCGCCGCTTTGGGAGCCGAACAGATCGTCGTCCAACGCATGGGAGACTTTCATTCTTAAAAAGAGGCTTAAGCTGCTTTACTTCAGCATCTATGGATGTTTTGTCATGTAAATCACAAACCTCCGTCTGAAATCATTTAAATTTATTAGAATCTAAAAGAGAAGAAGAAGAAAATGATCTGCAGCCTTTCTAGAATTTATATCCAGGATTCAAACCTGCAGCTTGATTTTATTACAGAATCCTTCATTCATTATCTGAACCACTCAGTCTCGTCTGAAGGCTGCTGGAGCCGATCGGCGAGGCGGGGGGGCACCTGGACGGGTCGCCAGGGCATCGCAGGGTTACACAATCACTTTGCTAAATATTCACATTTACAGGAAGATGTTTAGAACAAAGTCTGAAAAATGGCGTGACTTCAACAGCCCAACACACCGTTTCACACGCAGAGACAGCAGAGCGACCTGGCGTGCCAAACCTGCTCCCATAATCCTCCGGGCGCGTCGTTTCCGAGCGCAGCACCAACTGCGGTCGTAATGTGTGTCATGGCTGCGGTTTGTGAGCATGGTTTCAGAGCTTTCTGTGTTTGTCTTGCAGCTCAAGTCGTTCCACAACGAGCTGCTCACGGAGCTGGAGAAGAAGGTGGAGCTGGACGCCCGCTACCTGAACGTGAGACCCGCTGCTCTGCTCTCTTTCCAGACACAATTCACACGGGAGAAAACCCACGAGGTGGAGCGTAGAAACAAGTTTCCACCGTTCAGGACCGAAAGTCCAGATTTATGTGTGAAGATGAGAAATGAAAGTCATAACCAGACACGTCACATGACTAACAGTGAACAGAAGCGAGTCTGCTACATGCAGACGGGATAATGGTGTAGGAAGGAGGTTTTTAGAACGCAGGTTAGATGCTGAAAAGAGCAACTTAAAGATTAAACTTAAACATTCTCAGAATAACGTAACGCTCCTCATCACCGATGTGGCCGTCGGTCGACCGCTGCCCTCTGGAAACGCCGCTTCCAGCTGGAAGGGAAGAAATCCTGGAAGCGTTTTGTCTGAACAGCATGTAGGACAAGAATCCACCATCTGTCCAACACGCTGGAGGACCTGAGGTTCCCCCGCAGAGCCGGAGGACCTGAGGTTCCCCCGCAGAGCCGGAGGACCTGAGGTTCCCCCGCAGAGCCGGAGGACCTGAGGTTCCCCCGCAGAGCCGGAGGACCTGAGGTTCCCCCGCAGAGCCGGAGGGCCTGAGGTTCCCCCGCAGAGCCGGAGGACCTGAGGTTCCCCCGCAGAGCCGGAGGACCTGAGGTTCCCCCGCAGAGCCGGAGGGCCTGAGGTTCCCCCGCAGAGCCGGAGGACCTGAGGTTCCCCCGCAGAGCCGGAGGGCCTGAGGTTCCCCCGCAGAGCCGGAGGACCTGAGGTTCCCCCGCAGAGCCGGAGGACCTGAGGTTCCCCCGCAGAGCCGGAGGGCCTGAGGTTCCCCCGCAGAGCCGGAGGGCCTGAGGTTCCCCCGCAGAGCCGGAGGGCCTGAGGTTCCCCCGCAGAGCCGGAGGACCTGAGGTTCCCCCGCAGAGCCGGAGGGCCTGAGGTTCCCCCGCAGAGCCGGAGGGCCTGAGGTTCCCCCGCAGAGCCGGAGGGCCTGAGGTTCCCCCGCAGAGCCGGAGGACCTGCTCCTCACGCTGCTCCTCTCTCTGCTCCTCTCTCTGCTCCTCTCTCTGCTCCTCACGCTGCTCCTCTCTCTGCTCCTCACGCTGCTCCTCTCTCTGCTCCTCACGCTGCTCCTCTCTCTGCTCCTCACGCTGCTCCTCTCTCTGCTCCTCACGCTGCTCCTCTCTCTGCTCCTCTCTCTGCTCCTCTCTCTGCTCCTCACGCTGCTCCTCTCTCTGCTCCTCTCTCTGCTCCTCTCTCTGCTCCTCACGCTGCTCCTCTCTCTGCTCCTCACGCTGCTCCTCTCTCTGCTCCTCTCTCTGCTCCTCTCTCTGCTCCTCACGCTGCTCCTCTCTCTGCTCCTCACGCTGCTCCTCTCTCTGCTCCTCTCTCTGCTCCTCACGCTGCTCCTCTCTCTGCTCCTCACGCTGCTCCTCTCTCTGCTCCTCTCTCTGCTCCTCTCTCTGCTCCTCACGCTGCTCCTCTCTCTGCTCCTCTCTCTGCTCCTCTCTCTGCTCCTCTCTCTGCTCCTCACGCTGCTCCTCACGCTGCTCCTCTCTCTGCTCCTCACGCTGCTCCTCTCTCTGCTCCTCTCTCTGCTCCTCACGCTGCTCCTCTCTCTGCTCCTCACTCTGCTCCTCTCTCTGCTCCTCACTCTGCTCCTCTCTCTGCTCCTCACGCTGCTCCTCTCTCTGCTCCTCTCTCTGCTCCTCTCTCTGCTCCTCTCTCTGCTCCTCTCGCTGCTCCTCTCTCTGCTCCTCTCGCTGCTCCTCACGCTGCTCCTCTCTCTGCTCCTCACGCTGCTCCTCTCTCTGCTCCTCACGCTGCTCCTCTCTCTGCTCCTCTCTCTGCTCCTCACGCTGCTCCTCTCTCTGCTCCTCACTCTGCTCCTCTCTCTGCTCCTCACTCTGCTCCTCTCTCTGCTCCTCACGCTGCTCCTCTCTCTGCTCCTCACTCTGCTCCTCTCTCTGCTCCTCACGCTGCTCCTCACGCTGCTCCTCTCTCTGCTCCTCTCTCTGCTCCTCTCTCTGCTCCTCTCTCTGCTCCTCTCGCTGCTCCTCTCTCTGCTCCTCTCGCTGCTCCTCACGCTGCTCCTCTCTCTGCTCCTCACGCTGCTCCTCTCTCTGCTCCTCACGCTGCTCCTCTCTCTGCTCCTCTCTCTGCTCCTCACGCTGCTCCTCTCTCTGCTCCTCACGCTGCTCCTCTCTCTGCTCCTCACTCTGCTCCTCTCTCTGCTCCTCACGCTGCTCCTCTCTCTGCTCCTCTCTCTGCTCCTCACGCTGCTCCTCTCTCTGCTCCTCACGCTGCTCCTCTCTCTGCTCCTCTCTCTGCTCCTCACGCTGCTCCTCTCTCTGCTCCTCACGCTGCTCCTCTCTCTGCTCCTCACGCTGCTCCTCTCTCTGCTCCTCACGCTGCTCCTCTCTCTGCTCCTCACGCTGCTCCTCTCGCTGCTCCTCTCTCTGCTCCTCACGCTGCTCCTCACGCTGCTCCTCTCTCTGCTCCTCTCTCTGCTCCTCACGCTGCTCCTCTCTCTGCTCCTCACGCTGCTCCTCTCTCTGCTCCTCACGCTGCTCCTCACGCTGCTCCTCTCTCTGCTCCTCTCTCTGCTCCTCACGCTGCTCCTCTCTCTGCTCCTCACGCTGCTCCTCTCTCTGCTCCTCACTCTGCTCCTCACGCTGCTCCTCACGCTGCTCCTCTCTCTGCTCCTCACGCTGCTCCTCTCTCTGCTCCTCTCTCTGCTCCTCTCTCTGCTCCTCACGCTGCTCCTCTCTCTGCTCCTCTCTCTGCTCCTCACGCTGCTCCTCTCTCTGCTCCTCTCTCTGCTCCTCTCGCTGCTCCTCTCTCTGCTCCTCTCTCTGCTCCTCACGCTGCTCCTCTCTCTGCTCCTCACTCTGCTCCTCACGCTGCTCCTCTCTCTGCTCCTCTCTCTGCTCCTCTCTCTGCTCCTCACGCTGCTCCTCTCTCTGCTCCTCACGCTGCTCCTCTCTCTGCTCCTCTCTCTGCTCCTCTCTCTGCTCCTCACGCTGCTCCTCTCTCTGCTCCTCACGCTGCTCCTCTCTCTGCTCCTCACGCTGCTCCTCTCTCTGCTCCTCTCTCTGCTCCTCTCTCTGCTCCTCACGCTGCTCCTCACGCTGCTCCTCTCTCGCCAACCAGCAGATGGAAGAGGGAGAAACTAGCCGTGTACGATGCAGATAAACAAACGTTGAGGCGCAGAGTTTATTATTCCATCAGCGGTCTGCGGCGGCCAGATGTCTCGCTTTGTGCGGATCGTTCTGCGTTTCTCAGACTTTTCACACGTCATCGTTACGACCACGCTTCACTTTGGTGAAGTAAAAATGAACCAAAACAAAACTGGTTTTTACTGTGTGGCAAAATATTTAACAGCTGTCACATCACACCGCCTGCTGATTGGAGTTACACTCATGTCAATCAAACTAGGGGGCGGGGCCTAATGCACATCTAGGATGCACCGGTGCTCCCACTGACGGAAATAGATAAATAAATCCAGTGATTGATCAGGAGACTGAGAGGGTTTGTCAAAGTAAATCCTACGTGTCACACGGCGCCGAATATGACGTGAAACGGCACAAAAATCTGAGTAACTACTCAGAAGGAGGCTTTATGATAACAGATCTGTTATGTTTGGTTAGAAGTTTTATTACCAAAGAGCAGAACAGAAAGTTTCTGTTTTTAAAACGTTGTCATGGCCGAGTGGAATCTCACATTGTCCATCGTTTGGTGAGAAGATCTGGTCACGTGCACCACAAAGTGCTTTACATGACACATTAAATCTTCACAGATGGTGTCAAAAAGCAGAAAAGACGACAATAAGTCACAATAAAATCATACATGATATGAAAATAATTCAAAGGAAAGTGAAGATAAAAGGAGGAAATGTTAGAAGAAGTTTCCTGCAGCCGGTTCTCCGTCCTGCAGCCGGTTCTCCGTCCTGCAGCCGGTTCTCCGTCCTGCAGCCGGTTCTCCGTCCTGCAGCCGGTTCTCGTGTGAAATGAAGGACGTGACCTGTGCATGGCGACTCGCGGCGCTCTGCTGACGTTGTGCTGCCCCCCCCAGGCGGCGCTGAAGAAGTACCAGATGGAGCACAAGAGCAAAGGGGAGAGTCTGGAGAAGTGTCAGGCCGAGCTGAAGAAGCTGCGCCGGAAGAGCCAGAGCAGCAAACACCCGTCCAAGTACGGAGACAAGGAGATGCAGGTCAGTCTGAGTGTGTGTGTGTGTGTGTGTGTGTGTTTAACGGCTGCTCGGCCTCTACAGAAAACATCTCAGCTTAAAGTTCCAGTCTCCTCCTGCTGACTCCTCCTCCCGGCGTGATGGGAGCGTTTGGTGAAGTGTGTCGGCAGCGGGGGGATCGGATGCGCTGAGCGGAATGGGACGTGGCCTCCGTGGCGTGCATGAAACGAAGCGATTGGTTTTCTGAACAAAGGCTTGTGTAACTTCAGTCCTGCGTGTTGTGTAACACCTGATCTGCCGAGCGTTCAGGTAAGCGCTTCAGCGGAGGCGTGATTAGCCGGCGAAGGTCTCTGGGCCGTCTGTAGGTGTTGTGGTGACACATGGTGGGCGGGATCTCTTACGCAACCTGCTGACGGCGACGAGACACAGCGGAGACTTTTCTGCACTTCTTATGCTTTGATTTCTTCTCTCTGGTGAAAATCAGTTTCATGAGTTCTGCTTTAGAGCGTCGGCCTCCAGGGGACCCCAAGGACCCTCTGGAGGAGAGGCGGCGGAGCTCCTCTAACAAACGGAGGACGGTTCTGGTGTCAGTTCAGGTTCCTGGACTTCCAGCGGCGTTTTGCCTCGTCAGGTGGGGGGGCGTCACATCTGATGGATGTGACTGAACAGCCAAACCGGGAATAAAAACCTGGAATAAAGAGCTTCACACACCAAAACGATGCTTTCTGTCACATCAGCTGTCATGTTACATAAAATCTCTTTTGTTTTTGTTGAATAAAAAACTGTTTTTGAGCCTCAGAAACCTGCAGCGATCCAGTCAGACAAGCTGGGTGTGAAAACGTGTCAAAGACCCGTCACTCACAGGAAACAGGATGTTAGCGGGAACCCCGATCTCCTCACCGGCTGCTCGTCTCATTTAGAAAAGTTTTTAAAGTTTTACTTTTGGCTTTTAAACGTTTAAATGTTCGGGTTCCTCTCTTCCTCTCTGAGCTTCTGCAGCGTCGTCGTCCCGTTAGAGCTCTTAGACCAGAAGACCAGATGCTTCTAGTCATCCCGAGGACTCCACTTGTGGAGACGGAGCGGCGGGAGGAGGAGCGGCGGGAGGAGGAGCGGCGGGAGGAGGAGCGGCGGGAGGAGGAGCGGTCCTGCTGGCCTTCTGGGCTTCAGGGCCTTAATGAGCAGGAAGACTCTGAGCTGAGCGGCGGCTCCTCCATCCTTCATGTTCTCCCATCTCGCTGCCAAACTGTTTCCTCCTGCTCCTCCTGCTCCGTCTCTGCTCCTCCTCCTCCGTCTCTGCTCCTCCTGCTCCGTCTCTGCTCCTCCTGCTCCGTCTCTGCTCCTCCTCCTCCGTCTCTGCTCCTCCTGCTCCGTCTCTGCTCCTCCTGCTCCGTCTCTGCTCCTCCTGCTCCGTCTCTGCTCCTCCTCCTCCGTCTCTGCTCCATCTCTGCTCCTCCTGCTCCTCCTCCTCCGTCTCTGCTCCTCCTGCTCCGTCTCTGCTCCTCCTGCTCCGTCTCTGCTCCTCCTGCTCCATCTCTGCTCCTCCTGCTCCTCCTCCTCCGTCTCTGCTCCTCCTGCTTCGTACCTCGCGGTGCGTTTGGCTTGTGGACACCCCGGCTCGTGCTGAGCGACGCTTTAATGCTGGGTTGAAGCAGCTACACGGTCCAGCTTCTAATCCAGCAGCACTCGTCGCCACGGCAACCTTCTCCTGACCTTCTCCTGACCTCCTCCGGACCTCCTCCCGATCTCCTCCCGATCTCCTCCCGATCTCCTCCCGATCTCCTCCGGACCTCCTCCCGACCTCCTCCCGACCTCCTCCGGACCTCCTCCCGATCTCCTCCCGATCTCCTCCCGACCTCCTCCGGACCTCCTCCCGACCTCCTCCGGACCTCCTCCTGACCTCCTCCGGACCTCCTCCCGATCTCCTCCCGATCTCCTCCCGACCTCCTCCGGACCTCCTCCGGACCTCCTCCCGACCTCCTCCCGACCTCATCCCGATCTCCTCCCGATCTCCTCCCGACCTCCTCCCGACCTCCTCCCGATCTCCTCCCGACGACCTCATCCCGATCTCCTCCTGACCTCCTCCCGACCTCCTCCCGATCTCCTCCGAACCTCCTCCCGACCTCCTCCTGACCTCCCGACCTCCTCCCGACCTCCTCCCGATCTCCTCCGAACCTCCTCCCGACCTCCTCCTGACCTCCCGACCTCCTCCCGACCTCCTCCCGATCTCCTCCGAACCTCCTCCCGACCTCCTCCTGACCTCCTCCCGACCTCCTCCTGACCTCCTCCCGATCTCCTCCGGACCTCCTCCCGATCTCCTCCCGACCTCCTCCTGACCTCCCGACCTCCTCCCGACCTCCTCCCGATCTCCTCCCGACCTCCTCCGGACCTCCTCCCGATCTCCTCCGGACCTCCTCCCGATCTCCTCCCGACCTCCTCCCGACCTCCCGACCTCCTCCGGACCTCCTCCCGATCTCCTCCTGACCTCCCGACCTCCTCCCGATCTCCTCCTGACCTCCCGACCTCCTCCTGACCTCCTCCCAACCTCCTCCGGACCTCCTCCCGACCTCCTCCCGACCTCCTCCCGATCTCCTCCCGACCTCCTCCGGACCTCCTCCGGACCTCCTCCCGATCTCCTCCTGACCTCCTCCTGACCTCCTCCGGACCTCCTCCCGACCTCCTCCGGACCTCCTCCCGACCTCCTCCGGACCTCCCGACCTCCTCCTGACCTCCTCCGGACCTCCTCCCGATCTCCTCCGAACCTCCTCCCGATCTCCTCCTGACCTCCCGACCTCCTCCTGACCTCCTCCTGACCTCCTCCCGACCTCCTCCCGATCTCCTCCCGACCTCCTCCTGACCTCCCGACCTCCTCCTGACCTCCCGACCTCCTCCCGACCTCCCGACCTCCTCCCGACCTCCTCCTGACCTCCCGATCTCCTCCCGACCTCCTCCGGACCTCCTCCCGACCTCCTCCGGACCTCCTCCCGATCTCCTCCCGACCTCATCCCAACCTCATCCCGACCTCATCCCGACCTCCTCCGGACCTCCTCCCGATCTCCTCCTGACCTCCCGACCTCCTCCCGACCTCCTCCGGACCTCCTCCCGATCTCCTCCTGACCTCCCGACCTCCTCCTGACCTCCCGACCTCCTCCTGACCTCCCGACCTCCTCCTGACCTCCTCCTGACCTCCTCCTGACCTCCTCCCAACCTCCTCCTGACCTCCCGACCTCCTCCCAACCTCCTCCCGACCTCCTCCTGACCTCCCGACCTCCTCCCGACCTCCTCCTGACCTCCCGATCTCCTCCCGATCTCCTCCCGATCTCCTCCGGACCTCCTCCCGACCTCCTCCGGACCTCCTCCCGATCTCCTCCCGACCTCATCCCAACCTCATCCCGACCTCCTCCGGACCTCCTCCGGACCTCCTCCCGATCTCCTCCTGACCTCCCGACCTCCTCCCGACCTCCTCCGGACCTCCCGACCTCCTCCGGACCTCCTCCTGACCTCCTCCTGACCTCCTCCTGACCTCCTCCCGACCTCCTCCCGACCTCCTCCGACCTCCTCCTGACCTCCCGACCTCCTCCTGACCTCCCGACCTCCTCCTGACCTCCCGACCTCCTCCCGACCTCCTCCCGACCTCCCGACCTCCTCCGACCTCCTCCTGACCTCCCGACCTCCTCCTGACCTCCCGACCTCCTCCTGACCTCCCGACCTCCTCCTGACCTCCTCCTGACCTCCTCCCGACCTCCTCCCGATCTCCTCCTGACCTCCCGACCTCCTCCTGACCTCCCGACCTCCTCCCGACCTCCCGACCTCCTCCGACCTCCTCCTGACCTCCCGACCTCCTCCTGACCTCCCGACCTCCTCCCGACCTCCTCCCGACCTCCCGACCTCCTCCGACCTCCTCCTGACCTCCCGACCTCCTCCTGACCTCCCGACCTCCCGACCTCCTCCTGACCTCCCGACCTCCTCCTGACCTCCCGACCTCCTCCTGACCTCCTCCGGACCTCCTCCTGACCTCCTGACCTCCCGACCTCCTCCTGACCTCCTGACCTCCCGACCTCCTCCGGACCTCCTCCGCGTAACGAGTCGCTGTTTCCGGGGATAACAGAAGGTGGTCGCTTTATTCCAACGTGGTTGTGGAGCAGCAGAACTGAAACGAGGGACGAGGATCCTGCAGGTTTGTTTCCAGAGGAGCAGCGAGCGGTTCGTCTCTTCTGCAAACTTCCAGCCAGAGTCCAAAGCTTTGCATCGTTTCCATTCACCTCCTAGGTTTTAGATCCAGAACGGCTGGCGGTGCAGCGGATGTGCGTGCGTAGCCGTCCTCTGCACCGGCGATGAGTTCAGAAATGGTTTTAATGGGAGCAAAACCATCATCCGGCTGTAAATGTTGAAGGTTTGGTGGAGATATTAAACGGCCCTCTCGGTCCTGGATGTCGAGGTAAATGATAGGAGGAAGAATATTTACTAATTAATTCATGAATATGCTGAATTAATTTCCTAATTAGCAGCTGTGGTGTTGCGTAATGTGTGATGCCGCGGTCCGGCGGGACTGAAATCCCTGCGGTCGCGTCTCGCTGACATGGTGATGTTTAATATCCAGGCTGCTTCGCGCTGTGAGGCTGGAGCAGCCAGACATGCGTAGCGGTGCGTGGGCTGCTGACCTTCCCTGTAAACGGTCGCCGACGCCTCGCTCTGCAGCTCGCCGCCTGGCACCTGGAGAACGCCGCTTCACATCGTCTGACACCATGGGAAAAGTTTAGGAGCTCTTCGTTGCATAAGCAAACTGCAGGTTGAACTCCATCTCCTGCTTCTGTGCAGACAGAACGTCTTGTTCTCTGACACGCTGCTGGAAAAACAGTTCAGGACACAAATGATCCTAAATCTCCAGTTTTTCTGCTCTGATCTGTTGCAACATTTCCGTTTTCTTCTCACTGTGGCAGAAGAAGCAGTTTATCAGCTTTACTGTGTGACGGCTGACATTTGATGGATGATTCAAACCTGTTATTTGTTGTTCAGAGATTTTTCTAAAAGGCTGATTCATTCCGGTTCCCATCTGGATTTTATCTTTAAATGTTTTTCTGACCCGTTTTCCTCCACGTGAGATCAGCGATGTTGGCTCGTCACTGACTCTCCTTTCACAGCTGTAAATTTGTCCCACAATGATGACTTTCTGCATGTTTCTGCCTTTTCCTGCCCAGTATGTGGAGGCCATCAGCAACAAGCAGAGCGAGCTGGACAACTACATAGCAGAGGGCTACAAGAATGCTCTGTCCGAGGAGAGGAGGAGGTACTGCTTCCTGGTGGATCGTCAATGCGCCGTGGCCAAGAACAGGAGCGCCTACCACGGGAAGGTGAGATGGGCTTCTGCTTTATGTTCTGTGTTGGAACAGGAACCAGCAGAGGCTTAAAGCTGTAATAACTAAGGTAACTGGGTCAAATACACTCCCAGTCAAAAGTTTGGATACACTTTCCCCACTTTAGATTCAATAGAAAAAAGTGTCTCCAAACTTTTGACTGGTACTGTTTCACAATTGTTTCACTGTTTTTAATTCAACTTTCAATTCAGCTTCATTTATATAGCGTCAAATCACTGCAATGCCATCTCAAGATGCTTTACAGACAGAGAAAAAACATAATGAAAGCCAATTCATAACAGCCTATATAAGGAAACCAACAGATTGAGTTGGAAGTATCCAGGTTCATTATAAAACTGGAAAATTTAGCTCTGAGTTTTTCAGATCCAGAGAGAATTACTTCAGTCTTATCTGAGTTTAAGAGGAGAAAATTTCTAGACATCCAAGTCTTTATGTCTGAGACAATTTTGTAGCCTATCGGGCTGATTTGTTTCATCTGGTTTAAAGGATAAGTATATCTGAGTATCATCTGCATAACAATGAAAGTTTATTTCATGCTGTCGAATAATTTTGTCTAAAGGGAGCATATATAGCGTGAAGAGTACTGGTCCAAGTACAGAACCTTGAGGAACTCCATGACTTACTGTAGTTTGTGAGGAGGACTTGTCATTTACATTTACGAACTGAAGTCTATCAGATAAATATGATTTAAACCAGCTTAATGCTGTACCTGTAATTCAATGCAAGGTCTTTTTAAAGACCATGGAGGATAATGTTTCTCCGCATATTTAGTTGTCCCCTGTTACAACTGAGATAAATCCACAGATACTTTGTTTATTGGAAAATATTTTTTTTTATTTTAATTAGTGTTGTTTGGCTAAATCTAAAGTAGAAAAGCTGCAGTTCTTTCCAATAAATTTACTAAACTGGGAACCGAGTCGCTAATGGAATTAAAGTCTACAAAATAACCAACTTTATCAGGTCAGGAAACCTGTCTTTATTTACAAGCAAAGCAGCTGCAGCTGCTTTCTGCTGCTGTTGGCACCGAAGGAAACCTAGCATTAGCATTAACCTCTGTTAGCTAGCTAAAGTGTACAGTCACTAGAAAAGCTGAACAAGTTCTTTCTGCAGGTTTTTAACACAGAACCCAGACAAGTAGTGGACTGTTTTATCAGAGAACATAAAGCAGGTTTCCGTTTATAGAGAACAAACTAGCTAGCGTGTTAGCTGGCAGTAAATGTCGCTTGTGGTTGTAATTCAGTAGAAGAAGTAGTTCTGTTAACAGGAGGCAAACCCGAAGGTAAACAACTGTAGTGGACATCAACATGAAGAAAATGGAAGGGTTGTCAGGAATCTATCTCTGAGGATATCTGAGATGTTTAATCACGTCTAAGACGACGTTTCAGGTCAGGTCCGACACGTCCTACGTCCAGGTGTTCATCAACTCTTTGTTTTTAAAAAAAAAAAAAACAACTTTTTTTTTTTTTTTTTTTTTGCATGTTTGGTTTTCTTTCATTCATTCTGTTCTAATTTTTTTTTTATCCCTATTTTCTACAAGCAAACGCTGAACAAGTCACCAAAATAAAACACAAAACAATAAAAGCAACAGCAAGAAATCATACATATAAAGAGTGGAATTTCTTTTGGAGAGATCTTTGTGCCGAACAACATATTTTTAATAACGGAGTCCCTCTGAAGGTGATGATTTGTAAACAACGTGTTCACACAGTAAACAGCACTGATTAAGAGGTTGTTGGACAGCAGAGGAGAATGTGTTCTCTATAAAACATGAGCGTCAGAGCCGAGTTTCCGCGCTGAAGGGGATAAAAGCCTGATGAAAATCTGGACGTGTCGGTCTGTGTTGGAGACCAGCTTGTTCTGATGGAAACAATGTGGACTTTGAAAATGTGGAAAATGAGGTCAGACTGTGCTGAACGCTCGTCTCAGAAGTCAGATCTGTTGCTTTGTTCCGGTCTCTCTCCATCCACATTAATTCAGCCGTTTTATCCAAAACTAAACCAAAAACATCCCCAGAGCAGCCAATCAGGAGCTCCACATCAACACACAGGCTGCCATGTGGAAGTCCCTCTCAGTGGTTAAATGTGATGTAAGGCAGGATGTAGAGGAGGAGAGTGAAGGATGGGGAGGCGGCGGAAAAGAAAATGACCTACTTCTGCAGGAACACTTGATACGACTCAGCGTGTGGGTGGAAAAGTGTCTGAGCGGGAGATTGATGGACACAAGGAGGAAATGCGGAACAAACTGCTGATGTGACGATGAAATGATTCAGTTTGGGACGCCAGCAGCCGATGGATCGCTGATTTAGGTTTTCTTCTTCCCAGCCAAGAAATGTTGAACATGCAACCCTAACCCTTAACCTTTAGCCCTAACCCATTAACCCTTAACCTTTAGCCCTAACCCATTAACCCTTAACCTTTAGCCCTAACCCATGAACCCTTAACCTTTAGCCCTAACCCATGAACCCTTAACCTTTAGCCCTAACCCATGAACCCTTAACCTTTAGCCCTAACCCATGAACCCTTAACCTTTAGCCCTAACCCATTAACCCTTAACCTTTAGCCCTAACCCATTAACCCTTAACCTTTAGCCCTAACCCATTAACCCTTAACCTTTAGCCCTAACCCATTAACCCTTAACCTTTAGCCCTAACCCATGAACCCTTAACCTTTAGCCCTAACCCATGAACCCTTAACCTTTAGCCCTAACCCATGAACCCTTAACCTTTAGCCCTAACCCATTAACCCTTAACCTTTAGCCCTAACCCGTAACCGCTATCACTAACCCATAAACACATATTTGGTCCTAAATTTGAGGCTTTGAACTTGTTTTTTGTTTTTTTTATTTTACATTGCCAATATGAGGGTCTCAGTGGTGTAGCTGGTTAACGGTTAGTGGTCTAACTGGTTTAGCTGGTTTAATGTTAGTGGTGAAGCTGGTTAATGGTCATTAGTGTAGCTGGTTTTTGGTTTAGCTGGTTAACAGTTAGTGGTCTAACTAGTTAACAGTTAGTTGTGTAATTGGTTTACGGATAGTGGTGAAGCTGGTTTACAGTCAGTGGTGTAGCTGGTTTGTGGTTAGTGGTCTAACTGGTTTGTGGTTAGTGGTCTAACTGGTTTAGGGTCAGTGGTGTAACTGGTTTACTGTCAGTGGTGTAACTGGTTTGTGGTTAGTGGTCTAACTGGTTTATGGTTAGTGGTCTAACTGGTTTAGGGTTAGTGGTGTAACTGGTTTACTGTCAGTGGTGTAACTGGTTTGTGGTTAGTGGTGTAACTGGTTTACTGTCAGCGGTGTAACTGGTTTGTGGTTAGTGGTCTAACTGGTTTAGGGTTAGTGGTGTAACTGGTTTACTGTCAGTGGTGTAACTGGTTTGTGGTTAGTGGTCTAACTGGTTTAGGGTTAGTGGTGTAACTGGTTTACTGTCAATGGTGTAACTGGTTTGTGGTTAGTGGTCTAACTGGTTTGTGGTTAGTGGTCTAACTGGTTTAGGGTTAGTGGTGTAACTGGTTTACTGTCAATGGTGTAACTGGTTTGTGGTTAGTGGTCTAACTGGTTTGTGGTTAGTGGTCTAACTGGTTTGTGGTCAGTGGTCTAACTGGTTTAGGGTTAGTGGTCTAACTGGTTTGTGGTTAGTGGTGTAACTGGTTTGTGGTTAGTGGTGTAACTGGTTTATGGTTAAGATGACCAGCGGTAGCAGGAGTTTCTGGGGTTCCTGTTTGCTTTGGATCTTTAGAAACAAGCAAGCTTTTTACACATTTTAAGTTCCTACATAATGATAAAAGAAGCTGAAGTGCCGGACGGGTGAACGAGGTCGTGAAGTGGTCGGAGCAGCAGCGATGCTGAAGGTCGAGAGGGATGAAGAACCACCATCTGTGCCAGTTAATTGTTATCACAGCGGTAACGGCACCAACCTCCCACGCTCTACCATTGCTGTGTGACAGGCTAACGGGGGTCGTAATGACTCATCGTTTCAGCAGCATCAAGATGTTCTGGGAACAACTTCACAGAAATCAGTGGGTGGAAGCCGTTTCTCCCAGAAAACACAGAACCAGTTTCAGGTGTTAAAATGTTTTCATACGGCACGCGGACCCCAGAATAAGAACCTATAGTCACTGTGATCCAACTGCCTTTAAGCTAAAAGTTTCTGTTGTTTTACTTCTAAAAACAACCTTTAATCACACAGTTTTTAGAATAATTAGTTTTTCTGTCCTCTCATCGTCCCACCTGACGCTCCAGCCCACACACCCTCAGCAGGTCCAGACCACCTTGGAACCTCGCTGTGTTGATCCTGGCCGGGTTAAAGTCGTTTCCACAAACAGATTCCCCCTCAGTCTTTATTCAAGGCTTTCTGGTCGCCTCATTTAGTCTGATGAATGCAAATGAGAGCATGTTTATGTAACCGCCTCCGTAATGCAGGGAGGAGACGCCAGTCCTGCACCGCAGAGCGCTCCTCAAACAAGGAGTCATACCTCCAGCTGCATCCCGCCTCTCATCTTCTGTTCTCATCACATCTGCAGGACTGAATGTTCCTCCCAGTTCCTGCCAGTTACCTTCTCCCAGCATCCCCAGTACATTCATCAGAGATCATACTGTGGTGTTCTGAGAGGAAATTTGTCATGTTGTCACTTTAAATGTGGACCTTTTCTCTGAAATCACATCAAAGTGATCTCCATAAAATGTCGTATCAATAAGTATATTCATATTTTAAAAGAAAACTCCAGATGTGAAGTTTCTGCTAAATGAGCAACGTTAAACGTTAAAAGTGTTGCAACAAGCTGCAAAAGGAGAATAAAGGAGATAACTGACAATAAAATACATACAGAGACGTAAAGCTCGACGGGTAATTCATCATCATCGTCATAAAACGGAAATGTTTAGCTGGAACTGTCAGGACGCAAAGCAAACTGTTTTTTTCCTCCTTTATTTAACCTGATTAAAAAAAATCTGTTCAGATTGAAAATATCTTCTGAAGGGTGACCTGTCCAGGAAGCAGCACAGACACACGTCCACGCCGCGTAACGAACCGCGACCAGCGAACACGCAGCAAACGCACTGAGCCCCGTCGCTGAAATGCAGCGTGGCCTGAATCCTGCTCGGGTGTTTAAACACACACACACACACACACACACACACACACCGACCGAGACGGTCTGTAGCTTCCAAACTTCCCCCAGTAGATCTGAGGAGTCTTCCTCATGTGGTCTCAGCAGGCCAGGTCTACCTTCTGAACCAGAACTATTCAGAAATCATATGACTTCCACTCCGTTGTCTCTGTCTCTGCGGTTCCGTACTTCGTCCTAACGGAGACGTCTCTCCTGCAGGGGAAGGAGCTTCTATCCCAGAAGATTCCCGTGTGGCAGCAGGCGTGTGCTGAGCCCAACAAGCTGCCAGATCGCGCCATGTTCCTGGCCCAGCAGATGAGCGGTGCAGCTGGCACCCTGCCTCCTGGTGCCCACCACGCCGGCATCTCTGAGCCAATCGCCGGTGCTAAACCGCTGCCGGTGCCTCCAGAGCTGGCGGTCCTCAGGGGACAGCAGGTGGGTCTCCTCACAGCTGATTGGTCTCCTTTTAGAAGCATTCGTTGACGGATTCTTCCTTTAAATTCCTGCATATCTCTGTTTGCTGGAGAAGTCCAAACACAGCCGCACTGTCATATGCGCGTGCGCGCGCGCGCGCGCGCACACACACACACACACACACACACACACACACACACACACACACACACACACAGGTAAATGACGCCTAATGAGGCCCTTAACTTGAGTGCATGAGAGCGTTCTGACCCTGGATGTGTTTCTGGCATCATGGGAGCCTTCAGCACAACAAATGCAATCATCAGCAGAGCGCGCTGATAAGCTGGTCGGTTCCCGTCCTGCCTCCTTCCCCTCCTGCAGCGCTACCGCCGTCTCCAACCAGATCCAAATTCTCACAAAGTAAAGCTTCGGCTTGAGATGAGAAACCTGCAGCAGTGTTTGCATTAATCAGCATGTCCTGACCCAGATCTCCTCTCCACCTCTCGCTGTAACGAGCTTCATGCAACCGCTGCAGCTGATGTAACGGAGCAGCAGTGTGTGTGTTTTAACCTCCTGCATGTAAATGTCCTCGCCGCCGCAGAGGCTGATGGGCGCCGTGGAAGGCGGGATGGCGGTGATGAACGGCGCGGCCGGAGGAGAGGACTACCAGCAGTGGATGGAGAGCAAAGTAGCTCAAAGCAAAGTGTCGCCGCAGACCCAGAGGCACGGGGCCGAGGTCTACTCCAACACCCTGCCTGTCCGCAAGGTCGCGCCCGCCAAGAGCAAGGCCGCACAGAGTAAGGACACACACACACACACACACAAACAGCGGCGTCCGGCTGTGTGATGAGACACAGCCGAACAGGCTGCAGATCAACACACTCCTCCTGCAGCTCGTCTCTTACAGCAGATTCAGTCTTCTGGAAACTTCTGATCCTGAATGATGGAAGAATGATGAACATAGATTATTATAGATTATGAACATTGAACCTAGATTTGTGTCGTTCTGAAGAACTTTCAGCTTGTTTTTCATAAAGATGCTGTGAGAGGCATTGTAAACATGACCGTAGGGGGTCGAACCAGCGGGATAGAAAGATGAGGCTGGGCGCCATCAGGTTAAAGCTTTTCCTCCTTCCTCCTCCAGTGGAGACCCGCACGCTGCCCCGCTCCAGCTCCATGGCTGCAGGGCTGGAGAGAAACGGCAGAACCCGGGTCCAGGCCATCTTCTCCCACGCAGCCGGGGACAACAGCACCCTGCTCAGCTTCGCCGAGGGCGACGTCATCACCCTGCTGGTCCCGGAGGCCCGCGACGGCTGGCACTACGGGGAGAGTGAGAAGACCAGGATGTGAGACGAGTTTTCTTCTTTCTTAATGAATGAAATGAAATTTTATGTGTTGCTGATGTCTGCTGCCTGATCCCTTCAGGCGCGGCTGGTTTCCCTTCTCGTACACCAGGCTGATCTCCGATGCCGATGGAGACACCATGAGGCATCTCCGCGTTCACAAGTAGGTCGTCTCCTCTAGGTGTAGATGTAACGTTAGTTAGAGCTGTCGTCGCCTCTAGGTGTAGATGTAACTGCTGTTAGAGCTGTCGTCTCCTCTAGGTGTAGATGTAACGTTTGTTAGAGCTGTCGTCTCCTCTAGGTGTAGATGTAACTGCTGTTAGAGCTGTCGTCTCCTCTAGGTGTAGATGTAACGTTTGTTAGAGCTGTCGTCGCCTCCAGGTGTAGATGTAACTGCTGTTAGAGCTGTCGTCTCCTCTAGGTGTAGATGTAACTGCTGTTAGAGCTGTCGTCTCCTCTAGGTGTAGATGTAACTGCTGTTAGAGCTGTCGTCTCCTCTAGGTGTAGATGTAACGTTTGTTAGAGCTGTCGTCGCCTCCAGGTGTAGATGTAACTGCTGTTAGAGCTGTCGTCTCCTCTAGGTGTAGATGTAACGTTAGTTAGAGCTGTCGTGTCCTCTAGGTGTAGATGTAACTGCTGTTAGAGCTGTCGTCGCCTCTAGGTGTAGATGTAACTGCTGTTAGAGCTGTCGTCTCCTCTAGGTGTAGATGTAACGTTTGTTAGAGCTGTCGTCGCCTCTAGGTGTAGATGTAACTGCTGTTAGAGCTGTCGTCTCCTCTAGGTGTAGATGTAACTGCTGTTAGAGCTGTCGTCTCCTCTAGGTGTAGATGTAACTGCTGTTAGAGCTGTCGTCTCCTCTAGGTGTAGATGTAACTGCTGTTAGAGCTGTCGTCGCCTCTAGGTGTAGATGTAACTGCTGTTAGAGCTGTCGTCGCCTCTAGGTGTAGATGTAACTGCTGTTAGAGCTGTCGTCTCCTCTAGGTGTAGATGTAACGTTAGTTAGAGCTGTCGTCTCCTCTAGGTGTAGATGTAACTGCTGTTAGAGCTGTCGTCTCCTCTAGGTGTAGATGTAACTGCTGTTAGAGCTGTCGTCTCCTCTAGGTGTAGATGTAACTGCTGTTAGAGCTGTCGTCGCCTCTAGGTGTAGATGTAACGTTTGTTAGAGCTGTCGTCGCCTCCAGGTGTAGATGTAACTGCTGTTAGAGCTGTCGTCTCCTCTAGGTGTAGATGTAACGTTAGTTAGAGCTGTCGTCTCCTCTAGGTGTAGATGTAACGTTTGTTAGAGCTGTCGTGTCCTCTAGGTGTAGATGTAACTGCTGTTAGAGCTGTCGTCTCCTCTAGGTGTAGATGTAACTGCTGTTAGAGCTGTCGTCTCCTCTAGGTGTAGATGTAACTGCTGTTAGAGCTGTCGTGTCCTCTAGGTGTAGATGTAACGTTAGTTAGAGCTGTCGTCTCCTCTAGGTGTAGATGTAACGTTAGTTAGAGCTGTCGTCTCCTCTAGGTGTAGATGTAACGTTAGTTAGAGCTGTCGTGTCCTCTAGGTGTAGATGTAACTGCTGTTAGAGCTGTCGTCGCCTCTAGGTGTAGATGTAACTGCTGTTAGAGCTGTCGTCGCCTCTAGGTGTAGATGTAACGTTTGTTAGAGCTGTCGTCTCCTCTAGGTGTAGATGTAACCGCTGTTAGAGCTGTCGTCTCCTCTAGGTGTAGATGTAACCGCTGTTAGAGCTGTCGTCTCCTCTAGGTGTAGATGTAACGTTAGTTAGAGCTGTCGTGTCCTCTAGGTGTAGATGTAACGTTAGTTAGAGCTGTCGTCTCCTCTAGGTGTAGATGTAACTGCTGTTAGAGCTGTCGTCTCCTCTAGGTGTAGATGTAACTGCTGTTAGAGCTGTCGTGTCCTCTAGGTGTAGATGTAACGTTAGAGCTGTCGTCTCCTCTAGGTGTAGATGTAACTGCTGTTAGAGCTGTCGTCTCCTCTAGGTGTAGATGTAACTGCTGTTAGAGCTGTCGTCTCCTCTAGGTGTAGATGTAACGTTAGAGCTGTCGTCTCCTCTAGGTGTAGATGTAACTGCTGTTAGGGCTGTCGTCTCCTCTAGGTGTAGATGTAACTGCTGTTAGAGCTGTCGTGTCCTCTAGGTGTAGATGTAACGTTAGTTAGAGCTGTCGTCTCCTCTAGGTGTAGATGTAACGTTTGTTAGAGCTGTCGTGTCCTCTAGGTGTAGATGTAACTGCTGTTAGAGCTGTCGTCTCCTCTAGGTGTAGATGTAACGTTAGTTAGAGCTGTCGTCTCCTCTAGGTGTAGATGTAACTGCTGTTAGAGCTGTCGTCTCCTCTAGGTGTAGATGTAACTGCTGTTAGAGCTGTCGTCTCCTCTAGGTGTAGATGTAACGTTAGTTAGAGCTGTCGTCGCCTCTAGGTGTAGATGTAACTGCTGTTAGAGCTGTCGTCTCCTCTAGGTGTAGATGTAACTGCTGTTAGAGCTGTCGTCTCCTCTAGGTGTAGATGTAACGTTTGTTAGAGCTGTCGTCGCCTCCAGGTGTAGATGTAACGTTTGTTAGAGCTGTCGTCGCCTCTAGGTGTAGATGTAACTGCTGTTAGAGCTGTCGTCTCCTCTAGGTGTAGATGTAACGTTAGTTAGAGCTGTCGTCTCCTCTAGGTGTAGATGTAACTGCTGTTAGAGCTGTCGTGTCCTCTAGGTGTAGATGTAACGTTAGTTAGAGCTGTCGTGTCCTCTAGGTGTAGCTGTAACTGCTGTTAGAGCTGTCGTCTCCTCTAGGTGTAGATGTAACGTTAGTTAGAGCTGTCGTCTCCTCTAGGTGTAGATGTAACGTTAGTTAGAGCTGTCGTCTCCTCTAGGTGTAGATGTAACTGCTGTTAGAGCTGTCGTCGCCTCTAGGTGTAGATGTAACTGCTGTTAGAGCTGTCGTCTCCTCTAGGTGTAGATGTAACGTTAGAGCTGTCGTCTCCTCTAGGTGTAGATGTGACGTTAGTTAGAGCTGTCGTCTCCTCTAGGTGTAGATGTAACTGCTGTTAGAGCTGTCGTGTCCTCTAGGTGTAGATGTAACTGCTGTTAGAGCTGTCGTCTCCTCTAGGTGTAGATGTAACGTTAGAGCTGTCGTCTCCTCTAGGTGTAGATGTAACGTTAGTTAGAGCTGTCGTCTCCTCTAGGTGTAGATGTAACGTTAGTTAGAGCTGTCGTCTCCTCTAGGTGTAGATGTAACGTTAGTTAGAGCTGTCGTCGCCTCTAGGTGTAGATGTAACTGCTGTTAGAGCTGTCGTCGCCTCTAGGTGTAGATGTAACGTTTGTTAGAGCTGTCGTCGCCTCTAGGTGTAGATGTAACTGCTGTTAGAGCTGTCGTCTCCTCTAGGTGTAGATGTAACTGCTGTTAGAGCTGTCGTCTCCTCTAGGTGTAGATGTAACTGCTGTTAGAGCTGTCGTCGCCTCTAGGTGTAGATGTAACGTTTGTTAGAGCTGTCGTCGCCTCTAGGTGTAGATGTAACTGCTGTTAGAGCTGTCGTCGCCTCTAGGTGTAGATGTAACTGCTGTTAGAGCTGTCGTCTCCTCTAGGTGTAGATGTAACTGCTGTTAGAGCTGTCGTCGCCTCTAGGTGTAGATGTAACGTTAGTTAGAGCTGTCGTCGCCTCTAGGTGTAGATGTAACTGCTGTTAGAGCTGTCGTCTCCTCTAGGTGTAGATGTAACGTTTGTTAGAGCTGTCGTCTCCTCTAGGTGTAGATGTAACTGCTGTTAGAGCTGTCGTCTCCTCTAGGTGTAGATGTAACGTTAGTTAGAGCTGTCGTCGCCTCTAGGTGTAGATGTAACGTTTGTTAGAGCTGTCGTCTCCTCTAGGTGTAGATGTAACGTTAGTTAGAGCTGTCGTCGCCTCTAGGTGTAGATGTAACTGCTGTTAGAGCTGTCGTCTCCTCTAGGTGTAGATGTAACGTTTGTTAGAGCTGTCGTCTCCTCTAGGTGTAGATGTAACGTTTGTTAGAGCTGTCGTCGCCTCTAGGTGTAGATGTAACTGCTGTTAGAGCTGTCGTCTCCTCTAGGTGTAGATGTAACGTTAGAGCTGTCGTCTCCTCTAGGTGTAGATGTAACGTTAGTTAGAGCTGTCGTCTCCTCTAGGTGTAGATGTAACGTTAGTTAGAGCTGTCGTCTCCTCTAGGTGTAGATGTAACGTTTGTTAGAGCTGTCGTCGCCTCTAGGTGTAGATGTAACTGCTGTTAGAGCTGTCGTCGCCTCTAGGTGTAGATGTAACGTTTGTTAGAGCTGTCGTCGCCTCTAGGTGTAGATGTAACTGCTGTTAGAGCTGTCGTCTCCTCTAGGTGTAAATGTAACTGCTGTTAGAGCTGTCGTCTCCTCTAGGTGTAGATGTAACGTTTGTTAGAGCTGTCGTGTCCTCTAGGTGTAGATGTAACTGCTGTTAGAGCTGTCGTCTCCTCTAGGTGTAGATGTAACTGCTGTTAGAGCTGTCGTCTCCTCTAGGTGTAGATGTAACTGCTGTTAGAGCTGTCGTCTCCTCTAGGTGTAGATGTAACGTTTGTTAGAGCTGTCGTCTCCTCTAGGTGTAGATGTAACGTTAGTTAGAGCTGTCGTCGCCTCTAGGTGTAGATGTAACTGCTGTTAGAGCTGTCGTCTCCTCTAGGTGTAGATGTAACGTTAGAGCTGTCGTCTCCTCTAGGTGTAGATGTAACGTTAGTTAGAGCTGTCGTCTCCTCTAGGTGTAGATGTAACTGCTGTTAGAGCTGTCGTCGCCTCTAGGTGTAGATGTAACGTTAGTTAGAGCTGTCGTCGCCTCTAGGTGTAGATGTAACTGCTGTTAGAGCTGTCGTCGCCTCTAGGTGTAGATGTAACGTTAGTTAGAGCTGTCGTCGCCTCTAGGTGTAGATGTAACTGCTGTTAGAGCTGTCGTCTCCTCTAGGTGTAGATGTAACGTTTGTTAGAGCTGTCGTCTCCTCTAGGTGTAGATGTAACGTTAGTTAGAGCTGTCGTCTCCTCTAGGTGTAGATGTAACTGCTGTTAGAGCTGTCGTCTCCTCTAGGTGTAGATGTAACGTTTGTTAGAGCTGTCGTGTCCTCTAGGTGTAGATGTAACGTTAGAGCTGTCGTCTCCTCTAGGTGTAGATGTAACGTTTGTTAGAGCTGTCGTGTCCTCTAGGTGTAGATGTAACGTTAGAGCTGTCGTCTCCTCTAGGTGTAGATGTAACTGCTGTTAGAGCTGTCGTCTCCTCTAGGTGTAGATGTAACGTTAGTTAGAGCTGTCGTGTCCTCTAGGTGTAGATGTAACGTTAGAGCTGTCGTCTCCTCTAGGTGTAGATGTAACTGCTGTTAGAGCTGTCGTCTCCTCTAGGTGTAGATGTAACTGCTGTTAGAGCTGTCGTCTCCTCTAGGTGTAGATGTAACGTTAGTTAGAGCTGTCGTCGCCTCTAGGTGTAGATGTAACGTTAGTTAGAGCTGTCGTCTCCTCTAGGTGTAGATGTAACTGCTGTTAGAGCTGTCGTGTCCTCTAGGTGTAGATGTAACGTTAGTTAGAGCTGTCGTCGCCTCTAGGTGTAGATGTAACTGCTGTTAGAGCTGTCGTCTCCTCTAGGTGTAGATGTAACTGCTGTTAGAGCTGTCGTCTCCTCTAGGTGTAGATGTAACTGCTGTTAGAGCTGTCGTCGCCTCTAGGTGTAGATGTAACGTTTGTTAGAGCTGTCGTCGCCTCTAGGTGTAGATGTAACTGCTGTTAGAGCTGTCGTCGCCTCTAGGTGTAGATGTAACTGCTGTTAGAGCTGTCGTCTCCTCTAGGTGTAGATGTAACTGCTGTTAGAGCTGTCGTCGCCTCTAGGTGTAGATGTAACGTTAGTTAGAGCTGTCGTCGCCTCTAGGTGTAGATGTAACTGCTGTTAGAGCTGTCGTCTCCTCTAGGTGTAGATGTAACGTTTGTTAGAGCTGTCGTCTCCTCTAGGTGTAGATGTAACTGCTGTTAGAGCTGTCGTCTCCTCTAGGTGTAGATGTAACGTTAGTTAGAGCTGTCGTCGCCTCTAGGTGTAGATGTAACGTTTGTTAGAGCTGTCGTCTCCTCTAGGTGTAGATGTAACGTTAGTTAGAGCTGTCGTCGCCTCTAGGTGTAGATGTAACTGCTGTTAGAGCTGTCGTCTCCTCTAGGTGTAGATGTAACGTTAGAGCTGTCGTCTCCTCTAGGTGTAGATGTAACGTTAGTTAGAGCTGTCGTCTCCTCTAGGTGTAGATGTAACGTTTGTTAGAGCTGTCGTCGCCTCTAGGTGTAGATGTAACTGCTGTTAGAGCTGTCGTCGCCTCTAGGTGTAGATGTAACGTTTGTTAGAGCTGTCGTCGCCTCTAGGTGTAGATGTAACTGCTGTTAGAGCTGTCGTCTCCTCTAGGTGTAAATGTAACTGCTGTTAGAGCTGTCGTCTCCTCTAGGTGTAGATGTAACGTTTGTTAGAGCTGTCGTGTCCTCTAGGTGTAGATGTAACTGCTGTTAGAGCTGTCGTCTCCTCTAGGTGTAGATGTAACTGCTGTTAGAGCTGTCGTCTCCTCTAGGTGTAGATGTAACTGCTGTTAGAGCTGTCGTCTCCTCTAGGTGTAGATGTAACGTTTGTTAGAGCTGTCGTCTCCTCTAGGTGTAGATGTAACGTTAGTTAGAGCTGTCGTCGCCTCTAGGTGTAGATGTAACTGCTGTTAGAGCTGTCGTCTCCTCTAGGTGTAGATGTAACGTTAGAGCTGTCGTCTCCTCTAGGTGTAGATGTAACGTTAGTTAGAGCTGTCGTCTCCTCTAGGTGTAGATGTAACTGCTGTTAGAGCTGTCGTCTCCTCTAGGTGTAGATGTAACTGCTGTTAGAGCTGTCGTCTCCTCTAGGTGTAGATGTAACTGCTGTTAGAGCTGTCGTCGCCTCTAGGTGTAGATGTAACGTTAGTTAGAGCTGTCGTCGCCTCTAGGTGTAGATGTAACTGCTGTTAGAGCTGTCGTCTCCTCTAGGTGTAGATGTAACGTTTGTTAGAGCTGTCGTCTCCTCTAGGTGTAGATGTAACGTTAGTTAGAGCTGTCGTCTCCTCTAGGTGTAGATGTAACTGCTGTTAGAGCTGTCGTCTCCTCTAGGTGTAGATGTAACGTTTGTTAGAGCTGTCGTGTCCTCTAGGTGTAGATGTAACGTTAGAGCTGTCGTCTCCTCTAGGTGTAGATGTAACGTTTGTTAGAGCTGTCGTGTCCTCTAGGTGTAGATGTAACGTTAGAGCTGTCGTCTCCTCTAGGTGTAGATGTAACTGCTGTTAGAGCTGTCGTCTCCTCTAGGTGTAGATGTAACGTTAGTTAGAGCTGTCGTGTCCTCTAGGTGTAGATGTAACGTTAGAGCTGTCGTCTCCTCTAGGTGTAGATGTAACTGCTGTTAGAGCTGTCGTCTCCTCTAGGTGTAGATGTAACTGCTGTTAGAGCTGTCGTCTCCTCTAGGTGTAGATGTAACGTTAGTTAGAGCTGTCGTGTCCTCTAGGTGTAGATGTAACGTTAGAGCTGTCGTCTCCTCTAGGTGTAGATGTAACTGCTGTTAGAGCTGTCGTGTCCTCTAGGTGTAGATGTAACGTTAGTTAGAGCTGTCGTCTCCTCTAGGTGTAGATGTAACTGCTGTTAGAGCTGTCGTCTCTTCTATTTGTAGATGTAACGTTTGTTAGAGCTATCGTCTCCTCTAGGTGTAGATGTAACGTTAGTTAGAGCTGTCGTCGCCTCTAGGTGTAGATGTAACTGCTGTTAGAGCTGTCGTCGCCTCTAGGTGTAGATGTAATGTTAGTTAGAGCTGTCGTCGCCTCTAGGTGTAGATGTAACTGCTGTTAGAGCTGTCGTCTCCTCTAGGTGTAGATGTAACGTTTGTTAGAGCTGTCGTCGCCTCTAGGTGTAGATGTAACGTTAGTTAGAGCTGTCGTCGCCTCTAGGTGTAGATGTAACTGCTGTTAGAGCTGTCGTCTCCTCTAGGTGTAGATGTAACGTTAGTTAGAGCTGTCGTCGCCTCTAGGTGTAGATGTAACGTTTGTTAGAGCTGTCGTCTCCTCTAGGTGTAGATGTAACGTTTATTAGAGCTGTCGTCTCCTCTAGGTGTAGATGTAACCGCTGTTAGAGCTGTCGTCTCCTCTAGGTGTAGATGTAACGTTTGTTAGAGCTGTCGTCTCCTCTAGGTGTAGATGTAACGTTTGTTAGAGCTGTCGTCGCCTCTAGGTGTAGATGTAACTGCTGTTAGAGCTGTCGTCTCCTCTAGGTGTAGATGTAACTGCTGTTAGAGCTGTCGTCGCCTCTAGGTGTAGATGTAACTGCTGTTAGAGCTGTCGTCTCCTCTAGGTGTAGATGTAACGTTTGTTAGAGCTGTCGTCTCCTCTAGGTGTAGATGTAACGTTAGTTAGAGCTGTCGTCTCCTCTAGGTGTAGATGTAACGTTTGTTAGAGCTGTCGTCGCCTCTAGGTGTAGATGTAACTGCTGTTAGAGCTGTCGTCTCCTCTAGGTGTAGATGTAACGTTTGTTAGAGCTGTCGTCTCCTCTAGGTGTAGATGTAACTGCTGTTAGAGCTGTCGTCTCCTCTAGGTGTAGATGTAACTGCTGTTAGAGCTGTCGTCTCCTCTAGGTGTAGATGTAACGTTTGTTAGAGCTGTCGTCGCCTCTAGGTGTAGATGTAACGTTTGTTAGAGCTGTCGTCGCCTCTAGGTGTAGATGTAACGTTAGTTAGAGCTGTCGTCTCCTCTAGGTGTAGATGTAACGTTTGTTAGAGCTGTCGTCGCCTCTAGGTGTAGATGTAACTGCTGTTAGAGCTGTCGTCTCCTCTAGGTGTAGATGTAACGTTTGTTAGAGCTGTCGTCTCCTCTAGGTGTAGATGTAACGTTTGTTAGAGCTGTCGTCGCCTCTAGGTGTAGATGTAACTGCTGTTAGAGCTGTCGTCGCCTCTAGGTGTAGATGTAACGTTAGTTAGAGCTGTCGTCTCCTCTAGGTGTAGATGTAACTGCTGTTAGAGCTGTCGTCGCCTCTAGGTGTAGATGTAACTGCTGTTAGAGCTGTCGTCGCCTCTAGGTGTAGATGTAACTGCTGTTAGAGCTGTCGTCTCCTCTAGGTGTAGATGTAACTGCTGTTAGAGCTGTCGTCTCCTCTAGGTGTAGATGTAACGTTTGTTAGAGCTGTCGTCTCCTCTAGGTGTAGATGTAACTGCTGTTAGAGCTGTCGTCTCCTCTAGGTGTAGATGTAACTGCTGTTAGAGCTGTCGTCGCCTCTAGGTGTAGATGTAACTGCTGTTAGAGCTGTCGTCGCCTCTAGGTGTAGATGTAACTGCTGTTAGAGCTGTCGTCGCCTCTAGGTGTAGATGTAACTGCTGTTAGAGCTGTCGTCGCCTCTAGGTGTAGATGTAACTGCTGTTAGAGCTGTCGTCGCCTCTAGGTGTAGATGTAACTGCTGTTAGAGCTGTCGTCGCCTCTAGGTGTAGATGTAACGTTAGTTAGAGCTGTCGTCGCCTCTAGGTGTAGATGTAACGTTTGTTAGAGCTGTCGTCGCCTCTAGGTGTAGATGTAACTGCTGTTAGAGCTGTCGTCGCCTCTAGGTGTAGATGTAACTGCTGTTAGAGCTGTCGTCTCCTCTAGGTGTAGATGTAACGTTAGTTAGAGCTGTCGTCGCCTCTAGGTGTAGATGTAACTGCTGTTAGAGCTGTCGTCTCCTCTAGGTGTAGATGTAACGTTTGTTAGAGCTGTCGTCTCCTCTAGGTGTAGATGTAACGTTTGTTAGAGCTGTCGTCTCCTCTAGGTGTAGATGTAACTGCTGTTAGAGCAGTCGTCTCCTCTAGGTGTAGATGTAACTGCTGTTAGAGCTGTCGTCTCCTCTAGGTGTAGATGTAACGTTTGTTAGAGCTGTCGTCGCCTCTAGGTGTAGATGTAACGTTAGTTAGAGCTGTCGTCGCCTCTAGGTGTAGATGTAACTGCTGTTAGAGCTGTCGTCTCCTCTAGGTGTAGATGTAACGTTTGTTAGAGCTGTCGTCGCCTCTAGGTGTAGATGTAACGTTAGTTAGAGCTGTCGTCGCCTCTAGGTGTAGATGTAACTGCTGTTAGAGCTGTCGTCTCCTCTAGGTGTAGATGTAACGTTTGTTAGAGCTGTCGTCTCCTCTAGGTGTAGATGTAACTGCTGTTAGAGCTGTCGTCTCCTCTAGGTGTAGATGTAACTGCTGTTAGAGCTGTCGTCTCCTCTAGGTGTAGATGTAACTGCTGTTAGAGCTGTCGTCTCCTCTAGGTGTAGATGTAACGTTTGTTAGAGCTGTCGTCGCCTCTAGGTGTAGATGTAACTGCTGTTAGAGCTGTCGTCGCCTCTAGGTGTAGATGTAACTGCTGTTAGAGCTGTCGTCGCCTCTAGGTGTAGATGTAACTGCTGTTAGAGCTGTCGTCTCCTCTAGGTGTAGATGTAACGTTTGTTAGAGCTGTCGTCGCCTCTAGGTGTAGATGTAACTGCTGTTAGAGCTGTCGTCGCCTCTAGGTGTAGATGTAACTGCTGTTAGAGCTGTCGTCGCCTCTAGGTGTAGATGTAACTGCTGTTAGAGCTGTCGTCTCCTCTAGGTGTAGATGTAACTGCTGTTAGAGCTGTCGTCGCCTCTAGGTGTAGATGTAACTGCTGTTAGAGCTGTCGTCGCCTCTAGGTGTAGATGTAACTGCTGTTAGAGCTGTCGTCGCCTCTAGGTGTAGATGTAACGTTTGTTAGAGCTGTCGTCGCCTCTAGGTGTAGATGTAACTGCTGTTAGAGCTGTCGTCGCCTCTAGGTGTAAATGTAACTGCTGTTAGAGCTGTCGTCTCCTCTAGGTGTAGATGTAACGTTAGTTAGAGCTGTCGTCGCCTCTAGGTGTAGATGTAACTGCTGTTAGAGCTGTCGTCGCCTCTAGGTGTAGATGTAACTGCTGTTAGAGCTGTCGTCGCCTCTAGGTGTAGATGTAACTGCTGTTAGAGCTGTCGTCGCCTCTAGGTGTAGATGTAACGTTTGTTAGAGCTGTCGTCGCCTCTAGGTGTAGATGTAACTGCTGTTAGAGCTGTCGTCGCCTCTAGGTGTAGATGTAACTGCTGTTAGAGCTGTCGTGTCCTCTAGGTGTAGATGTAACTGCTGTTAGAGCTGTCGTCGCCTCTAGGTCTAGATGTAACGTTTGTTAGAGCTGTCGTCGCCTCTAGGTGTAGATGTAACTGCTGTTAGAGCTGTCGTCGCCTCTAGGTGTAGATGTAACTGCTGTTAGAGCTGTCGTCGCCTCTAGGTGTAGATGTAACGTTTGTTAGAGCTGTCGTCGCCTCTAGGTGTAGATGTAACTGCTGTTAGAGCTGTCGTCTCCTCTAGGTGTAGATGTAACTGCTGTTAGAGCTGTCGTCTCCTCTAGGTGTAGATGTAACGTTTGTTAGAGCTGTCGTCTCCTCTAGGTGTAGATGTAACTGCTGTTAGAGCTGTCGTCTCCTCTAGGTGTAGATGTAACGTTTGTTAGAGCTGTCGTGTCCTCTAGGTGTAGATGTAACTGCTGTTAGAGCTGTCGTCTCCTCTAGGTGTAGATGTAACTGCTGTTAGAGCTGTCGTCGCCTCTAGGTGTAGATGTAACTGCTGTTAGAGCTGTCGTCGCCTCTAGGTGTAGATGTAACTGCTGTTAGAGCTGTCGTCTCCTCTAGGTGTAGATGTAACTGCTGTTAGAGCTGTCGTCGCCTCTAGGTGTAGATGTAACTGCTGTTAGAGCTGTCGTCTCCTCTAGGTGTAGATGTAACTGCTGTTAGAGCTGTCGTCTCCTCTAGGTGTAGATGTAACGTTTGTTAGAGCTGTCGTCGCCTCTAGGTGTAGATGTAACGTTTTTTAGAGCTGTCGTCGCCTCTAGGTGTAGATGTAACTGCTGTTAGAGCTGTCGTCGCCTCTAGGTGTAGATGTAACTGCTGTTAGAGCTGTCGTCGCCTCTAGGTGTAGATGTAACTGCTGTTAGAGCTGTCGTCGCCTCTAGGTGTAGATGTAACGTTTGTTAGAGCTGTCGTCGCCTCTAGGTGTAGATGTAACTGCTGTTAGAGCTGTCGTCGCCTCTAGGTGTAGATGTAACGTTTGTTAGAGCTGTCGTCGCCTCTAGGTGTAGATGTAACTGCTGTTAGAGCTGTCATCGCCTCTAGGTGTAGATGTAACGTTTGTTAGAGCTGTCGTCGCCTCTAGGTGTAGATGTAACTGCTGTTAGAGCTGTCGTCGCCTCTAGGTGTAGATGTAACGTTTGTTAGAGCTGTCGTCTCCTCTAGGTGTAGATGTAACTGCTGTTAGAGCTGTCGTCGCCTCTAGGTGTAGATGTAACGTTTGTTAGAGCTGTCGTCGCCTCTAGGTGTAGATGTAACGTTTGTTAGAGCTGTCGTCTCCTCTAGGTGTAGATGTAACGTTAGTTAGAGCTGTCGTCGCCTCTAGGTGTAGATGTAACTGCTGTTAGAGCTGTCGTCGCCTCTAGGTGTAGATGTAACTGCTGTTAGAGCTGTCGTCGCCTCTAGGTGTAGATGTAACTGCTGTTAGAGCTGTCGTCGCCTCTAGGTGTAGATGTAACTGCTGTTAGAGCTGTCGTCGCCTCTAGGTGTAGATGTAACTGCTGTTAGAGCTGTCGTCGCCTCTAGGTGTAGATGTAACTGCTGTTAGAGCTGTCGTCTCCTCTAGGTGTAGATGTAACTGCTGTTAGAGCTGTCGTCTCCTCTAGGTGTAGATGTAACTGCTGTTAGAGCTGTCGTCTCCTCTAGGTGTAGATGTAACGTTAGTTAGAGCTGTCGTCTCCTCTAGGTGTAGATGTAACTGCTGTTAGAGCTGTCGTCGCCTCTAGGTGTAGATGTAACTGCTGTTAGAGCTGTCGTCTCCTCTAGGTGTAGATGTAACTGCTGTTAGAGTGAGTCCACGCTGCCCTGCAGCACACTGAGGACGACTTCATTCTGCAGTAACAGCCGACTAGGTCCACCTGAAGCATCATATGTTTGTCGCTGATGCCGTTCCTCATGGTTTCTTGCATACCTGTGTCCTCCCAGCCTCCATCATGGGAAAAGCAGCAGCACAGGCAACCTTCTGGAGAGGGAAGACATGAGTCTCCCCGTCCCTGATTACGGCACCCACTCCCGCATGTCTGCTCAGAGCGCCGCTGCGATGCACGGCAGGCAGCAGCGGCCCTACAGCATGGCCGTCCCAGGATTTCCACAGGTAAATGGACACGATCGGAGCTGTGACACAACCTGGTAAAGGTCTGGGTTGATGGATGTCAGGCTGGAAGCATGAGCAGAGAACTGCAGACCTGTCTCTGTAGTTTGCCTTTCAACACGCTCCTGCTTACGGAGGCTGGAAGTTTAGTTTAGTTAGGATGCAGCATGCTACAGCTAGTCTTCCTGGGGTCCGGCACAATTATAATATCAAAAACAAAAACTTGTAAAAAGTCACACAGCACATCAACACTTCAGTTCAATCCTGGAATACAAGCTGTTTACAGCTTCAAGTCCATCTCTTTACATCCATTTTTACATGCATGCAGGTCATGTCCTTTCATGTTACATCCTATCATGTAAACTATTCATTTACTAAAATACACTTTCTTATAATTGTGTATAAACCTCTATATTTGATTATTATGATTATAATACAAATCTTCTAGTACACCTCTGTCCACATGATCTGTTAGTTTATTCTACATTCATTTGTATTTATTATACTTTTATCACCAAACCCTTATAATTCTGATTTATATCGTGAGACACGGCGACGTCTTCCTCTGCCTCCGTCTCCGGGCGAAGTGCTCCTGACAGCTGAAAACAGGGTCGGCGTTGGAGGAAAGGCGGGCAGATGGCAGCGGCGGTGACGAGACGGAAGTTGTTCTGACAGAAAGCAGAATGAGGTGTATACTTATGAAACACAGAACTCACCAGCGCAGCTTCCCTCCCACGCCTCACCTGGAACATTACGCGTGGGCGACATTAAAACGCTTTGCAGTCAAGTTGTTTCCACCTCACAGCCCGGAACATTAAAGCCATTAAAGCCCGATGTCCCCCATCCGCCACGTTCTTCTGTCACAGTCTTTCGTCGTGTAAAGTTTCATATTTTGTGATTTATTGCGTCCAGTCAGCCCAACGTAGCTAACCAGGGTAGAGTCAGTGCTCTGGTTAACCTCCTACTGATTGGGTCTGTTTCTTCTGCATCGGGTCTGAACTGACAAACCAGAAATAAAAAGAGATCTTCTCACGACGAGGCTATTTGTGAGGTCTGGTCTCTACAGAAAGCGTGAGGTTACGACATGCGTGTTGCAGTGTCAGACTAAGTTCACCTGGAACACGGTCTGACATGTTCATGGAAGGATAACGGGAAGAAGTTTATGTCCGGAGGAGAGATTACGTCACCACGAAACCCCCTTCGTCTCCATGGAAACCAGCAGGACCTTCATGATTCGTGTCAAACTGAGGCAGAATCATAGCAGAACACATCAGCAGAGATTTTCAGAGCTGGAATAAAACTTTTCAGCACAAAACAGCAAAATAAGACATAGTTTCTGAGTTAGTCGAGTTCCTGCAGCCGCCTCCACGTGGCTTTGCTGCCATCTGCTGGCCGTTCTGATCACTGCGTCTGTCGGCTTCATGATGTGCTTTCGACCAGGGGTGTCCAAGTCCAGTTCTCCAGATCTACCATCCTGCAACCTTTACATGCAACCTGTCCAGCACAGCTGAGTCAAACAGCTGAATTCCTCTTCTGCATGTCCTTCAGCTCTGCAGGGGCTGCTAACTTATCTGATTCAGGTGGAGAAGGGTTGCACCTAAAAACAGCAGGATGGTAGATCTCCAGGACCGGACTTGGGCACCCCTACTTTAGAATAATCTGCAGGACTAAATGTCTTCTTTCTACTTCTGGTTTTATTTGCAGCAGGGGATGGAGGAGTACGAGCCCCGCTTCCCCACAAGGTAAGAAACACTTCCTGTCTTTGATAAGAGAAGCCATTTGTGTGGAATATAATGGGTTTGTTTTGGGGGGGGGGCAGAGAGGAAATCTGTCCTGCTGGCTGGGGAACACAGTTCTGTAGGGGGAACAATGGCTTCTTCCAAAAACTGCAGCTAGAACTAGTTGTCCATGTTGACACAGCTGAAGATGCAGAGATGAGGGATTGGGACCAGTCCAGATGCACACACACACACTCACACACACACACATTTTGTTTTATGTTTGTGTTGTTTTCTGTTATTTTTGTTCTGTTTCCATTCTGTTCTGTTGGCTCTTGTTTTGGATATGAAACCATAATTGTGATTATTAATCAGTAATTTCTGGCTTGTGATTAGAGACAACTCGCCGCTTACGGTGCTGCAGACTTCTGATCAGCTTTAATGATTAGCACCAGATGGACTGACTGGAAGTATCCATACTATCTCATGCACATCGGAAACTTTTGTTTTCTTCTGGTTGGAGTCGAGGACAGGAAGCAGCGTTGAGCTGACACTCTTGTTGCTTTTTAACCTCAGTTTGCAACCAGCTCTGTGGGGAGCAGGTGCCTGTCGTCCAGGTACCAGAAAGTAAAAGTCCTGCCATGTTTTTGGATCTACCGGTGCATTTAGAGCAGGTGTTTTCACTCCCAGGCTTGTTTACCTGCAATGGAGCTGAACTGGTTTAGTGACGGTTGGAACAGCTGGATTACAGACCTTTGGTAGTGATTGTAACTGTTCTCCTGCAGTCTCGTGTGATACCTTTTGTTAGCGGAAGAAGTTGGTTTTTGGTTTATTCTAAGACATTGGTGGGACAGACAAACCGCAAACCAGGCACTATTTACCCTCTTTACTTCATTATTCCTCCCGTCGACCCTGCAACCTCACATCTGATCAGATTAGCACCTTTATCGCCCGACTGGTTGTTCATATATTTTAGCTTAAAGTTCTAAGGATTTGTACAAATGAGCCCAAAATACAGAAAGCAGCCGTGATAAACGCACCATACAAAATCCAGGAGAAACACTGCTCCTCCAAATTCACTAGCTAGGTTGCTAGCTAGGAAGCTAGTTAGCTTCCTAACTAGCTAGTTAGCTTCCTAGCTCACGCTTCTAGTTAGTGTTTCAAGCTAACTAGCTTCCTAGCTAGCTTTGTAGCTAGCTCATCAAGACTAACAAGTATAAACTTGAGCTAACATTGTCTGTAATGCTTTTAGCTTTGATTTTTGTCAACATAGAAAGCTAATTAGTTGCTAAATAATTTCGACCCTAAAAACCTGTTGTGGTGAAATAAACCCCCCCACCACCACCACCACCGTAAGTAAAACCACCGTTTAATGTCGCGTTTCTTTGCTTCGGTGCCAGATGGTCGTATTTACTGAAATATCTGTGGTACTCAGAGGTTTTTGTGTAAGTTTGGGATGTTTACAGTCGAGTAAAGATTGTTTGTTTACTCCAGAATATGTTCTGTACCAGACAGTCTGATCCTGTGCTATGAACTGTATAGTACTACACATCTTGTAGTAAAACTCCAGTTTAGTGAAAGCATGTAAATTATCATAGGATGAGATTTGCCAGGATTGTTTTATATCAAGTCCTTTTGGAGAAAATCTTCCTTTGTTTCACAGTAGATGATTAAATGGACAGAAATAAGCTTTGGTCCAAATAAAGTCCAAACGAAACGATCGTAGCTTAATGACGACGGACTTGGGTGTTAGCCGTACGCTAGCTGTGTGTTTTTGGGTCCGTTGGGACCCAGAAGGACTGCTGGCGACTGCAGTTGTGCTTTTTACATTCCAGGTATATTATTTCATTTAGTTTTTCTACTTTACGTTAATTTAAGTTTTCTTTGGTTTATTCATCCAAACAGTCCAGCTGTCAGCGCACGGCGCTTCCCATCACCTCACCGCACCCACCCAATCCCTGCCTGTCCTGCTGTAAACACTGTTCAGGCTGTTGCAGCTTTCTGACGGGGGGGTAGATGTGTGTCCTGGTTGTTCTCTGCTGTTCCAGCCCACCTGGAAGTCCTCTCCCTCTCTTTGTCCACAGCGCCGCAGAGGGCAAGTTGATTTCCACAGTGTGAGGACAGACAGACAAACAAGCACAGACGATGTGATAGGACAGGCACCTCACCGCCAACCCCAGCACCCCCCTCCCTCACTGTATCCCGTTTCCTCCCCCCTCACGGCAATACACTCGCATTGAGCTGATCAGTGCAAAGAAGAAGCTTCCTCTTATCTCCCCTCCTCCTCCTCCACTCCTGCCCGGCGCCGTCTAACCGGCCGACGGCGAGGCTTCGGCGCTCATCGTTGCCAAACGGGAGCAGACGCCGTGCTGCCATGTTCCCGGCCACCGCGGCGGACATTTCCTCTGAGGAAAAGCACCTTCTGCTCGTCTCACATGCATGTACATTTCTTTTATAGACACACATTTATCTGCGGGAACGATATTTCCACCGGAACGACGAGGAAGGAAATGTGCAAAAGTCAAGTTGTTGATCCCAAAGTGGATTTTCCATCATGTAAAAACTTTGACTGTATCTTTCAGTACTGGATGGTTTTACTGCTGAGAGGTTCTCTATTCCTCTGACATGAGAGGACGACGTGCATCCTGAGCCGTGCACGGCTCATGTAAATGTTTCCATGTTTACTGTACATAATGTGCTGAACAGGAGTTCTTACTGTCATGATCATGGAGAGGGTTTGTGTTCAACCTGCTGCTTTCGGCGTGGAGGGACGCCGGCGTCTCCGTGGAGGTGGGAACTTCCCTCGCTGAGGCAGAATGAGGTCCACCTCGTCCCCGAGACGCTTTCAAGGCTCTGAGTTGAGTTTGGTGCGACGCCTCGTGCTAAGCAAGTCAGTTTAATGTGAAATTTATCAGAAAAAAGGCTTTTTCTGCTTTTTATTGTAAATAAATGTGTGTTGTGTTGATGGGCCAAATAAATGACTCTAATCTGATATATTTTTCTAAAGTTTGAAGTATCTGCTGTTGATGCACATGTTGGGTTGGCCCCGACCCCTGCCATCCTGGTGACGTCCTCATCAGAGACAAGCAGCTCGGATGCAGCTGCAGGTTCAAATCCCCGCATCCTTTCTGTCAACGCCATGTTTTCACACCTTTTACACGCCGATGCAACACGTTTCAGTCCTCTGGTCTTCATGGATTTACTTTTCCAAGGATTCAGGAACTTTTCCTACCAGCACTCAGCCAGCTGGTATGAAATGCGTTCCCAGTTTTAACCCCAGTACAGAAACATTCACACATTAAGGCCAGCCTCTTTATAACAACCAACATGGAGTCAGTGTAGCGGCGCTGAAACGCAGCATTCTGAGCGGCTCTAACTGCACGCCGTCCAGTCAGAGCTGGAAAGTTCTTCGTTTGACTCGATCATCTCCTGACCAGAACATCAGCATCTTCATCCCTGCAGCCGGACTCTCCTCTTCCTCTCCTCCTGCATGTCCATGAGCAGAGTGTGTGTGTGTGTGTGTGTGTGTCTGAAGCCTTCCCAGGGACAGATTTCTGTTCATGTCGTCTCTGCAACGTAAAGCTGGATGTCTGTCTGTCCGTCTGCTACGCTGGTCTGATTTAACCGCTGTCCTCATGTCCCTCTGTCCTCATGTCCCTCTGTCCTCATGTCCCTCTGTCCTCATGTCCCTCTGTCCTCATGTGCCGTCCACTCATGTCTAATCCCTCCTGGGTTTGGACTAGGCTGTACCAAAGAGAGGAGGTGGAAGCACCTCTGCATGTTTCCTGCGCTGCAGAAAAGCCTTTTCTGACCTCGTTACCGACGCCAGGCGTGTTTCAAGTATCTTCTCTGTAAAAAGTGTAAAAGCTGTGACTTCACGCGGTTCAGGATGGAGCTTTTTGCAGGACGGAAGCTTCGTCTGGTGTCTGCTGTCTCCGTGTGTCTCTTAACACCCGTCTTCCCCTCAGCTTTGCCAACCTGCTTCTTTTTTTTTGTTTCTTTGTGTTTCTTCGTTTCTTCTTTGATGAATTTAGAAGCAAAAGAGCTCAAACGGCTGGAAGCTGCCAGTGTTTCTTCTTTCTCCACTAACATCGCTGCAGAGGTAGCACACCCGCCACAGATAACCCTCCATCCACCGGCGCCTTTTCCATGGAAAATAAAACATATTTAATGTACAGAGGATTTGTAGATGTGCATGAAATGCTTTGGAGGCACCAGCAAGGTTTAAAGTT
>NC_136630.1:3609109-3783639 GCF_933228915.1 Telmatherina bonti
CAAACGAGATCACGACATAAGCTGACATCTGCAGTCGCCACCGCGGTCTCCTTGTTTTAGTCATGAAACGTCAAACTTAGCATCAGCGCTGATGAACACAATCTGCCAGTTTGTTGCCCAGACTTGGATCCTCGGGAGTTCGTTTGGGACCTTTTAGGCCTGAACTAAACGCATCCCTCTGAAGAGGTTCAGGTCCAACAACTGGACTGAAACGTTAGGAAAAAGCTGAAAATGTCTGAAGAGAAACGTTGAAACGGCTCCAGAAGAAATGAGGACTGAGTGGAGAGTCCCTTGTTTCAGTAGGACAAGCAGCGTTTAGGCCGAGGAGGCGGATTTAGCCGCTAACAATCCAGTTTGTCATTTGTCAGGATCATTAGAGAGAATAAAAAGCTGGAAACATCAATTTATACTGAAATAATCAATCAGCTCAATCAACCACAGGGAGTGGAAAATGATGAGTTACTGTCATACCTTCACCGTGGGGTCGCAACATATTACTGCAAATAGATTTAAGATTTTTTTTAAATCAAGGCTGTAATGATGAATCTGAAATTATCACCTTCACACCGACGTGTTCGGGATCAACTAGTCCTAATATGCACACATGTACACTCATCACACATACATGTGTCATGCAGGTGTCATGTCCTGATAAATAAACACCTTATGATGAGGTAATAATAAAACCAGTACGACTATAATAAGAAATAATAGTGGTATAAGATCATTTAAAATAATTGGTAAAATATCATCTATAACTAATCCTTATACAGACAAATGGCCCATAATGATTTATTTTCCAGTGTTCCAGCAACATTAGAAAAATATTTCAAATTATTGATTTAAAAATGTTTTTATTGGCAGTTTTTTTCTATTAATTCATTCCTCTCTAATAAACACCACATAGATCCAGTCATATTATTGTTTATCTACAGGGGGGGGGCCCAGAGTCTATCCTTGAGGGTCGCTGTTGGAGCAGGGATACATGGAAAACCTGCAGGGTTGTGGTCCTTTGGGCCTGGAGCTGGACACCGCTGGTCTTATCTAAATAATATAGTGAAATGACAGCGATTGATAACATGGACGGTCTTTAACTAATAACCAGTTTAAATCCAGATGCAGCAGGATAACGTTGATCTGGCAACCCAGTTCTGTGTGTGATGTTTGATTCAAAAGCTTCGGTGAATCACAGCAGCAGCTCGTCGTCCGGGTCAGCTGGCTTGGCGCCTCTTAAAATGGCCGACGTTTCACGTCAAGTTTTGTCACATTAACATGTAAAATCTCATTTCATGATGTTTTTAACCATAAAAAGTTTTTTTTCTGGTGAATGAAACTGAATGAAAACTGCAAGTTGAAGCAAAAATGAGCCTTCAAAGCAAATTCTCAGCATCTGATTTAAAACCTGATTGTAACGTCTCCATCCAACACGTTTTCCCACCACATGCAGACTTTTTGTTTGTTACGACCTCGCAATGGTGGAAGGCTGTAACATAAAATAAAAGCCTTCCAGATGGAAACAGGAACTTTGGGAGTCTTATTGTCCCATATAAATAAAAGAAAGAAATATATACCAACATGGGAGGGGCGGGTGGTGCAGCTTCCATCAAGTTCAATCCATAGACCGTACATAAAAGATGGGCGGAGCTTCCGTGACGTCACCCGCAGGTTTCTGAAGAGCTGAATTGAAGCTCGGTGGGCGGTTCCTACCATCACCATCTTGGCAGGAGCATGCGTGTCGTCTCGCCCGGAAAATACAAATATGGGCAAAGAGGTGGAGCTGAGAGGGGGGCTGTGAGCGTCATGGTGGATGATTGACATCGAGCGAACTCCGAGCTTTCTGTAGCTAAGAGCTAACCGAGCTAACCTGGAGATAACAGGAGCTAACCAGCTAACGGAGGTAAGCGGGCTAAAGCTAAGTCACGTTGTCAACCGGCTAAAAACCGCGGTTGTTCTACGTTCTTCTGACTTGAAGCGGGAGATCGGGTACCTGTCAATCAAAAGGACACGCCCCTAAATATGCCAAATTATTAAATTACTTTAAAACGGGCGAATTAGAAAAAAATTCACTCCCCCCACAGTTGTCATGAAGGTATCCTGACCTATTAAACCTAAAATGATTTTTGTACCAGGCTGTAAACATGTTTATTTCTGCTGTAAACATGTTTATTCCTGCTGTAAACATGTTTATTCCTGCTGTAAACATGTTTATTTCTGCTGTAAACATGTTTATTTCTGCTGTAAACATGTTTAGTTCTGCTGTAAACATGTTTATTCCTGCTGTAAACATGTTTATTTCTGCTGTAAACATGTTTATTCCTGCTGTAAACATGTTTATTTCTGCTGTGAACATGTTTATTTCTGCTGTAAACATGTTTATTCCTGCTGTAAACATGTTTATTTCTGCTGTGAACATGTTTATTTCTGCTGTAAACATGTTTATTCCTGCTGTAAACATGTTTATTTCTGCTGTGAAGTTGGTCTTTTTAACATGGGAGTCTATGGGGATTTGCTGTTTTGCAGCCCCTAGAGGATGAGATGGGAACTGCAGGTTTATGCACTTCCGCATAGGCTTCACTTTTAATCGCTGGAGGCGCCGTCCATCTTTCATATACGTTCTGTGGTTAAAACAAAGCAAACCTAAACTATTCAAAAACACAAAGAAGCTCCACCAGCGACCCAAATAACAACACAGTGAAAACCAGCAGATGCAGAAAAAGCCCTGAAATCTCTGCACAGCAGCACGTGTCTCAGTGGGAAAGCTGGATCTAAACCCAGCTGCTTCTGACTGAAGGAGTTGAAGCTCTTTCATACCGGGGTGGAGATGTGTTGAATCCTCTTTGGTTCTGAGAGCAGCCCTCAGCGGTGCAGATGAAGGTGGTGTGATGATGCCAGCGGAGGTTTTCCATGCTGAAGGAGTGCAGTGATTAGAGGAACGTTGTTTCATGACTAAAAGCTGAGACTGTCCCGTCATGTAGCATGAAATAAAAGCTGGGCTTCTTGTCTGAGGGGGAAGGTGCAGACAATCACACGACGCTGGCGTCTCGGTCATGATGCTGCTTGTTTTTAACGACTTCTCATGCTGAGTTGTAACTGATGCTGGGAGCAGCGATGGGATGTTGAGTTTGTGTCTCTGCTTTCAGCACAGGGCCTGATTACGCCCGATTCTGAGCGACCAGAACTCACCGTAAGTCAAACTGAAGCGCAGACCTTCGTGGTCTTCATGCTTCCCGTCTTTCCCCACTACGTCCCTGCTTTGCTGCCAGATGTGGAGCTGCATGTTGGGTTTTTCCATCACTTCATGTCAGCTTTTTACCTTCTGAACACGCTTGTTGCACGACATCAGGGCTTGTGGTGTTTCTGCTCCATCCTCCTTTCTGTTTGGTCGTCTTCCATCTCATGCATGTTCCTTCCTTTCACCTGAGAAGACGAACTAAACTGTCCTCCTCTCCCTCCCTGCAGAGATCTCCCCAGCGAGCCGGCTGTGGAGGCTCCGGCCAAACCGCCCCTGTCTGATGATGAGGAGGAACCGGAGGAGGAGGAGCAGCTGGATGAAGCTCACTATGACTCTTTGGAGAAGGCCTCCACCACCACGGAGGACTTCTGAGCTCCTTCAGTTTGGTCCACTTCAGAGTTTCATCTTTATTCCCTTTTGCACTAGAGCTTCACTGTCTGAGCGCGAACACGAGACCCGTTAAAGGTTTTTATGGCTCCTGTAAGAGAAATGAAGACATGACGGGTTAGAAATAACTATGACTGATTTATGATGTTGGGCAGCATTTCCCACCGTCCTCTTAAAACAAGCAAACATGATGTGATGCGCGTCTAGATGAAAACCTGAACGTTATTGGTTCCTCCCCCACGCCGTTATGTTAGGTGTTGCACCTTCTAGCCTCGCCTGAGACCATGGCCTCCTCCCGGGGAAGCGATGGTTAGAGAGCAGGCAGAACGACTCTGAAACGCATCAGATGCCGTCTGCGAATCACGTATCTGATATTCCTGATGTTAACATAATCACATCTGGCAGGAAATCACAGCCTTGCAGGTGTTTCATATTAAAAACTACAGCTGATTTCTCTGATTCATGCACTTTATGAGACTTTATGGCAACAATAATAACACAGTGAACAAAACGACTTGATTTCATGCTTGTGTGTTAATGTTAATATAATTCTCATCTGCTGTGTTATAAGATTTTTTCAGGTGAAAACTTTTTTTTTTTTTATTGTATTGATGTAGGACCTGAGAAATGAGCATCTCTTAGAGTTTTGGCGTCACCACACAGAGCTCATGAGGCTGCTGAAGTCGGTGTGTGAACTTTGGACGTGTTGACGTTTCAAACTGAACCCTCTGTTGCAGTTGCAGCCAAAAATATGCACAAAAACTGCTATAAAGTCCCCTTAATTAAACCCAACTAAAAATGTGAAATTATAATCTGAGATCTTTGACTATTTTAACTAAATAAAAAAAGGAAAAAATACTGTTGTATATTTACTGTTTATTAACTTGTGATGTCAGAATTATTGCAGTGTTAAAGCTGTCCACCAGGGGGCAGAACATACATATCAGACTGTGTTCAATATGGTTTGTTTTACCATAAAGTGATGCAAAAATAAATATAAAATAAAGAATATAAGTCGATGAAAATAAAGTAAAACATCCCAGAAACTGTAGCATATGTGACACATAATGCAATAAAGGCTTAAAATACTTTAAAACCTGCTCAATACGACCAAACATTCATTTATTTAAGCATTAAAATAAAAGTGTGATTATTTGAAGTATTCCATTATTTATTAAAATTCTATTTAAAATTTTAAAATGTTGTTTTTAAAAAAACAACATTTTTATACGATTAATTTCTGAGGGACAATCAGACAACTCCTGAAAATCACACCAGAATTTTCTGCATCTGCCTACAATGTAAAAGTTTCATCTCCAAATATTGATACTTTCTTCCAAATATTATGAGAAGAATAAATGTTTTTTAAATGTAACAACTGTGAGATTAAAATATGCAGTTCCATTGAAAGTCAATGGGGTATTTTTCTCAGTTTTGGCCATGAAGTCGACGAGAAGGAGAATCTGTGGGTCGCCATAAATACTATAGAAATCCAGTTAATTTTACTGCTAATTTTTCACATATTTAAGTTGTTTTATCACCACCAACAATCCATTCATTCATTAATTCTCCTAACCGCTTGATCCGATGAAGGGTGGCAGGGAAGCTGGAACCTATCCCAGCAGACTTTGGGCGAAAGGCGGGGTACACCCTGGGCAGCTCGCCAGTCCATCGCAGGGCGCCACCAACAATTCGTCCCCCTAAATACAACAGTATATGGAACTTAATTCACTTCACAAGTCAGGCTGGCTTTTTAAGGGCAAATGAATGTTTATGTCAACACAACTTGCCTGCATGCTGTCCTGGTTTCTTCTACTGATCTGTTTTCACCACAAAAAGCATCTAAAATGCCAGAATCATGTATTTTAGATGCAGATTGGGATCATAAAAACGGGAGAGAACAGCAAATATGCTGTTTTATCGTTACTGTCTTTTAAAACGCATCAACAGCGTGCTGTCCCGTCAGCGGAACCTCTAGTCATTAATATCGTTCAACATGGAGCCACTTTTAATACGATGCTGTGATTTATTATTTATGTGATTATTCTTATTTGAGAATTTAAAACACGTCACTTAACAGTCTGAGAAGTGAATATCGATATAATTACACTGCTTTTTAAGCACATTGTTTAATTTTTCTGCTGCTTTACTGGCATTGGTCCTTTATCTGTTACAGTCCATAAAACGCTGGGGATGTTCGGAGTCATTGGATGTTAAAGTTTTAACAGCAGACTTAAAACATTTCCTTTGTTACTGCATATTAAAGGTGCACTGCAGAGCTGCCATGGACACTAGATGGCAGCAAAACTGCTTTATTTTCAGCCTTGGTGGTTTTGTTCATCTTTGGCAGACAGAACATTTAGAGAAAGAAAATGGGAAATCTTTTATTTGAAAGGTCCTTTTTTCCCCCATGGTAATTTTTCTAAAGTTTACAAACTTATTTTTCATCAATAAACTGATCACATGTTGATGTTTAAAAAAAAAAAAATTAAAAAAAAATTAATGCATAATTAATAAAAATGTCTGTCCAGTAACCTTTTCATATTTTAGGCAAAAATGCTTTTCAAATGCAAAACTAACAATTTGTAGGAAATAAAATAAATATTGAGTTTGGAGGTTAAAAATGGTCGGAACTGTTAAAAAATGTATGGTTAATATTAAAAAACATATTTGGACTTAACAAAACTATACATAGTTAAAATTAAATTTCTGCTGCAATAAAAATAGTTTTCATATTAACATGATGCCATTATTTTTTAATTGATTCATTTCTAAGTTATAATTCATTATTTCTAGTTAGTGTTTACTGATATGAATTTATGAGTAACGGTCCAATAACTTCCTATTAAAAGCTAATTTGCTGAATCTTTTTTTGCCTTTAGGAGCAAATGGGGAGATAAGGGTCTTTGAAATAAAATGTTATTTCATTGGCTGATAAAACTCCTGTCAATGTAACATGAAGGTTTTTGTTCGAGAAAATAACAGAACTGCAGTATGATGTGATTTTATGATGAACACAATGTTAAATTTGCAATGAAATTTTGAGAATAAATCAAGTATTTACTCTGATGTTGTTGTGTGTCCTCTTTACACTCTAACTGGTCAGACATTTAGTTATCCTGGATCATAAAATATAAAATGTTATTTTGATGCACCAACTCATATATTTTTACATCTTTAAACTTGATTGAAGAAGCTGTCGCTGCATTTCCATGATACTGTACCAGTATAGTTTGGAAACTCTTTCATATTAAATCCAATGTAAAAGTGTGTCCAAACTTTTGATTAATAGTGTAGGAATTTGTAATATAGAATTATATCCAAATTTTTGAGAAAGTTCTGTTGTGATTTGCAGGTGTTTCCACTGAATGATGTTTAGCACATGCTGTAAGCCGGAAATGTGGCTTATGCATGTAACCAAGAAGCATTTTTTCAGGGTTTTCCACTTGCTGTGAAAGATTTTATAAAGTTTTTCTCAGCCTTTCTCTAATTCATTGTAAAAAATCTGCATTTTGCTATTGTTTACTATCAAGAATGAAAGGGGGAGGGAAGTGTGGGGGTGGGGTTTGGTGCCAGGCAAGTGTGGCTGGTGAACTCAGGTGTGGTCTGGTTGCCACTCCGTGGCGGTCTGGTGGTCCTGGCTTTCCGTTAGCGTGGTCTGTACCCTCTGCCTGCAGGGATGGGGACTTGCCTTCAGGCCCCTGAGGCCCTGGGGCCCACGCTCTGTCTGCCCTGGGTGGCTGGTGCCCGGCAGGGCTGGGTCTTGCCAGTCAGTACCTGCTGCGGCCTGTTCCCCCTGACCGTGGGGGGGCTCTGGCTGGGGCCCCCTCTCTGCCCCCTTCTGGGTGGATGCATGGCTGGCTCTGGAGCGGGGAGGTTGGGGTCTGTGCTTGGGGACTGCTGCCAGCTGCCTCGGCCTCAGGTTTCTCCTGGCCTTCCTTTCGCCTTTGTGTGGGCGGGGTCCCATTGGCATGATCACTCTTCTCTGAACACGTTCCACTCTGTATGTTCTGCATGTGACACAGTCACTGACAGTTTTTGACATATTATACCATGTCTTGACACATAGTATATGACATTTTTTGACACATAATATGCTATGACAGGTTTTAACACATACTATATTATGACATTTTAAAGACATACTATGACATTTTTGACACACTTCACTGTTGTGACACATTATATATTTTCACATTTTTTAAACATACCATACTAAGACTTTTTTTTTTTTTTTTTTTACAAATACTTAACTATGGCAGTTTTTGACACCGTGACATTTTTTGACCCATCCTTTACTATGACATTTTTTACATATTAATGTCTAGACACATAGTATACCAGGGGTAGGCAACTCCGGTCCTCGAGTGCCCGCAATCCTGCAGATGTTAGAAATTTGTCTGCTGCAACACACCTGGCACAATTCAGACCTAATAAGCGGACTTGTGCAGAGCTTGACATCAAACTGCACAAGTCTGCTAATTAGCCATTGATTTTAATCAGGTGTGTTGCAGCAGGGAAACTCCTAAAATTTGCAGGACTGTGGCACTCGAGGACCGGAGTTGCCTACCCCTGTAGTATACTGACATTTTTTGACATAATATTCTATGGCAGCCATATAGTATGATACATACTATATCATGACTTTTGAAACACATATAATATGATATTTTTTACATACTTTACTATGACATTTATTGACAAACTATCCTGAGATTTTTCACATACTTTACTATCACATTTTTTGACATACTGAGATTTTTGACATACTTTACTATGATACATTCTGTAATATGGCAATTATTGATGCATACCTTACTATGACAGTTTTTGACACTATATTATGACATTGTAAACACATGCATACTTTACTATGACATTTTTGAGACACTATACTATGACATTTTGTGATACATTCTATATTATGACAATTATTGACAAGTACCATACTATGTCGAGACACACAATATTATGACATTTTCAGACACACACTTTACTATGTTGTGACACATACTATGCAGACATTTTTGACATATACATTACTATTACAGTTTTGACACATATTATACCATCTTGACATATAATATACAATGACATTTTTTACACATAATATACTGACAGGGTTTAACACATACTATATTATGACAGTTTTAGACACATACTGACAATTTTTATGCATACTTTACAATGACATTTTTGACACATACTATTCTCCGAATTTTTGACACATACATTATGCCATTTTTATTAACATACTCGTGAGTCATACTTTACTCTGACATTTTTTGACACACACTATATGATGACATATTTTACACATATCATACCAAGCATAGTATACACATAGTATACTATGACAATTTTCAACACATACTTTACTATGACGTGACACTTACTATCCTATGACCTTTTTTGACACAAACTATACTATGAGATTTTCGACACATACTTTACCTGGATACTATACTATTACATTTTTAACACATTCTAGAATATGACATTTTTGGCACATACTTTACCATGACATGCATATTTATAATATGCAATTTTTTACATACTTTACTATGACATGGATTGACACATTGACACTTGTTGCGTCATTCATCCGTCACTGTGCAATCTGTTGAAGATTAAGGAGGCCTGTAGAAGGACGGGGAATGAGTGATCTGCCTGCAGAACAATCAGAGCCCTCGGCCCAATTCAAATGCTGTGGCATGGATTGTTTTGGCTCTTTCCAGACAAAACATGGGCGAAAGGAGAACAAAAAATATGGTCTACTTTTTTTTTTCTTGCTTCAGCTCTCGAGCAATACATGTGGAAATGCTGGATGATCTATCCACTGATGCTTTTGTTGATGGTCTGCATTGTTTCATTGCTTTGAGTGGTTCACTTGAGTAACTTTTCTTACTGAAAACTAATGTGACTTCGTCTTTAATGCACCCCATTCAAGTCATGCCAGTGGAGTGTGGGAACGACAGATATGAAATATCAGAAATGTGCTCAGTCCCACACTCATCCAGCAGGCTTAATGACGCTTCCCTGAGAACTTTGTTTTATGAAGCTGCTGCAATTGTTAACAGCCGTCCTCTTACAACAGACAACCTGAACGATCCAAACAGCTCGGAACCCCTGACTCCAAGTCACTTCATTACTATGAAGACAACTACAGCTCCACCTCCACCAGGGAAATTCGTCAGAGAAGATTTGTATAGCAGAAGATGATGGCGTCAGGTGCAGTATCTAGTTGAGCAATTTTGGAGCCGTTGGAAGAAGGAATACCTTCATAACATTATGACCAGACAACGATGGCATTCACCTAAGAGAAATATCCAAGTGGGTGACATTGTAATCACAGCCTAGATCTGTGTGGAGACTTGGAGTGGAGTCTCAGAGACCGAGACTCCACTCAGACAAGAATGGACTTGTGAGAATAGTCAGTTACGTTGTCAGATAGAATTCTCACTAAAAACTGAGCCCACAACAAAAACTTCTGTGGTAGAACAGCCAGTTCATAAGTTAGTTTTGTTGTTGGAGGGCTCTTAAACATTTTGAGGTTTAGATGTATGGACTGTAATATTGTCTAGTGTTATGCCTAAATATCTATTCTTGTTTAGAAATTATTTTATTTTTAAAGTTTGTTTAAATGTTCATACAAATAATTTGGTGGGAGTGTAAATGTTGACAGGAGTCTATATTTTTTTGTTTTACCTTTAAATGTGAATTAATCATACCATTGTTTTGAAACTTCCCGTAAACGTAGAACTGTTTTATTTTGAAAGGGCTTTAACAGATGTTGAAAACGGTAACTAACGGCAACTGACTGCAACGAAAGAAATGGTAAAATGGTTTAGTGCAGAGGTGTCCAGCTCCGTTCCTCGAGGGCCAGAATCCTGCAGGTTTTCTATGTATCCCTGCTCAGACACACCTGATTCAAATTAATTAGTAGTAGAGCTTAATCAGTTGTGCACGTCATTGGCTGTTTGATCCATTTAGTGGAAGCTAGATGTGTTGGAACAGGAATACATGGGAAACCTGCAGGACAGCGGCCCTCGAGGACCGACTTTGGACACCCCTGGTTTAGTGTAAGACATGGAAGAAAAATACTGTTTAAGGTATAATAAATGGCACAGTACCAGTATTGGTACCAGCCGAATGTGGCAACAAGGTACATTAAGGCACTATCTTCTGTCATATAAGAAATCAGAAATGTACGAGTGTTTGGAACTAAAGTTTGATGCATTAAGTTAATAAATGTAACTGAACCTATGTCAGAAATGTAATGCTTGTTTTGTTTGTGCTTGTGTCGTTTCGCTTTTATGTTGATTTATGATGGTTTTAATGACTGAACAAATAAAAACCACTCTGGACCATCAGTAAAGACTGTTTATTCGCATGGCAGCTACACATACTATACTATGATATAAATAAACAAAATATGAATTTTTTTACATACTTTACTATGACATTTTTTGAGACGTGCCATACTATCTCGAGACATATAGTCCACTTTGACATTTTTTGACACGTACTATATTGTGAAATTTTAAACACATATACTATACTATTTTTTGAAGCAAACTATACAATGGGATTTCTGACATACTTTACGATGACATTTTTTTTATACAGTCTATAATATGACCTTTTTGACACATACTATACTATGTTGTGAAACATACTATACTGTGAAATTTTAAACATACTTTACTTTTACATTTTTTGCACATTCTATACAATGACATATTTTAAGACATTCTGTAAACTGAAATTTTTTCCACATGCTATACTAAGACAATTTTTCACACATGATACATTGACATTTTTGACATACTTTACTATGACAGTTGTTGACACATACTTTGACATTTTTGACATACTATACTATGGTGGGATAGATACGAAACTTTGAAATTTTCGACTTATATTTAACTATTATATTTTTGACACTTGCTATACTATGACATCTTTGACATAATATAGTATGACTGCTTTTGACACATTACATTAGTATATTTTAGGCACATTGACATACTTTACTATGACATTTTTCACTCATACTTTACGATGACATGTTTTACACACCATATTTTTTGACATACTTTACTATGACCTTTTTGAACACAAAAATTACTACGACTTTTTTTGACACTACATATGTCTTGACACATAGTATACTGACATCTGACACATAATATAGTATGACTGCTTTTGACACATTACATTAGTTTATTTTAAACACACTGACATACTTTACTATGACATTTTTCACCCATACTTTACGATGACATGTTTCACACACTATTTTTTTTACATACTTTACTTTGACATTTTTGACACATACTTTACCATGACATTTTTTGACAATTACTATCACATTTTTAAAAAATGCCTTACTATGACCTTTTTGGGCACAAAAATTACTATGACATTTTTTGACACAATATATCATATCTTGACACATAGTATACTATTACATCTTTGACACATAATATAGTATGACTGCTTTTTACACATACTGCATTAGGATATTTTAAGCACATATAATATGGGATTTTTAAATAGTTTACAATGACATTTTTTGACACAAACTGTACTATGACATTTTTGACATACTGCACTGACATTTTATACATTTTTTAATACGACAATTATTGACACATACTTTACTATGAGAGTTGTTGACATACTTTAGTATGACATTTTTTGACACATTCTATACTATGGTGGGATGCATACTATACTGTGAAATTTTCAACTTGTATTTAACTATTACATTTTTGACACATAATACATTGACATTTTTGACACATACTTAACTATCACAGTTGATGACATACTTAATGATAACATTTTTTTGACATACTATACTATGGTGGGATACATACTATACTATGAAATTTTCGACTTATATTTAACTATTACATTTTGACACATGCTATACTAAGACAATTTTTGACACTTAATACAGTCACATTTTTTGACACATACTTTACGATGACAGTTGTTGACACATACTTTACGATGACATTTAAACACATCTATGATTTTTTTTAACATATGAAATTTTGTTATACATAATGTAATATGACACTTTTTTTTACACAAACTACGCTATATTTTTTGACATACTTTACTATGACCTTTTTGAACACAAACATTGCTATTACTTTTTTGACACCATATATCATGTCTTGACACATACTAAACTATGGGGGATACATACTATGCTGTGAAATTTTCGACGTATATTTAACTATTACATTTTTGACACATGCTATACTAAGACAATTTTTGACACATAATTCACTGAAATTTTTTACACATACTTCACTGACATTTTATACATACTTTACAATTACATACTTAAATATATACTATGATTTTTTTACATAATAGATTTTTTCATACATTATGTAATATGATGTAATATGTAATATGCTGTGAAATTTTCGACTTAAAATATGTAACTATTACATTTTTGACATGTTATACTAAGACACCTTTTGACACATAATATGTTGACATTTTTGACACATCCTTTACTGTTTTCAACACATTCCATAATATGACATTTTTTTACACATACTTCACTGACATTTTATACATACTTTACAATTACATACTTAAATATATACTATGATTTTTTTACATAATAGATTTTTTCATACATTATGTAATATGATGTAATATGTAATATGCTGTGAAATTTTCGTCTTAAAATATGTAACTATTACATTTTTGACATGTTTACTGTTTACTGTTTTCAACACATTCCATAATATGACATTTTTTTTACACATACTTCACTGACATTTTATACATACTTTACAATTACATACTTACACACATACTATGATTTTTTTTTACATAATAGATTTTTTCATACATTATGTAATATGACATTTTTTGACGTAAACTATATTTTTGACATACTTTACAATAACATTTAAAAAAAAAACATACTATGACATTTTTTAATCAACCTTTATTATCACATTTTTGACATACTTTACTATGACCTTTTTTGCACACAAACATTATGATTACAGCTGTTTGTGACTCTTGTTTACATCCACCCGAGGGCCGACGCTGACGTAGCCACTCGGACGATCTCAAACATTGTGCGGAGGTTCCAGAGGATCTCCCCTGAAGCGCCCAATCTTGTAATGGGTGATTTTAATCATTGTAACCCAGCAAAATCACTTTGTGGCTTTGAGCAATATGTAACTTGCCCTACACGACGCATGAAATGTCTTGACCTATGTTTCGGCTCGATTAAAGGGGCATATAGATCCCTCCGCCGAGCGCCACTTGGTACGTCCGATCATAACGTCATCTACTTGATGCCTTACTATAGGCCAATCCTTAAAAGGAGCAAACCTGAGCGCCGCCTTGTTCCTATATGGTCTGATGACTCCACCCAGTGTCTCCAGGAGTGCCTCAGCTGTACCGACTGGGACATTTTCAAAGATGCTTGTGAAGATTTAGATGAATTAACTGAAACTGTGTCTGACTACATAAGGTTTTGTGAGGATTTGACCATTCCCCACAAATATTGTTTCAATTTCCCCAATAATAAGCAGTGGTTCTCTAAAGAAGTCAGAGATTCAATAATAGAGAGGAATAGGAGTTTTGATGCTGGGAACCTGTTTTTGTACAATGAACTTCAGAAGCAGGTGAAAAGGAATATAAAGATTGCCAAAATTAATTATAAAAATAAAGTGCAAAGCCTGTTTACTTCAGGACATTCTCGCTCTGCTTGGGACGGTGTGAAAACCATGATGGGGATGGGTTCTAATAAGAATCCTATCAGCACTGGAGTAAATTATGGATCTGACTTCAGCTTTGCTAACAAACTTAATTCATTTTACAATCGGTTTGATATTCATGATTTCAGTGATGAATTGACAGTTTTGAAGAACAGTGTAACTGAGCCAAAAAGCACTGTCCATGTCGATGGAGTTATGGTTGTAAAACTCTTTAAAGGAGTAAAGGAGAGGAAGAGTCCTGGCCCTGACGGTATTGGGGGACGGGTCCTAAAAAACTGTGCGGAGCAAGTGGCAGACATCTTTTGTTATATCTTTTCAAAATCTCTTGAGCTCTGTCAGATACCTGCCCTGTGGAAAAAATCCATCATCGTTCCTGTTTCAAAAGTCAAGTCACCTAAAGAACTTAATGATTTCAGGCCCATCGCGCTTACATCTCTGGTCATGAAAGCCCTTGAAAAAGTAGTTAAGTCTGAATTGCTGAGTTGTGTCAATCCAATCCTTGACCCATTCCAATTTGCTTATCGGTCAGGTAGAGGAGTAGATGACGCAATCGCTACCCTCCTAAATTTGACACTCAGTCATCTCGAAGGTGCAAGGACGTTAGTGCGGCTGCTCTTCATTGACTTTTCCTCAGCCTTCAACTCAATTCAGCCACATCTACTGGCAGAGAGACTTAAATATATGAATGTGGATGGAACTTTGATTCTATGGCTAATTGACTTTCTAACATGCAGGACTCAGCAAGTTAGAGTCAACAGCATTCTGTCTGACTCTCTGGTTTCCTCCACTGGTGCACCCCAGGGTTGCATTTTGTCTCCCTTGTTGTTTGTATTGTACACAAATATGTGCCAAAGCCTCCATGAGAACCGCCATGTCATTAAGTTTGCTGATGATTCTGTCATAGTTTCTCTGGTCTCTGGTGATGTTCTTGATCATGGCCCTGTCTTGACTGACTTTCTTGAGTGGTGTCAGTCTTCTTTCCTGCACATAAATGTGTCAAAGACAAAAGAATTGTTGATAGATTTTAGGAAATCCACTCCTGCCCTCCCTCCTGCCCTGATAAATGGACAGGTAGTTGAGGTGGTGCATCAGTACAAGTACTTGGGAACAGTACTGGACAGTAAATTAACATTCGACACCCAGGTTGATGCTGTCTGTAGTAAAGCTCACCAGAAAATGCACTTCCTTCGTAAATTGAGATTTTTTAACGTTGACAATGTTTTTATGAAAATGTTTTATTCCTGTTTTGTGGAGTCAACTCTTACCTTTGCTTTTCTTTGCTGGTTTGGCATGTTAAATCTTAAAAATCGAAACCGCTTACAAAGCATAGTTAAAGAGTGCAGCAAAATTACTGGCTGTCATTTAAGTGATTTGTGGGATCTTTACAAATGCAGGGCTGTATGCAAGGCAAAGAAAATCCTTGCAGATCCTGCCCATCCTCTGCACAGGCAGTTTCAGCCATTGCGCTCAGGCAGGAGATATTGCGTGCCTAAGTTTAAAACCAATAGAGTCAGAAACTCCTTCATCCCAAGAGCCATTGGATTTTTAAATGAATCATAGTTTTTAATTTGCTACTTTTGGCGTCGCTTCATGTGCTGTGATGTTCTCATCTTACCGTGTTTCCACTGTTATTTAACTTGCCTTTTATTATTTTAGTTGTTTGTTGTTGTTGACTGATTGCACTTTTATGCTACTGGCTGCACACAAATTGCCCTACGGGGACCTAATAAAGTATTGAATTGAATTGAATTGAATTACTTTTTTGACACCATATATGTCTTGACACACACTAGACTATGGTGGGATACATACTATGCTGTGAAATTTTCCACTTATATTTAACTATTACATTTTTGACACATGCTATACTAAGACAATTTTTGACATAATACATTGACAGTTTTTACACATACTTTACTATGTTTTCGACACATTCCATAATATGACATTATTTACACATACTTCACTGACATTTTATACATACTTGAAAATTACATATTTAAACACATACTATGATTTTTTTTTACATAGATTTTTCCATACATTATGTAATATGACATTTTTTCACACAAACTATATTTTTGACATACTTTAACAATAATATTTAAAAAAAAATACTCTGACAGTTTTGAATCAAACTTTATTAAATTTTTTACACATACTTTACTATGACCTTTTTGAACACAAACATTACGATTACTGTTTTGACACCATATATCATGTCTTGACACACACTAGACTATGGTTGGATACATACTATGCTGTGAAATTTTCGACTTAAAATATGTAACTTACATTTTTGACACGTTATACTCAGACAATTTTTGACACATAATACATTGACTTTTTTGACACATACTTTACTATGTTTTCGACACATTCCACAATATGACATTTTTTAAACATACTTCACTGACATTTTATACATACTTTACATTTACATATTTAAACACATACTATGGTTTTTTTACACAAGAGATTTTTTCATACATTATGTAATATGACATTTTTTGACAAACTATTTTTTGACATACTTTACAATGACATTTTTTTAACAAAATACCTTTGACATTTTTGACAAACTTTTTTATGACATTTTTTGACATACTTTACTGTGACCTTTTTGTACACAAACATTACTATCACTTTTTTGACACAATATATCATGTCTTGACACATGCTAGACTATGGTGGGATACATACTATGCTGTGAAATTTTCGACTTATATTTAACTATTACATTTTGACACATGCTATACTAAGACAATTTTTGACACTTAATACAGTCACATTTTTTGACACATACTTTACGATGACAGTTGTTGACACATACTTTACGATGACATTTAAACACATCTATGGTTTTTTTTTAACATATGAAATTTTGTTATACATAATGTAATATGACACTTTTTTTACACAAACCGCTATATTTTTTGACATACTTTACTATGACCTTTTTGAACACAAACATTGCTATTACTTTTTTGACACCATATATGTCTTGACACATACTAGATTATGGTGGGATACATACTATGCTGTGAAATTTTCCACTTATATTTAACTATTACATTTTTGACACATGCTACACTAAGACAATTTTTGACATAATACATTGAGTTTTTACACATACTTTACTATGTTTTCGACACATTCCATAATATGACATTATTTACACATACTTCACTGGCATTTTATACATACTTTACAATTACATATTTAAACACATACTGTGATTTTTTTTACATAATAGATTTTTTCATACATTATGTAATATGACATTTTTTGACACAAACTATATTTTTGACATACGTTACAATAACATTTAAAAAAACATACTATGACATTTTTTAATCAAACTTTATTATGAAATTTTTACACATACTTTACTATGACCTTTTTGAACACAAACATTACTATAACTTTTTTGACACCATATATGTCTTGACACATACTAGACTATGGTGGGATACATACTATGCTGTGAAATTTTCCACTTATATTTAACTATTACATTTTTGACACATGCTATACTAAGAGAATTTTTGACACATAATTCACTGAAATTTTTTACACATACTTCACTGACATTTTATACATACTTTACAATTACATACTTAAATATATACTTTGATTTTTTTCCATAATAGATTTTTTCATACATTATGTAATATGATGTAATATGTAATATACTGTGAAATTTTCGACTTAAAATATGTAACTATTACATTTTTGACACGTTATACTAAGACACTTTTTGACACATATGTTGACATTTTTGACACATCCTTTACTGTTTTCAACACATTCCATAATATGACATTTTTTTACACATACTTCACTGACATTTTATACATACTTTACAATTACATATTTAAACACATACTATGATTTTTTTTTACATAATAGATTTTTTCATACATTATGTAATATGACATTTTTTGACGTAAACTATATTTTTGACATACTTTACAATAACATTTTTAAAAAAAACATACTATGACATTTTTTAATCAAACTTTATCACATTTTTTGACATACTTTACTATGACCTTTTTTGCACACAAACATTATGATTACTGTTTTGACACCATATATCATGTCTTGACACACACTAGACTATGGTTGGATACATACTATGCTGTGAAATCTTCGACTTAAAATATGTAGCTTACATTTTTGACACGTTATACTCAGACAATTTTTGACACATAATACATTGACTTTTTTGACACATACTTTACTGTTTTCGACACATTCCACAATATGACATTTTTTACACATACTTCACTGACATTTTATACATACTTTACATTTACATATTTAAACACATACTATGATTTTTTTACACAAGAGATTTTTTCATACATTATGTAATATGACATTTTTTGACACAAACTATTTTTTGACATACTTTACAATGACTTTTTTTTTTTTAACAAAATACCCTTGACATTTTTGACAAACGTTTTTATGACATTTTTTGACATACTTTACTGTGACCTTTTTGTACACAAACATTACTATCACTTTTTTGACACAATATATCATGTCTTGACACATGCCAGACTATGGTTGGATACATACTATGCTGTGAAATATTTGACTTAAAATATGTAACTTACATTTTTGACACATGCTGTACTAAGACATTTTTTGACACATAATACATTGACATTTTTGACACATGCTATACTAAGAACATTTTTGACACATAATACATTGACATTTTTCACACATTCTTCCCTGACATTTTTTTAAATACTTTACAATTACATACTTAAACACATACTGTGATTTTTTTTACATAATAGATTTTTTCATACATTATGTAATATGACATTTTTTGACACAAACTATATTTTTGACATACTTTACAATAACATTTAAAAAAAAACATACTATGACATTTTTTAATCAAACTTTATTATGAAATTTTTACACATACTTTACTATGACCTTTTTGGACACAAACATTACTATGACTTTTTTGACACCATATATGTCTTGACACACACTAGACTATGGTGGGATACATACTATGCTGTGAAATTTTCTACTTAAAATATGTAACTATTACATTTTTGACACGTTATACTAAGACAATTTTTGACACATAATACATTGACATTTTTTACACATACTTTTCTGTTTTCAACGCATTCCACAATATGACATTTTTTACACATACTTTACTGACATTTTATACATACTTTACAATTACATACTTAAATATATACTGATTTTTTTACATAATAGATTTTTTCATACATTATGTAATATGATGTAATATGTAATATGCTGTGAAATTTTCGACTTAAAATATGTAACTATTACATTTTTGACACGTTATACTAAGACACTTTTTGACACATATGTTGACATTTTTGACACATCCTTTACTGTTTTCAACACATTCCATAATATGACATTTTTTTACACATACTTCACTGACATTTTATACATACTTTACAATTACATATTTAAACACATACTATGATTTTTTTTTACATAATAGATTTTTTCATACATTATGTAATATGACATTTTTTGACGTAAACTATATTTTTGACATACTTTACAATAACATTTTTTAAAAAAACATACTATGACATTTTTTAATCAAACTTTATCACATTTTTTGACATACTTTACTATGACCTTTTTTGCACACAAACATTATGATTACTTTTTTGACACCATATATGTCTTGACACACACTAGACTATGGTGGGATACATACTATGCTGTGAAATTTTCCACTTATATTTAACTATTACATTTTTGACACATGCTATACTAAGACAATTTTTGACATAATACATTGACAGTTTTTACACATACTTTACTATGTTTTCGACACATTCCATAATATGACATTATTTACACATACTTCACTGACATTTTATACATACTTGAAAATTACATATTTAAACACATACTATGATTTTTTTTTACATAGATTTTTCCATACATTATGTAATATGACATTTTTTCACACAAACTATATTTTTGACATACTTTACAATAATATTAAAAAAAATACTCTGACAGTTTTGAATCAAACTTTATGAAATTTTTTACACATACTTTACTATGACCTTTTTGAACACAAACATTACGATTACTGTTTTGACACCATATATCATGTCTTGACACACACTAGACTATGGTTGGATACATACTATGCTGTGAAATCTTCGACTTAAAATATGTAGCTTACATTTTTGACACGTTATACTCAGACAATTTTTGACACATAATACATTGACTTTTTTGACACATACTTTACTGTTTTCGACACATTCCACAATATGACATTTTTTACACATACTTCACTGACATTTTATACATACTTTACATTTACATATTTAAACACATACTATGATTTTTTTACACAAGAGATTTTTTCATACATTATGTAATATGACATTTTTTGACACAAACTATTTTTTGACATACTTTACAATGACTTTTTTTTTTTAACAAAATACCCTTGACATTTTTGACAAACGTTTTTATGACATTTTTTGACATACTTTACTGTGACCTTTTTGTACACAAACATTACTATCACTTTTTTGACACAATATATCATGTCTTGACACATGCCAGACTATGGTGGGATACATACTATGCTGTGAAATATTTGACTTAAAATATGTAACTTACATTTTTGACACATGCTGTACTAAGACATTTTTTGACACATAATACATTGACATTTTTGACACATGCTATACTAAGAACATTTTTGACACATAATACATTGACATTTTTCACACATTCTTCCCTGACATTTTTTTACATACTTTACAATTACATACTTAAACACATACTGTGATTTTTTTTACATAATAGATTTTTTCATACATTATGTAATATGACATTTTTTGACACAAACTATATTTTTGACATACTTTACAATAACATTTAAAAAAAAACATACTATGACATTTTTTAATCAAACTTTATTATGAAATTTTTACACATACTTTACTATGACCTTTTTGAACACAAACATTACTATGACTTTTTTGACACCATATATGTCTTGACACACACTAGACTATGGTGGGATACATACTATGCTGTGAAATTTTCTACTTAAAATATGTAACTATTACATTTTTGACACGTTATACTAAGACAATTTTTGACACATAATACATTGACATTTTTTACACATACTTTTCTGTTTTCAACGCATTCCACAATATGACATTTTTTACACATACTTTACTGACATTTTATACATACTTTACAATTACATACTTAAATATATACTGATTTTTTTACATAATAGATTTTTTCATACATTATGTAATATGATGTAATATGTAATATGCTGTGAAATTTTCGACTTAAAATATGTAACTATTACATTTTTGACACGTTATACTAAGACACTTTTTGACACATATGTTGACATTTTTGACACATCCTTTACTGTTTTCAACACATTCCATAATATGACATTTTTTTACACATACTTCACTGACATTTTATACATACTTTACAATTACATATTTAAACACATACTATGATTTTTTTTTACATAATAGATTTTTTCATACATTATGTAATATGACATTTTTTGACGTAAACTATATTTTTGACATACTTTACAATAACATTTAAAAAAAAAACATACTATGACATTTTTTAATCAAACTTTATCACATTTTTTGACATACTTTACTATGACCTTTTTTGCACACAAACATTACGATTACTTTTTTGACACCATATATGTCTTGACACACACTAGACTATGGTGGGATACATACTATGCTGTGAAATTTTCCACTTATATTTAACTATTACATTTTTGACACATGCTATACTAAGACAATTTTTGACATAATACATTGACAGTTTTTACACATACTTTACTATGTTTTCGACACATTCCATAATATGACATTATTTACACATACTTCACTGACATTTTATACATACTTGAAAATTACATATTTAAACACATACTATGATTTTTTTTACATAGATTTTTCCATACATTATGTAATATGACATTTTTTCACACAAACTATATTTTTGACATACTTTACAATAATATTAAAAAAAAATACTCTGACAGTTTTGAATCAAACTTTATGAAATTTTTTACACATACTTTACTATGACCTTTTTGAACACAAACATTACGATTACTGTTTTGACACCATATATCATGTCTTGACACACACTAGACTATGGTTGGATACATACTATGCTGTGAAATTTTCGACTTAAAATATGTAGCTTACATTTTTGACACGTTATACTCAGACAATTTTTGACACATAATACATTGACTTTTTTGACACATACTTTACTGTTTTCGACACATTCCACAATATGACATTTTTTACACATACTTCACTGACATTTTATACATACTTTACATTTACATATTTAAACACATACTATGATTTTTTTACACAAGAGATTTTTTCATACATTATGTAATATGACATTTTTTGACACAAACTATTTTTTGACATACTTTACAATGACTTTTTTTTTTTAACAAAATACCCTTGACATTTTTGACAAACGTTTTTATGACATTTTTTGACATACTTTACTGTGACCTTTTTGTACACAAACATTACTATCACTTTTTTGACACAATATATCATGTCTTGACACATGCCAGACTATGGTGGGATACATACTATGCTGTGAAATATTTGACTTAAAATATGTAACTTACATTTTTGACACATGCTGTACTAAGACATTTTTTGACACATAATACATTGACATTTTTGACACATGCTATACTAAGAACATTTTTGACACATAATACATTGACATTTTTCACACATTCTTCCCTGACATTTTTTTACATACTTTACAATTACATACTTAAACACATACTGTGATTTTTTTTACATAATAGATTTTTTCATACATTATGTAATATGACATTTTTTGACACAAACTATATTTTTGACATACTTTACAATAACATTTAAAAAAAAACATACTATGACATTTTTTAATCAAACTTTATTATGAAATTTTTACACATACTTTACTATGACCTTTTTGAACACAAACATTACTATGACTTTTTTGACACCATATATGTCTTGACACACACTAGACTATGGTGGGATACATACTATGCTGTGAAATTTTCTACTTAAAATATGTAACTATTACATTTTTGACACGTTATACTAAGACAATTTTTGACACATAATACATTGACATTTTTTACACATACTTTTCTGTTTTCAACGCATTCCACAATATGACATTTTTTACACATACTTTACTGACATTTTATACATACTTTACAATTACATACTTAAATATATACTATGATTTTTTTACATAATAGATTTTTTCATACATTATGTAATATGATGTAATATGTAATATGCTGTGAAATTTTCGACTTAAAATATGTAACTATTACATTTTTGACACGTTATACTAAGACACTTTTTGACACATATGTTGACATTTTTGACACATCCTTTACTGTTTTCAACACATTCCATAATATGACATTTTTTTACACATACTTCACTGACATTTTATACATACTTTACAATTACATATTTAAACACATACTATGATTTTTTTTTACATAATAGATTTTTTCATACATTATGTAATATGACATTTTTTGACGTAAACTATATTTTTGACATACTTTACAATAACATTTTTAAAAAAAACATACTATGACATTTTTTAATCAAACTTTATCACATTTTTTGACATACTTTACTATGACCTTTTTTGCACACAAACATTACGATTACTTTTTTGACACCATATATGTCTTGACACACACTAGACTATGGTGGGATACATACTATGCTGTGAAATTTTCCACTTATATTTAACTATTACATTTTTGACACATGCTATACTAAGACAATTTTTGACATAATACATTGACATTTTTTACACATACTTTTCTGTTTTCAACGCATTCCACAATATGACATTTTTCACACATACTTTACTGACATTTTATACATACTTTACATTTACATATTTAAACACATACTATGATTTTTTTTTACATAGATTTTTTCATACCTTATGTAATATTACATTTTTTGACACAAACTATATTTTTGACATACTTTACCATGACATTTTTTAAGAAAATACCTTTGACATTTTTGACACAAACTTTACTATGACATTTTCTGACATACTTCACTGTGACCTTTTTGGACACAAACATTTCTATGACTTTTTTGACACACTATATCATGTCTTGACACACACTAGACTATGGTGGGATACATACTATGCTGTGAAATTTTCAACTTAAAATATGTAACTATTACATTTTTGACACGTTATACTAAGACAATTTTTGACACATAATACATTGACATTTTTGACACATAGTTTTCTGTTTTCGACACATTCCACAATATGACAGTTTTTACACATACTTCACTGACATTTTATACATACTTTACATTTACATATTTAAACACATACTATAATTTTTTTAACATAGATTTTTTCATACATTATGTAATATTACATTTTTTGACACAAACTATATTTTTGACATACTTTACCATGACATTTTTTAAGAAAATACCTTTGACATTTTTGACACAAACTTTACTATGACATTTTCTGACATACTTTACTGTGACCTTTTTGGACACAAACATTTCTATGACTTTTTTGACACACTATATCATGTCTTGACACACACTAGACTATGGTGGGATACATACTATGCTGTGAAATTTTCAACTTAAAATATGTAACTATTACATTTTTGACACGTTATACTAAGACAATTTTTGACACATAATACATTGACTTTTTTGACACATACTTTTCTGTTTTCGACACATTCCACAATATGACAGTTTTTACACATACTTCACTGACATTTTATACATACTTTACATTTACATATTTAAACACATACTATGATTTTTTTAACATAGATTTTTTCATACGTTATGTAATATTACATTTTTTGACACAAACTATATTTTTGACATACTTTACCATGACATTGTTTAACAGAATACCTTTGACATTTTTGACACAAACTTGTTTATGACATTTTTTGACATACTTTACTGTGACCTTTTTGGACACAAACATTTCTATGACTTTTTTGACATGATATATCATGTTTTGACACACACTAGACTATGGTGGGATACATACTATGCTGTGAAATTTTCTACTTAAAATATGTAACTATTACATTTTTGACACGTTATACTAAGACAATTTTTACACAATGCATTGACATTTTTGACACATACTTTACTATGTTTTTGACACATTCCATAATATGACATTTTTTACACATACTTCACTGACATTTTATGCATACTTTACAATTACATATTTAAACACATACTATGATTTATTTTACATAGATTTTTTCATACATTATGTAATATTACATTTTTTGACACAAACTATATTTTTGACATACTTTACAATAACATTTAAAAAAAGAAAAAACCATACTATGACATTTTTTAATAAAACTATGACATTTTTTGACATACTTTACTATGACCTTTTTTGTCATACTTTACTGTGACCTTTTCTGACACAAACATTACTATGACATTTTTTTACACAATATATCATGTCTATGACATCTTTGACACATAATATAGTATGACTGCTTTTGACACATACTGCATTAGGACATTTTAAGCACATATACTATGAGATTTTTAAATACTTCACGATGACATTTTTTTTGACACAGACTGAACTATGACATTTTTTACACATACTTTACTATGACAGTTGTTGACACATACTTTACTATGAAATTTTTTGACACATACTATACTATGGTGGGATGCATACTATACTGTGAAACTTTCAACGTATTTTACTTTTACGTTTTTATACACATGCTTTTCTATATTTTTCACACATTCTATGAAATGACATGTTTATACATACTTTACAATGACATATTTAAAGACATGCTATTTTTTTTTTTACATAAGATGAAAAACGTTTTCATACATTCTGTAATATGAAATTTTTGACATGCACTATATTTTTGACATACTTTACTATGATATATTTAAACACATTCTACTATTAATGTTTTACATATGAATTTTTATACATTTTGTAATATGACATTTTTGACACATATCTTTACACATAGTATACTATAGCATTTTTTTTTTACACATATACCACGACAGCTTTTGACACATACTATAGTATGACATTTTATACACATATACTATGACATTTTTGACACAAAGTATACCAAGAGATTTTTGACATACTATACAATGACATTTTTTGCACACAATATACGCTGAGAGGTTGTGACACATACTATACTGACATTTTTAAAACATATACTATAACATTTTTTGACACATTTTATAATATATTTTTTACACATACTACAATATGGTATTTTTTAAAATACTTTACTATATTTTCTTTTACATACTTTACAATGACATATTTAAACATATACAATGAAACATATTTTTACATACTTTAGTACAACATGACACATGCAGTAGAGGAGGAGCGACTTCTTTGTCGGGCACTGGAGCAGCCAGGGGCGGTGAAGGAGGAGCAACCCCTTTTGAGTACAGGGATCAGAGGAGGAGCATCCTTTTCATGGACCCCCTCGGAGACAGGTATCTGCAGCGCTGGATGGGGTACAGGTGCTGGCGTGGGAGCCTGCAGCACCGAACCATACCAGGGCTGGGACGCAGGTGCATCAGGAGCATGCCCAGGCGTTGTAGGGAGGTCATATAGGTACGCGGAGGCAAAACACACTACTGAGCCTCATTTTGACTTGTTTAAAGGACATTACATCAAATTTGGATCAGCCTGTGGTGAATTTTTCCACTTTCATTTTACGTATAACTCCAAATCCAGACTTCCATGGGTTGATACATTTGATTTTCATTGATAATTTTTGTGTGATTTTGTTGTCAGCACATTCAACTATGGAAAGAACAAAGTATTTAATAAAAATATTTCATTCATTTAGATCTACAGCGTTTTACTTTTGTGTTCGCTTTAGTGTTCCCTTTGTTTTTTTGAGCAGTGTGTATATCTATATATATGTATATATATACAGTGGTTAAAGTGGGATTTGGCAGGTGGTGGAGCCCCAAAATTCAATTAATTCAATAACGTCCATGTGAGGGATGAGTGACTGGAGGAGATGGAGGATGGCGGACAGGACAGTGGGTAGAAGTTCACCGTGGAGCAGGCATGGAGCGACCAACCTGGTGCAGTTGAGATACTCAGACCAAGCTGGAGGAGAGACCCGCTGTTCCATTGAGCTGCGAGTCTCAGAAGAGTTATGTTGATTGGGCTGGCATCCGTCGCCCAAGGGAAGGAATTCCTCGATACTCAACAGGTCATACCGGTCGTTGGGTGGAAGTACACCGGAGTGACGCCTCTCTCTCCCCTGTCGAGGAGTGTTGACAAATCAGGGCACGTCCTGGAGTGGTCTTGAGCTCACCGGGACCTTTGGTCTGGCTCCAGGCCAGGCTTGGTAGGCGCTGGAGGGACCTCAGAGGTGGGTTAACGGTCAACGTTTTCGAGATCACCAGTGTACACCACTCCAACGACGTCTGCTGCTTGATGGGGAGCAGTGACATCAGGCACCCGGTAGTCTGGTCACACTGAGGATAATGGTGTCCATTAACATCTTGGCCTCAGAATCCGGTGTTGGTCGGATATGTTCTTCTCCAGGCCAGAGAGGTCGGCACAGCCAGACGAAGATGGAGAGGTGAGTGGAGCCATCTCACTGTTCGGTTAACGTTAGCTGCTGGCAGCTAGCTAACAATGGTTTAGGCTAGTTGACTGGAACTTTCCCACTTAGTCCTTCAGATCGGAAAAGCGAGAAAGTTGTGCCTATCGGGCTACGAGTGTGTGTGACTGTAGTGTAAAGCAGTGTTTTTCAACCTTCGACCCATTTTTTTTTTTTTTACTGAAAAATCACAAAGCACACCACAAACCAAAATGTTTTTTTTTTAAGTCCATATAATTAACATAAAGTCCATCTCATCAAATCCTCTTGAATATAAATCAGATAAACACAAGAAGGAATTTTATTGTCTTTCACTGGGACCTGTCTGGATGAACACGGAGCTGCTTTTTAGACCAATTAGGTGAAACTGGGTAATTTCTCAGGGCACACTTGATAATCTCTCACGGCACACGAGTGTGCCACGGCACAGGGGTTGAAAAACACTGGTGTAAAGCACTTTGAATGGCCAGACTGACTGGAAAAGCGCTGTAGAAGTACACATACATTTGCGCAGCTGGTGTAATGTAATTGGTTTTAATGTGAACATTCTGAACTTAAAGTCGAACTATTATGTGCATTTCAGGCTAACTTATTATTTATTTCTGAGCCCAGAAGGGCTGGGATTGATCGAGTTATTGTCATAAATGGCTTTATTTACTTCAGACCGACCCTCTCCGTAGGCTGCCAGATCAGCCTGCGGGCAAAACGAGTGGATTGAGACTCTTCCGCATTAAGCCCCGCCTCCCGCCACTGCACTACATCGGGAGCGCGCACCGCACCTGCTTTCACCGTCATTGTAACATCTCATAAACAGAAGGATTAGGCTCATATGAACTCCATGAAAAAACAAACTACAATGTCAACACATAGCATACAGCCCTACATGTTGGAACCTGAATCAGAGCCTGAAAACGAAGTGGAAAACAGCAACCCACAGCAACGAATGCAGCAGGATGTCTCTCTTTGGTAAACTCACCAGCCATCGTTGGAAATAACTTTATCCCACGTTTTCCACCCGCCTGATGTATTTGTACATGCCCTTGTTAACCAGTAGAAGGTAACCAATCACCCAACCTTATCCCCCGGGACGTCACAAGGATTTTCACGTAGAAAAAACTCTCTAAAACCACGCGTTTTTCGTTGCCATGGAAACCGAACGGAGAGCGTGCTGGAACTCAAACTCAAACTCAAACATGCGTTTAGGTGATAAAAAACAGTGTCGTTCACATGTCTGATGAGGATTCAACACTGTAACACTGTAGAAAGCTCAGAAAACTTGAAATACCATAATAGCACCCCTTTAAGTAAAAACTGGTCCAAGCTTGTCTTCAGATGTGGAAACCAGAGTTTATTTAGATTGAATACAGAAAGTAATGATGTGACCAGGTCAAGAGGGGGTAGGGGTGGGGGGCACATATCACTGGTAGTATCCCAAACCTTCTGCACATTTGTTTCATGAGTTCAGGCCGAAGCTCGGGTCGTGTTCTTCCGCTCACATTCTGCTTGAGCCAAAAACACAGACTTTACTTGAACCCTGGAACGCAACACATCTCTTTGGCAACAATAAACATAAGTTTTTTTTTGTTTTTTTTAATCTCCAACCTCCTTTCTCTCACAGGTACGGTACAGCAATACTCTTTAAAGTATTTTTGTTGATACAAAAATATTACAGACATCCATCGAGATGTTTCTATGCTAAACTGTTACAGAATATTAAAGCCTCAGAAGGCAAACGAACACTTAGAAGACACGTCATGTTGATTTTAAACTTGAAATCTTGCTTTTTCACAGCTCTGAACATTTGAAACATTTACACAGAAACAAAGACCTGTAAAACTTCATGATCATGACATCAGCCCGACCCATTCAACTGAAGAGTCCTACTTTCACCTGGATCAGCCCTGCTTTATAAATAAACCTTAAAACTATTGTCTTCAGGAATTTAGAAAAGGTTTCAATATTTCAGCTAAAACCAATGTCAGAAAGTAAATCAACTGCAAGCTGAGAGTCGCCAACATGCGGCGAGTTTTGTCCGAAGTCGAGCTGTTGGTTTTCTTCTGAGGATGGAATCAGACCAAACATAAAGGAAATGGCGTGAATACTAACATTTAACCGTCAGCTGCAGGCCCCGTTTACACAACAATCCTGAGACAGATATTTATCTCTTCATTGTAATAATTCAACATTGGTGGATGATTCAGTTTCAGTTAAAAAAAGAAATAATTTAGTTACTTATGATCCATTTGGAGGGACTACATTTTTAAATATGGTGTCAGGTTTAAAACCAGCATGCACTGGGCTGGGCTTCAGTTTTACTTTTTCCACCAATAAGAGAGAAATGAGGGAAAAGTGTCAATATGTGTACGGAACTTCTCCATTGTGTCGCCGTAGCTGTTTTGGATGGCATTTTATTATTATTATTATTATCATTGAACAATGCCAGCATCAACAGTAAAATGCTAAGTTTCATGTTTTGGCCCCCTTGTTTCCATGGTAACAAACTTTTGGTTGGTTGAAACTGAAGGCTTATTACGCAGGCGGATGGATGATAGGAGTTACGAACGGTTACATGGTGAGTTGTGTAGCTGACACACAACCAGCAAAAGGAACAAACCAAAGAAGAAGACGATGACGCAGAAACTGCATTGAAAAATTAAAAGCACCTGAAGAAGAAGAAAAAGTTGAGAACAGCAAAAAACTTTGTGGGTTTCTTCTTCTGGTGTTTTTGGATGATAGTAAATGACTTGACAGCGATGCGTTACCGCTACCAACCGGGGTTAATGTGTGCATCTGAACTCTGAACTCAACACTGCCCACCAGTGGCTGAACTAATGTAACTGGCGATGTAAAAGATGCACGGAAGTATGAAACGGCGACGTATGACCCTGTTTGATAGACTTGCATCTGTTTACGTATGTAAGGAAGCAGAAATGGGCCTTAACAGTTTGAAAACCTTATAGAGTTAAATTATCTGAACAGCAAAGCGAATCCTGTCCACGTCGGCGTGAACTGGATCTTACATTTAGGCACTCGGGTCCCTTTTAAATGCACAAACAACACAAACTAATCTTTCTCAGTTAGTTTAAAGTCTCTTAAATCAAATCTTGCTTCTGGTGAAACATTTATGGTGTCAGCGAAGATGCAGAGATTATGTCTTCAGGTCTGCTGATTCGCTGCCCACTACAGGCCTGGCATGCACACTGCGTCGTCTCCAGTAATTTTTGCGTTTTCTGTCTGCAGAGGTAGTTTTCACTTTGCTGTTGTGTAAATGCCTTTTAAAGGACAGCTTTGGATTTTGCGTGGAAACGTTGTGTAAACAGGGCCTCCATTGGATGCAAACATGAGTCCAAACTTCCTGAAATCCGGCAGGTTGAGCAAACAGTTCACATTACATAAAAAATTATACTTTGTTACAACATATCAGCATTTCGATTTTTCCCGTCTCCTCTGAAGTTATCTTTCAACATATTTCATCTGAGTGTGTATCATCCATGCTAGATGAGTCACCAGCCCTGGAGATCTTACCAGGCTGCAGGTTTCAGTGTTTCCCTGCTGCACAACGCCTGACTCAAGTCAGTGGCTCATTATCAGGCTGGCGCAGAAGAAACATGTTGTTGGAGAACCTGCAGGATGGTAGATCCGGAGGACCGGAGTTGGTGACTGGTGCCCTAAACACTCAGCTTGGTCTGAGCTCACCGTTAGAAACAGAAGATGTGGTTGAAACAATCAGAAAATGAACACGTTGGATATTTAAAGCAGAACTTGGTAACTTGCACCTGACTGGCACCTCCGCCTCCCTCTCTGCTGTGCTTCAGCTCAGCCGATGCGAGGCCAGCCCCCTGCCTGCAGAGAAGGGTAACGTGCACATGGTGTCGCTGAGGAGGTGGGACCGACTTGTGACTTATACCACACCTGACTGCAACCAGCTGGTCTCATGTGTGACAGGAACACACGAATCTGTCTCTACATGGTGACAGATTGAACAAAAATGACCTAAAGTCCCCAAGTTCCACTTTAACGTTGAAACTTTTGTACAAACAACATCCTTTGTTGCGGCAGTTTTCTTTCCACATGTTGGCTTGTTCAATCGAGACAGTCATGAAAATTGTTCTTGATGCAAAGTTTCTGCTTCGTAGTAAAACTAGACTTCAAAGATGTTTGCATCAATGTGATGAAGGACCTTTTAGTGTGTCAACCGGAAACAGCAGAGGCGGATGTGCAGTTTTCCAAACATTGCCTGCAGCGTGAGGACAGGTGTCTCCTTCGGACGGAGAGCGTTGCTCTTTGAAGGAAACTTTAATCTTTAATGAAAGTAGAATTTAAGATAATTTCCTCCTTATAAATACTGACAGTGTTCTGTCTGATTCTTACAATAAACTCTTTTCATTGTAATAATCAGTTTGGCAAAGAGAATAATAATAATAATAATAATAACAATAATAATAATAAACAGTACAGTAGCAGCTTTAAATAAAGAAAAAAGTAACAAATTATTGGTTTGTCACGGTTTAACCATCTTGTTTCCTCAGAATCAGAAAACATTTTCCATAACCAGACAGCCATAAACAGTTCTGCTTCTTTCTCTCACGTTTGCATGTCCTTTCTGTATCTACAAACCAAATATTAACAGATATTATTTGTGATACTTTCAGGATTCATAATATTTATTAATACAGTAAAACATTTCCTAAAAAGTACGAAGTCAGTGGAGCTGTACACTCATGTTCAAAGTGCTGTTTTTTTTTTTAAATTGTTGAAAAACCAAAAGTTGACGTGTTTCATTCGTCCCATTTCTCTGAGTCCAGGCGGCTCCACACTTACCAGTCCTCCCAGTTAGGAATGAAAAAGTGAAAGAAGTGAAAAATGGGATGTTTTTTCAGCGGTTTCTCCTTCCACTTCATCTCTTTCATCCAAAAATATTTCAAGTCCAACATAAAAGTCTCCCTGTCTCATAAACTAACTTCTATTCAGTAAATATATGTACGTTTTTGTACATTTCTTGTATGAATAATTCTCTTCAGGATCCAGTGGTGTACCGACAGGTTCTACGCTGCGGTAAGACGAGTTTTAAAAGTGTCTGCAGGCGGTGAGAGGCACTGTCTTGTGTTTGAAAAACCTGACGTTAAAATGTTCCAGAAGCCATGCTAGCGCGGGCCCGGGTGTCGTCACGGAGAGGCGGGAAACATCCACAGCTCCTTATTCTTTTTCTCCGTCTTCACTGCTTCCTACAGGACACACACAAGACAGAAGGAATAAATGGCGACTGGACTCGTCTCCCCCCAAATGTTTGGCGTTTTGTTTCAGCGATTGGCCTGATTTTTACATTTAAATGAGTTATTTGAAGCCATGTTTGCTAAAAACTCCCCAAACTTTCAGTAAGAGCTCTTATTCATGGACTTGCTGTTTGTTTTACAGTGGGGTCCATTTTATATTTCCACGTCGGTCTGGTCTCCCTAAAGGACACGGTTAACCTTCGACGTGCTGGCAGGTTCCAAACAAGCCATAATGGTTCAGGTTTTGTTCTAACCGGTTTAGGTCATGAACTTAAACACTGAGTAACATTTCTTGCTGTTTAATGCATTTCTATATGTATTCTCATTGGTGTGTTATGACCTCTGCTAACAATCTGACACATTCCTGTAAGCCAGGGTTTGAGAGCCCTGATTCCTGCAGGTTTTCCATGTAACCCTGGTCAAGGACACCAGATTCAGATCTAATGAATCCAACAGCTTATCAAGATCTGCACATTGATTAATCTGAGTCTGGTGTGTTGGACCAGGAAAACATGGAAAAGTGTCCCCACCACTGCCGTTAGCAAACCGTAAGAAGTCATCTGGACTGGCTAAATTAGCCTAAGCTAACTGTTCTCATTGGATTTTGCTAGTGTTGCTCATTAGCATAGTTAGCATAAACCACAGACCAGCCTCGCCGCTACAGAGGTGGATGTTTATTTGCTTTCAGAAGCTTTCAAAGTGGCGGTTTAACGCTGGCTTCTTGCCACAGTAAATGCAGCTTAGTCCAGCTTTACCACCACTGTAGGATGACACGGTTTTATCCGGGCTATCGAGGCTTTCTGATCCACGGCGGCTACTGTTGTTGCAACGGCTGCTCGTAAAAGTGTGGAGCTTAATTTGTATGTGGCGATTTATGATTTTAAAGTTAGATGGGAGTCTAACTGGGAGTCGTTTTTGCACCACGTTGCTTTATCATGCTAACTGAGGCCTGGAGAGTCTTTTAGCTTTATTGCAGTTTTTCTGACTTTGGGCTGAACTTGCTGGGACGTCCACTCCAACTGCAACTGTCTCCATTGGTTTTCCCTTGTGGGATGTTATGACCCTTCCCAGACTGGTAAACAACAACAGTTGATTTCCTGAGATCATTGCTGATGTGTTTCCTCCTTGGTATTGTGTTAACATTCACCTGAATGCTGCAAACTGACTGAAACTTCTGCTTTTATCAAGATGCTCTCTGATAACGATGATGAGTTAATCAATGCTCTTATTTCCTCTGGAAGCAGTAAAGCTGGGATTATTTTCCACAAACTGTTTGTGGAGTTTTGTTATATAATAAGCTGATGGAATATTACACATGTAGCTTATTTTAAGCCCTTTTAGGAACATGGATCTATAAGCTTTTGGTAAGTGTGCGCCGTAACCGTCACAGCATGAAGCATGCAACACATTCCCCTCCTTTCATTTAATCTCTTGGAGCCATGGCAGACTTGTATCTTCTCCTTGCAGCACAGTTTGCTTCACCAGACATGCAGCGAAAGACTTCCTCTGTTCCAGCAACTGAATGCATAATTCTAGGTAAAAGTCAAGGTTTTTAAATCTCATATGTGTTTTATTTCAGGTTTACTGGTTCTTGGGAGGCTGACTAATAAAAAGTCTGGAGAGTGATTCTGTCAGCGCTCAGGTTTTTTACAGAGCGCATGTCGGGGGTGAGTTTGCAGCTACCGAGGTGACCCACCTCCTGCTGAGTCCATGTCCGAGTCAGAGATGTGCGTGATGGAGAACCGCGACACGCTGGACGGGGAGACAGTGAAGCGAGAAAACTGTATGACTGGTTTGGGCTCCGGCGGTTTGGTGACGGTGCGAGGAGGAGGGGGGTAGTCTGCTGCTGATGAAGATGTTGGCAAGGGGAGGAGGGGAAAGTCATCCTCCCACTCGAACCCTGCACCTGACAGAAGGTGAATAGTATTTAACTTATGTTTTGTATTCATTTGTAGCACATTAATGACATTTAGGTGCGTCGATAATATAAAGGGAAGAAACGGACTTACTCTCTTCTGAGATGTTCCCATCTGACGAGTCGTCCGAAGCGCTCAGCCTCTCGTGGGATTTTCTCCCTGAGCGCTGACTCGTGGCTCCTAAAGGGAAACCATGATCTGCCAGCTCTTTAGTTGGACTCTCCTGGTGGTGGTCAGAGAAAGAAGACAAACAGTTGTTTACAGCAGGTTCAAAGTCATAATAACAGAAAAGCCAGATGATTGGAAAAATGCAGGAAAAACAAGTTTCTGCAGGTAGATGAGCTGCTCACAGTGCCTCGTTCAAATGCTCAGCACTAATGACAGCCACACAGTGCTGGTTAACAGGGCTCTACGTAGAGCATTTTATCACCAGCTAGCGTGGCGACTAGATTTGTGAAGTCACTGACCAATCAGAATTCATTCTGAGAAAAAAAAATCCAGATTATAAAAGCGTCTAAATAAATTTAATCTGAATACATTTAATCAAAAGTTTTCCCATGAACAGTATCAGTATTTTCTTACTGTTTTCTTTTCCAGCAACAACTAACCAGTTACTTAGTAATTACTAAGCAGTTACTAACCAGTTACTAAGAAGTTACTAACCAGTTACTATGCAGTTACTAACCAGTTTCCACCAGTTACTTAGTAGTTACTAAGCAGTTACTAACAGTTACTGACCAGTTACCAACTAGTTACTAAGTAGTTACTAACCAGTTACTAAGAAGTTACTAACCAGTTACTATGCAGTTACTAACCAGTTTCCACCAGTTACTTAGTAGTTACTAAGCAGTTACTAACAGTTACTGACCAGTTACCAACTAGTTACTAAGTAGTTACTAACCAGTTACTAAGAAGTTACTAACCAGTTACTATGCAGTTACTAACCAGTTACTATGCAGTTACTTAGTAGTTACTAAGCAGTTACTAACAGTTACTGACCAGTTACCAACTAGTTACTAAGTAGTTACTAACCAGTTACTATGCAGATACTAACCAGTTACTAAGCAGTTGCTACCCAGTTACTAAGCAGTTACTAAGAAGTTACTTACCAGTTACTAAGCAGTTGCTACAGCAGGTTCAAACAACCATTAGCTAACCAGTTACTATGTAGTTACTAACAAGTTACTAACCAGTTACTTAGTTACTGAACAGTTGCTAACAGTTACTAACAGTTGCTAACCAGTTACTAACCAGTAGCTAACATTTACTAAGTAGTTACTAACTAGTTACTAACCAGTTACTTACTAGTTACCGACAGTTTCTAACAGTTACTAAGTAGTTACTAACCAGTAGCTAAACAGTTACTAAGTAGTTACTACTCAGGCCTTATAATTTACATTCTTTTCCATTTTCCTTTGACGTGTCATCACTGAGCTGCACTCCGCCACAACACTGTCTAAACAAAGTGCAGGTCAATGCGGAGAGAAATTTAACCCTTTAAAGCTTGATTACTGAAAAAAACGGTTTGTGTCCCACAGTCATTTGTGTCATGTTGGGCTTTATCGGGTTAAATCAGTGGTGCCCAAATCCAGGCCAGAAGATCTACCATCCTGCAACTCTAAGATGTGTCTCTTCTCCAACACACCTGAAACAAACTGGTCAACTTCCCTCTTCTGCATGTCTTCCAGCTCTGCAGAGGCCTGGAAACCAGGCATTCATCTGACTCAGGTGTGTTGGAGAACGATGCATCTAAAAGTTGGAGGACAGCAGATCTCCAGGGCCGGACTCGGGCATTCCAGGGTTCAATGTACTCCAACATTTTTAACCCACAAGGGCTCCAGATGATTGTCTGCTGTGTTTTCTCTGGGTGATTACTGCGTCTTTGCAGGTGCAGCAGCTGCTTTTCTGGTTTTCCTGTTGGGGTTTGGTTGCACAGTTTTTGGTTGTTTTCTACCTTTTTTTTCTCTTTACTCGTTCTCTCCTCTGTTCAGTGTCTCCTTTCTGTTGTTACTCCATCTGGTCCAGCCGTTATGTTTACATTTGGCAATAAACAAATAAAAATAAACAACACTAAAGATTCTTTAAGACTGTTAGAAACCAAAAGAAAAATAAGACTCTGCCCAGTTTCTTCATGCAGAAGCTTTTCTAGAACATTCCATGTAACTTACTTGATCAAACAGGTAAACGGTGACGTCGTCAAAGAAAGACACGGTCTTCTTCTTGTGCTCCAGCTCATCCAGGTTCTCAGCCGTAAGCGGGACTGGCATCTTCAGGAGGCTCCTCAGTTTGTGGGCCTCGCTGTCGTCGCTCACCACAATGGGCACCGGGTGGCACTCGTCCTCGCTCTCCTCCCCACCACTCTGCTCCTGCTCGCCGTAGGCCCGCAGGTCCTCGTCCGACTCGTCACTGTCCTCGCTGTCCCCGTCCTCCCTGTCGGCCTCATCGCCGTGGGCTGAGGACCCTCTGCCCTCTGTCATAGACAATGTGGGAGGAGGGGTGGAAGGTGGTGGAGGTGATGAAGAGGAGAATCTTCTGATGTTTGCTGTGTGCTGCAAGGCCACCTCATCTTTGGGTAAGGTGTGGGGGAATTCACTGGTCATCCCCGACGGCCTGTTTTGAACTCGTTTGATCGTCGTCTCCTCTGTTGTCTCTGAAACTTCAACTGGATCTTTTACGTCCTCTTTTTCTTCCTCATTCATCTTTAAAGTGGAGGTGGCGTCTCCATTCAGAGCACCGAGAGCTTCCTCCATGGCCCCCACCACCTCGGCTGCCCAGTCTCCCATGGAAGAGCTCTCCTCCTGGGACGGCCATTCATCCAGCCCCCCCTCAAGCGACGCCGTGTCAGAAGGCTCCCGAGGTAAGCCCAGTGCCTCTACCATCACTGATGCAGAGCAGGACTTTGTCGTTACATGTTCCTCTTCGAGCTTCAAGTCTGTGGTCACATCTTTTAGCTCTTCCTCCTCTTCGTTCTTCCTTTTCTCTGCCTTTTTTTCTCCGTCGCGTTGCTCCCTTCCATCATTCTGTTCATCTGCAACCCCTAACTGGAGTTCTTCCTCTTCATCCCGACTTTGTCTTTCATTCTCGTAGTCTGAGAAGTAAGCAGAGTCTCGGTACGGAGTTTTATCGCTCAGCGGTAGGAGAATGTGGTCACCTGTCTGGGAGGCCTCTGAAGCCAGATCTTCAGCCTCCGTTGGCACTGCTTTATCCTCATCCTCATGCTCCTCTTCATCTTCCTCCACACTTGCATCAAGGGTCGTCTTTCCCTGAGCTTGTGACCGAGTTTCGTGAGATTCTTTGGGGACAAACTCAGGACTCTCATTGTTCTCTGTATCGTAACCGCTGTCCATGGCTTTGGGTGAGCTGGAAGGGTGGGATGATGCAGGGCTGAGGCCTTCACAAGACCCCGCAGCAGATGGAAGATCCATGGAATCAGGAGTTCCTACCTCCTTCTCTAGAGGCTTAAAGGGAGGGGAGGCGTTTAGCTCTACGGACTCGTCCACAAAAATGCCCGATGTCACGTCAGTGATGTCGTCTGTGATGTCATCTGTGATGTCATCCTCTTCGTCGCTGCAGTCGAGGATATCAGCAAGGCTCACGGTGGAGCCACCGCGGTCCACACCACTGTCGGCGGTGTGACTGAGCTCTGACTGTGGATCTGAGGAGGCCACCATCACGTGCATGTTGTCAACAGGAGGGGGAGTGGCTTTTGTCATGGTCAGGGTCACCTCCTCTACTCTGGGCTCTGGGGGTTTCTGCATGATGAGATTTTCCTTGATTGTTTCCTCTTTTCTCTCTTTAAACAGGGTTTCATCAGTTGCTAGATCAACGTACTGCTCCTCAAAGTGCTCAGACTTTTTCAGGGCTTGTTTGGGAACAATGGGACCTCCTGGAGCCGGAGATAGATTAATCATCTCTTCATTGCTTGGCATATCAAAAGGCTTATCTCTAAGGTAGTCGCTGTGACTGTAGCCGTGACAATAGCTGTTGTTTCTCACCAGTAAGCCAGTGAGTGGGTCTACAAAGTGAGAGTGACAGCACTCTCCCGTTACTGGCCCCTGAGTCTCAACGTCATGGCACAGGTAAATGTAGGCATTGCAGTTGTTTGAGGGCACCATGGCGTGATGTTTGCTCAGGTTGAGGCAGGCACTGTTATCTTTGGCCTGGCGTGGCTCCAGATAGTCGATAGGTTTGGGCAGAGAGTGGAAGGCCAGGCTGTGCCCTTCTGGCCAGGAGTCTTCGATGTCCGTACTCGGCATTGTGTAGTGGAAATCAGCGTAGCTGTCCTGTCTGCAGCTGTGGCTCACCTGCCTGTGGTGGCTCGAGCTGCTGTGACGGTGTTTCGAAGGCCAAGTGTTGCAGGTGTGTCGCTCGATGAATATGTCCTCTTCTTCCTCTGAATCACTGTCTCTGTGTCCGATGAAGAGCGCCCCCTCAGTCTCCATGTTGATACTGACAGAGTGGCTGTTGTGCCTGGTGTGGCTGGGCATGGTCTTCCTTAGAGACCCCATCATGTCATAGTAACCTCCAGTCATGTTCTGGTTTAAGATGGATGTCTGATGACTTGTGTCCAGGTATGGATCTCTGTAAGCCTGTTGCGGTGGGGTGTTTATGGGTGGTGATATGCCCAATGGGTTGTCCAGTTCCCCTAAAGCTCGACGGAGGCTTCTTGACCCCCAGCTTTCCCGATGATGCTCACTGGAGTGCTCACTTCCAGACAGGTAGTGATCTATTCCTAAAGGTGGCGAGTGCTCATAGTAATAACCTCCATCTTGGTCTTTATAGGACACATAGTGACTCGACTCCCAGGGCTGCAGGGGGCTGTTGTTTGAAACTTGTCCTAAAAGGGGCTCCATGGTCAGGGAGATAGCTGGACTTGAATCATTGGAGTCATAGACATCAGATTTCTGGATGTCTCCAGACCAGTATGGATCCATGTTCTTTGCCTGGGAAGGGCAGGCCATGCACTCGCCCGAGTCTGCGCTCCCAGTCAGGAAACTCCCACTGCTGCCCTGATAGTCTGGGCTGTAGGAGCACATGGTGTAGTCCGGATCGATGCTGCAGTCCACCGGCTCCTCGATGTGGATGTAATATTCGTTGCTTAACGAGGGGCTGTGGGCGCTGAGGACAGGTAGCACGTTGGGCGGATGTAAGTGTTTTGGTTGATAGTAAGAAGGAGAAATATCATGGCCAAGGCTTTCCATGGGGCAGCCTCCAACTATACCCCCTGGTGGGTAAAATGCTTCCTGACAGTGATGGCTGGCTTGAATCAAAGCGCTAGAGGAGTCCGGGGTGCGATATGGCTGTTCTGCTCTGGCTTGCTCCCATCTGTACTCAAAGTTCAGACCGTGAGCGGTCTCTGTGACTGTAAGAATGTCATCTCCTGACTCTGAGTGGTAGCCATCACCAGCTGAAAACTGCTCCAGCAGAGGAAAAGAGGAGGAGGTGGATGAGGGGTGGTCTCGGGATGCAGCTGAGGCGCCGCAGTGGCTGTTGAACCCGGTGTTGGGACGCAGCAAGTTCCAGCGTCTCTCGAAGTCCTCCTCGGCCTCGCTGGCCCCCTTGGCACACAGGTAGCTGAGCAACAGGTGGACCTCCTCTGCATTGGGTCTTTGTTCAGGCTGGAGCCAGCAGAACTGCATCACCTCGTACCTGCAGAGATAAAACATGAGTCATCTGACCTGGAAGGGGTTTAATGGTGTTGAGTTACTGTTTCCTCTTTCCGAGTCTGAGAGCGACTCACCAGCGCTCAGCCAGCGGCGCCTTGAGCAGCGGTTTGGGCAGTCGCAGCTGCTGCTCCCTCACAGCGTACGTCAGAACCTGCCGGTCAGAGTAGTGTCTGTAGGGCTGGTTCCCCAGCTCAAACAGCTCCCAGATGGTCACCCCCAGAGACCTGAAACACATGATCATGTGATCAAGACGTTTTCTGGTGCGAGTCGACTCGTTACCATTTCACCCTGAACAGATTTGGCCTTTTTGTTGGAACATAAACTGCCTAATCCAGGTCTCAGGGTGTGCGCTCCCCGTTTGTTCCATGTTTACAAAGCGGTCTAAAGGTTCTGCATGTAGGTGGGTAAATCCAGATCATATGATGCTGAAATGGTCTATTTGTGTCGGCTGTGTGGGCCGGTAACATGAACGCTGTGCTATAGCCGTCACAAGCTTTTTCTCTCTTTTAACCTGTTAAGCTCCAGACTTGTTTTCCTAAAACATGACATGTGATATGCATATGGTGTGTAAGATTAAGATTTACTTTATTTATCCCTGTTGCAGTAGCAGCATCAACATCAGAAATATAAATACATACAGTAAATCTAAAGATCTAAAATATACATATAGCAGCAAGTACATTTACAAAGCATAAGAATAATATTAAACTAATCACAGTTAATGTGACTGAATAGGTGTGTAGGGCATCTAATGCAGTTATGCTCTGACACCTAGATTAGTTACTGAGACAGAGGAAATTATGATGTTAGTGATGAAGCCATGGAAACAGATCCTGTTGAAAATGGATAAAAAATAATTTCTAAATGTTCATGTTTGCACTAAAATCATTTTTTAATCCTGGTCTGTGAACATCAGGGTGTAAAAGACTTGCTTTGGGATAAGTTTCAGGCTAAAACACACACACATCTTTCACAAATCTGGCTGAAATAAATGATTCATTAACAGGTTTTCACCCTGCGATGGACTGGCGAGCTGTCCAGGGTGTACCCCGCCTTTCACCCAAAGACTGCTGGGATAGGCTCCTGCTTCCCGCCACCCTTCACCGGACTAAACGGTTAGGATGATGGATGAATGAATGAATGAATGAATGAATAACAGCTTTCCAAAGAACTTGATAAGGATGTCCATTAATCTGAATCAGGTGTGTTGGAGTAGGGCCGGGAGGATTCTCAGGTGTTTTCCTTCACAGAAACATCTGGAAATCCTTCAGGAGAAAGTTACTTTATGTGAGGAGTTAAAACGACTCTGAACATAGACCTGCTTCTGAACACGTCCGTTTGGCTTCCTCCTGCCAAACGGGGCTCCAATACGACCTGGTTGGTTTGTCTTGCTTTGTTTTGTGTCTCAACGTGTTCGATGGCTGGCGGCAGAAGCGTTTTGTCCTCCCCGAGGCGACATTTCTGCTGCTTTCTTATCAAATCGGTTGTTTTCCTTCCCAGATTGAGTAACCTTTCAGATAATCAGCGTTTGATCAATGAACTGCATGATGTTATCTAAGTGGGCTGTTTCTACTGTTCGGCTTTAATCAGGTTGTAAATCCTTTAACAGGCACAAACAGTCGTTCTGAACTTTGTTTTCAGGATTTCGACTTCAAGCTTTTTGTAAACAAGTTTTTTTTAAGTGTGAGCATGTGTGTTGATCCGACCAGATGTTGCTCTGTTGGGTCTGATCAGCCACCAGCAGGTTCCCGTGGACTTCATCCACCAGCTCCGGAGCAATCCAGCGCAGCGGCACGTACATCTGATCCGATGTCACGTAGTAATCGTCCTGGTATGACAGTGGGGGGGATGATCGACAGACAGCAGAATGAAAACACTTGTCAAGTCAGATCCAGATGAAACCTGAGACTAACAGCACCAGGAACAAAATATTATTGTCTTTATGAAACTGTTTACATCTGTTCATGCCTGCTAGTTTATCTGGTAAACAGATCTAACCTTGTACTTGGTGTGTGCCAGGCCGTAATCACCGATCTTCACCGAGACGTCGGCGGTCAACAAGCAGTTCCTCAATGCCAGGTCGCTGAGGACAGAGAGGGGGGGGGATTAACATCTGCGACATGACTTTGCTATTTATTAACAAGACCAGATGATTACGGGAAGGTCAGACCGCAGAGCTCAGAGCTCTTCACGCAGAAACACTGATGAACAGCAGAGCAACAAGACGACTGGCGCAGGCAGGAAGTCGCCGCCTGCAACAAAATCACTGATGCTGGAGTCTGTAAGTGGCACTCAGGCAGCACCAGGATATTGTTTCAGGAGACCACCAACATCATCTGGACCTGAAGCTGTGGGAGATTCAACAGCTCACACGTGTGACTACCTGAGTGTGAAGTTGTGTTTATGCAGGTGCAGGAGTCCCGATGCAATGTCACAGGCCATCCGCTGCAGAATCAAGGGCTCTGGGATGATGGTTTCATTAGACCTGCAGCTTCGGAGGTAACCCTTCACATCCCCCTGGACACAGTGGAGAGAAACCAAACAGCTGGGTGTTAAACCACCGGAGGGAAGTCGCCGTCACCGCACCGCAACAGCCCCCCTAAAGTCCCCCCTTCCTGTCCAACATGTCAGTGTGAAGACTGCATGAAGGAACACCAGATCCTGGGTTTTATCTGAACAAGAAGAAGTGAGAAGTTGGCCATCTGAGGGAGTTAAGCTCTGTTTGGACTATCGGCTCCTCTGCAGATCCCTCGTCTTACTGTGTTTACTGAGCCGGATCACAGCGGCGCTTTCTCATCAGCTGTTCTGAAACGTTTCCTTCCATCATGAGCCGACGAACCAGAACACATCCTGACAACATCAGACAGCCGTGTATGTCATCAGATGTGCTTCAGAGGTGTTCTGAGCAGGAAGAAAACTGTTTTTGTTCCTACTTATCAGATTTAAGGAGCTGAGCTAATAAAGTGAAGCTCGCCTGGAAGACGTTTACAGCGAAACTGGTTTTACTGCCAGAGCTGAGCTGAAGTACGAAACGATGCTCTGTTCTGTCATTTTATATAAACAGGATGGACGTAATGTCATCGACTGAAGATGGATTTGGTAGGAAAACAGTTGAATGATTATTTATCCAGCCATCATCTCTGTATGTGCTCTACATCAGCAGTCTGAGAGTCTTTCAAAGTTTTTCTTTGGACATTTTCTGATTTTTTACTATTTTCCGGTTCAGTCTTTAAACTTGACCATTTTTAAAGGCGTGTCAGGCCATTAACTCTGATTTATAAACCATTAAAAAGTTCCAAACCCAAGACATGAGACCAGAGTTGACAGTTGTTTTACATGAAGCCTGTTAGACACTGAATTTGTTTCTTTTAGTTGCAACCAAAAAAATACTGAAAATAAAATCTGACAGACAGAAAACAGGATTTCAGAGGCAGCAAATGATTCCCAAACAGCTGGAAACTTGGCATATCTCAGCACGGGGGCAGAAACTGGACACGTGGAGGACAAAAGAAAAGGAGTCAGGACTTAAAAACGAAGGACCTGAAATCCAGAAAGACCTGAACCAGGATCTGAGAGATGCATCTGGAAATTCTGTTGGTCGAAGCCTCATCAGAAATGGTCTCCATGGAAACACGACTGTCAAGAAGCCAGAGGAGACTGAGGTCACATGACCCAAGAACTGGACGGAAGATCAGTGGAAACAGGTCAGATGGAGACACGGATTCTTCCCAGAACCCCGACCTCAACGGGTCTAATGGAAGGACGGATTCTGGTGTGGGATCGTTGGCCAGAGAAAAGATCAAGACTTGGAAAGTCCTTCATGATATTCCTTAAATCAGCTTGAAGAGATCCGAAAGCTTCAGAATAAATCTACCCAGACCAAAAAGTTTCTGACTCATTTCCTGCTTTTTCCAAAACATCAGCTCATGTCTCAGTAACCTGCAGCACACACGTCGTGTTCGCAGTAAAAACAAAGACTCGACCTGATCTCTGCACGTGTGTGGTGTGTCTGATACTCACCAGAGGACAAAACTCCATCACCAGCAGGTAGGGAGTGACCTCGGTGCACTGAGTCAGACACTGCAGCAGGGCGGGATGCTGGAGGGTGCTGGGCAGAGGTCAGACAGTCGGGTTTCAAACATATTCACTGTAAAAATACAGTTTAACTTCATACTTTCATGTTACACACACTTTACTTCTGGTACTTTCAGGTTCTGAAAAGATTCATCACACTTTTGTTCTCAAATTGGTGGAAAAAAAGGAAAATTTCACCAAAGTTTCTTTAAACGAGGCCAGAAAAATCTTATAATAATACAGAAGTCATAACTTTATGTAAAACTTTCATTCTTTAAAACCCTCATTGTGTTAGTTTAGTGGTTTACTCTGCAAGTTTGTTTCCTGAAATGTATGCATACTCAGTGCTTTTTACAGGTAACACACACACACACACACACACACACACACACACACACACAGATCAACAGTGACCAAGCCTTTTCTCATCTGCACATTATTCTCTCATGTCTGAAATATATACACAACAGAAACTATTTACATATTTATACTTTAACAGGATATTCTGACAGTTTTTGCTAAAAGCTTACAAGTTTATGTTAATATATTAAAAGAAAAGAAAACCAAGTGGGGCGAGGACAGATCCCTGCGGGACGCCTCTGAAATTGCATCAAACTTAAAACCTGCTGACTCTGAAACAAACACACAACACACACAGTTTCCATGTTTCCACACGTCTTCCTGCTACTATCTACCTGCTATCCTCCCTAAAGCACCTCCACCTCAGCTGCATCCCAAACGTCTTCCTGGCTTTATTCCAGCCATAGAGGATCATTATTTTCCTGCTTTTCTCATCACTTGTTGATCTTTGGCTGCTCCTGATTGGACGTTACCGTCAGTTTAAGCTCTCTGATTGGTGGAAAGTCTGACAGGAAGTGTCTTCATCATCATGTCCAGGTGAAAATAGAGATCTCTTAGCAACATAGTAGTGATGGTGATGAAGATGTGATAAATAATGGTGGATTTACCATCTAGCAGGGGTCTTAAAGTCGGTCCTCGAGGGCCGCAGTCCTGCAGGTTTTCCATATATCCCTGCTCCAACACACCTGGCTTCCATTAAATGGATGCAACAGCCAATGATTAATGATTAGTTTGAGTCAAGTGTGTTGGAGCAGGGATACATGGAAAACCTGCAGGACTGTGGCTCTCGAGGACCAGAGCTGGACACCCCTGATATACAGAGTCTCTGAATAAACACTACAAGTTGTGTCTGGACTGTAAACCTCCTGGACGGATAGAAACGCTGGAAAACCTCCGTAGACCAGCTGGAGGGTCACATGACCAGCTGGAGGGTCACATGACCTGGCGATGTAGGAAGTTTGAAAGATTATTATAAAAGCAAAAGTGAAACAGAAGTGATGGTTTAAAAGTGTACCGATAAGGCTGAGCTTCATCCAGGAAGTGCATCTGGTCCTGCACACTGGCGCTGGCTTTCAGCTCCTTCACCACTACCTGCATGGTATTCAGGCCTGCGTTGACCTCCCCCAGCAGAACCTGAAACAGAACACGTAGAGACACATGCATCCAGGAAACACAGACATGCAAACAAGCCATTCAGCATGGAAACGGACAGAAACATGAAGCAGTCAGGAGTCGAGCAGACACACAAACAGATGGACATACCCAGTCCAGATACACAAGGATGGAGGGGACGGGTGTGTTTTCATGAGACAAGTATGAGTTGGAGGCAGGCGGAGAGACAAGGAATGAGGGGAAGAAGAGAAAACAACCTGTTATCTGGTTGCATAAACATGTAGCATACGGTACAGTTCTGCCTGCAGACTTCACCGTTACTTTGAACATTTTAGGGGCATGAAATTTACACCCAGGGCTTCGTCTATCTCTTCTGGGGAAAAACAACTTCAAAGCAATGAGGATCCAGCTGGAATTTCACACTCAGACATTACAGGTAACAGACTGCTGATGTCTGACAGGTGAGTCTGCAAGCTCGTCTCACCTTTCCGAACCAGCCATTCCCGATCTCTTTCAGGTAGAGGAGACTGTGACGGCCCAGGTCTGTCGACTTCAGGAGCTGGACTGGAAATAAAGAAAAAAAACAACATTTAAAAACCCCTTTTACATGTTACAGATATACACAACAAAGATGCTGTCTGCATGTTCCCATTACTGGGCGTCTAGTTCCATACACACCATTAAGTCCATTAATGTGTAATAAGTACATTATAAGGATGAAATGCCATGAGGACACTGATGATGGATTATCACAGAACAACTGCAGGAGCGGATAGTGAAAAGCAAAGTAACTGATAGTGGAGAAAGCTCCTGGCAAGCAAACACCACCTTCATCACGTTTCCTACAAATAAGCTGCGTTCAGCCATAAAATAAAGAAAAAGAGAACATATTGTTTTATCTTTTCTTTGCTGGAGGCAGCAGAGTCCTCTGAGGTAAAAGTAAAAAGCTCGTATTTTTAGCTTTGTGTCTGCAGATCGCCCTGGAGATGTCGTTTTTCTCAGCTGATGGTGTTATGCTGGCTGTGTGTGTGTGTTAACCTGGTGCTGAACCGCCTCCATTTGTTACATGCAAATAAATAATAAACAATACCAGTTAAAGAGGCACCGATATAGTAAAATGCAAGTGCACAAAGGACAACAATGCTAATGTCTGCTGCCACAATTGTGCTAAAAACCAAGATATTAAAAACGACACCTGACTACATGTAAAATGTTGCGGTATTATAATTACCAACCTACAGTTTTAGTTATAAGATCAACATCAGGGTTTGTTTGTCTTATCTTTAAGTTGTTTATTTACTACTTACTGATTCCTTCTATTTGAACGGAAAAATCACCCAGAATGACAGGAATCAACAAGCGACAGATCTGATAAAGATAAAGTTTTATTTTCCACCTCTTGCTGTGATCCCAGTGGCTACAAAAGATTTTTAAATGACTAAATTAATCTTATGAAGTAATAAACATTGTCTGGTAAAACTCTGCCCCCTTGTGGTGATCATCCTTGAAGCCCAAAGTCTGCATATGAACCTTTAAACGTTCACACTGTTTGTCATGATGCACATTTGTTGCTATGGAAACATTATATGCAAGCTTTACAACTGAAATTTGTTTTATTGTCACATTTTTACCCTTTTGACAGATTTCTCCATTTTTATTCAGTTTGATTAAATTAACTTACACACTTTATGTTAAATATTCTTAGGAATCTATCTGTCTGTGTCTGTCTATCTATCTGTCTGTCTATATTCTATCTATCCATCCATCCATCTACCAGTCTGTCTGTCGTAACATGACATAACGCACCGTGTCTAGGTTTTTAAGTGTCTGCTGCAGAATCCATCGCCCATGCAATCGATCACCCCTCTCTAAAGCGAAACATCCTGTTGGACCAGTGGACGCTGTCCATTGTCCACAGGTGGAAAAAACACACTCTGTTTTGCACCATTCTCCATCGAACCGCCTCTGTTACAATTTATCTGTCTGCCCTGCAGCTCCCTGAAACATCCCTGGCGACCTGAGTCCGTCCGTCCGGCTTGCAGAACATGCCGTTCCATGCCATCCCAGTCCGTCCTGTCATAGTTCGTCCCGTCCTGGTCCGTCCCGTCCCGGTCCGTCCCGGTCCGTCCTGTCCCGTCCTGGTCCGTCCCGTCCTGGTCCGTCCTGTCCCGTCCCAGTCCGTCCCAGTCCGTCCCGTCCCGTCCCGGTCCGTCTCGTCCTGGTCCGTCCCGGTCCGTCCTGTCCTGGTCCGTCCTGTCCCGTCCCGGTCCGTCCCAGTCCGTCCTGTCCCGTCCCGGTCCGTCCCAGTCCGTCCTGTCCCGTCCCGGTCCGTCCCAGTCCGTCCTGTCCCGTCCCGGTCCGTCCCAGTCCGTCCTGTCCCGTCCCGGTCCGTCCCAGTCCGTCCTGTCCCGTCCCGGTCCGTCCCAGTCCGTCCCGGTCCGTCCCAGTCCGTCCTGTCCCGTCCTGGTCCGTCCCGTCCTGGTCCGTCCTGTCCCGTCCCGTCCCGGTCCGTCCCGTCCCGTCCTGGTCCATCCTGTCCCGTCCTGGTCCGTCCCGTCCTGGTCCATCCTGTCCCGTCCTGGTCCGTCCCGTCCTGGTCCGTCCTGTCCCGTCCCGGTCCGTCCCAGTCCGTCCTGTCCCGTCCTGGTCCGTCCCGTCCTGGTCCGTCCTGTCCCGTCCCGTCCCGGTCCGTCCTGTCCCGTCCTGTCCCGTCCCAGTCCGTCCTGTCCCGTCCTGGTCCGTCCCGTCCCGGTCCGTCCCGTCCCGGTCCGTCCCGTCCCGTCCCGGTCCGTCCCAGTCCGTCCTGTCCCGTCCTGGTCCGTCCCGTCCTGTCCCGTCCTGGTCCGTCCCGGTCCGTCCTGTCCCGTCCTGGTCCGTCCTGTCCCGTCCCGTCCCGTCCCGTCCTGGTCCGTCCCGGTCCGACGTGTCCCGTCCTGGTCCGTCCCGGTCCGTCCTGTCCGTCCTGTCCCGTCCCGTCCCGTCCCGTCCTGGTCCGTCCCGGTCCGTCCCGTCCCGTCCTGTCCCGTCCTGGTCCGTCCCGGTCCGTCCTGTCCGTCCTGTCCCGTCCCGTCCCGTCCCGTCCTGGTCCGTCCCGGTCCGTCCCGTCCCGTCCTGGTCCGTCCCGGTCCGACGTGTCCCGTCCTGGTCCTACGTGTCCCGTCCCGGTCCGACGTGTCCCGTCCTGGTCCGACGTGTCCCGTCCTGGTCCGTCCCCGTCCGACGTGTCCCGTCCTGGTCCTACGTGTCCCGTCCTGGTCCGTCCTGTCCTGCCCTGGTCCATCTGTCTTGTCCCGTCCCGTTCCATATTGTCCCACTTCAGCCAAATGAAACAGACTGACTGCAACACCCTCCTCCATCCATCCTTTTCTTTTCCCCACCGGTGATGACACTTAGATTCTTGCTGTATGGCAGGAGACAGCCAAGTCTTTGTGATGCTGTTGCCCCCCCACCACCACCACCAGGCTGCCACACAGTCCAGTCACTGTGTGGAGGCCATATTGGACGCCTCGTCCTCTTCTCCAGACTGGTCATTCCTTAATCCCACTCTCACTCTTTCCAGCCTAAAAACAGAATAGGCACCATTGTTTGGCTGCGTGGGGCAGCATGGCACCAGTTAGGACCAGTTAGTGTGCACACTGGGACCATTATCCACCAGTTTCATGACACAGGAATAAACTGAGATTTAGCGATGACAGCAGCAGGCGGTGGGCTCCAACCCACACATCATGTTTACCTCAAATATTCACAAACCTGACAGAACAGATCCGTTCTGACGGGCAGGAGACTTTACCAGTTTGAATGCATCAGATTCCCAGTTTCTGCCAGTTAGCAGCAGCAATTTCTTCTGCAGGTAGCCGTGTTGCATGCCGTCATGTTGAATATCAAACATGACAGCTGCTGAAGGAGAAGTGTGAGGTTGGGTTTATTCACATCCCTGCATCGCCGCTTGATGGTTCAGCTGCTCACGCTGCCTACAGAGCGACTGCGAGGAAGACTGTGGGATCTTCATCCATCCCAGCAACACCATCATCATGGATTCCTGTCATTCCACCATGGCTGAATGAGCTGCTACAGTGAAGCCTTATGTAAAGAATCTCTTCCAGACACCCCTACCATCCACTTCTAAGCCTGCTCATAATTTCTCAACACTTTTCTCTCTTTTAGATAAAAAAAAGCATAGACAGCTGTTTTCTATTCATTGCTGTCTTTCACTGAGTATCTACGGCAGGGTTACTATAAGAAATAACAAATTAGGTGTGGGAGAATATGCATGTTGTCTTCAACAAAGTCACATTACTCAGGTTTGATATGTTTTGCATCACTTTATGGTAAAAACTTTGCTGAAAAACCCTTTTAAACACAATCTGATATTTATCTTTACCCACTAAAAAATTCTAGAAAACAGAAAACTGTACTATAATAATTAGTATTAAATGGTAAATATCAATAAAAAATGTTACATTTTTGTTAAAGTCTGTTTAAAGGACGAATAAAGATGTCCTATTAAAAAAAAAGGAATTTTCTTACAATTTTTTCTTAGGTCAGGCCTGAAAGCTGGGGTGGGTCTTGGCTTGTCTTGGCTCCACCACCTCTGGTTTTGTTCCTTGCATGGGGCAAAACCAGAAATGAACAACTCCATTTGGGTCCGAATGTTTGGATTGGTCAAAGTTTTTCCAGATTTACAGCAAACTGAGGGGTCTAACTATATTTCTTATTGTTCATGATTACAAAATGTATAGACTACAATCAGGATGAAGAACCACTTCACCAAGAGTAAAAAAATAATAATCTCTGAGCAACATCACCTACTGCAGCTTTAAAAAGTTAAATCAAATAGGAACAGTTGGAAAAAGGGCAAATGTATATTCCCATCCAGTTATGTTTTAACTGATAAAGAGTTCAATTGAGATAAGAAAAGTCATCATGGCAGTGATTCCTGAGCAAGAACTGCAGAAGAAGAACTGCAGAAAAATAACTGCAGAAGAAGAACTACAGAAAAAAGAACTACAGAAGAAGAACTCCAGAAGAACTACAGAAGACGAACAGCAACTGCAGAAGAAGAACTGCAAAAAAGAACTGCAGAAGAAGAACTGCAAAAAAACTGCAGAAGAAGAACTACAGAAGAAAAATAAGAATGGGAGAAAAAGAACTGCAGAAGAAGAACTACAGAAAAAGAACTGCAGAAGAAGAACTACAGAAGAACTACAGAAGAAGAACAGCAACTGCAGAAGAAGAACTGCAAAAAAGAACTGCAGAAGAAGAACTACAGAAGAAAAAGAAGAATGGCAGAAAAAGAACTGCAGAAGAAGAACTACAGAAGAAGAAGAAGAACTGCAGAAAAAGAACTGCAGATGAACTACAGAAGAAAAAGAACAAGAAGAATGGCAGAAAAAAAACGGCAGAAGAAGAACTACAGCACTTACCTTCTACCGGAACAGCCTAGTAAATGACATACCGTGGGAAAAAGTTTGGTCTTTTCCCTATAAATTTATTTTGACCAATAAAGTAAAATTTCTATTAAAATACTTTACAAATATTATCTAGTAAAGACCTTTATTTCACAAAAATTTAAAAAGGATCTTGACACCAGCGGCTCTTTTTGTGGTAGTTTTCCTGAAACTTTGGGGTATATGTTTTGGACTTACTCCCATGTCAAAACATTCTGGTCCCCTCACCCTATCTCTAAGGGAGAGCCCGGCCACCCTGCGGAGAAAACCCATTTCAGCCGCCTGTATACGAGATCTCCTTCTTTCGGTCACGACCCACAGCTCATGACCATAGGTGAGGGTAGGAACGTAGATCGACTGGTAAATGGAGAGCTTCGCCTTCTGGCTCAGCTCCTTCTTCACCACGACAGACCGGCGCAGAGTCCGCATTACTGCAGACGCCGCACCGATCCGTCTGTCGATCTCACGCTCCATCCTTCCCTCACTCGTGAACAAGACCCCGAGATATTTAAACTCCTCCACTTGAGGCAGGACCTGACTCCCGACCTGGAGAGGAGAAACCATCCTATTCCGGCTGAGGACCATGGTCTCAGATCAGTGACTGTTATGTAAACTTTAATAAAGTTGTTAAAATGACGGAAGAGCTGCAGAAGAAGAAGAACTACAGAAAAAGAACTGCAGAAGAAGTGTGAACGACATGAAAACTGCAGGGTGAGAAACTCATGTGGATCCAGTTAAAGGCAGAAAGATAAAACCCTAAAAAGACGAGTAGATACCCGGATTACCCTGCGGAGCTGTCTCTGTGGCTCATTCAGCAGCACTAACTCACTTTACATCTGACAGCATCGTCTGGCTCTCATCATCTGAGCATCTCCATGAAGGATGGGTCCGGCTTCATGCTTTCCAGGATGTCTGAGATGCTGCACTCAGGGCTGAATGGAATTCCCATCATCCCACTCACACCATTCCCACTGCTGCCGTGGCAACGTCTTCCTATCGATGTCGGGTAACTCGGTTAGAAATGGTGGCGATTTCGCCGTGCTTGGGATGTTCATCTGCTCTGAGTGTGTGTGGGAACACGGGAGCTGGATGTGTTTGCGCTGCTCTCATGTCTCCTCTGAACGGGTGTGAGCTCCATTAGTCTTTACAGAACAGCTGCATCAGGGCGGGTCCGGACCGGTTCCAAGCCAAGCTCCCGTTGCACTGGCGCCTCATTAGCAGCTCCACCTACCCGCAGAGTCCATCGGCAGTGAGGAGATTAGAAACCTGACACGCACATCTGCATGAGACCTTCTCAGCCTCGTTCTCACGACATCCAGCACATCTTTTTGCTTCGTCCTTCGCTCAGTTTGTTCCAGAGAGTTTTGCTCTTTGGTTTCAGTAGAAACACTGAGAGAAACGATGGGAAGAGTTAAAGACGCATGAAATCTTCTTCCTTTTCTCCCCAGAAACCAAACTGATGTCCCATAATGATGTCAGTGGGTGAGGCTGAAGGTGAAGTAATGAATCCATGAGCGCCACTGCAGGAATACCATATGCTTTCTGTTATTCACAACGGACTGTGGGGAAAAAAAGAGTTCTAGGGCTTGTTTACATGGAAAAATATGTCCTGTTAGCTGGGATCGTTTTGCAGCTTTGGTTTGGGATCTCTGGAACTCCCCCCGTCAGGAATCAGTGGCGGTTATACGAGCTGATCCTTTTTCTCTCCATCCTTTAAGGCTGTCCATGTAGCTGAGTGAGAAAATGCATCGTTGTTTTGATGTGTTCTCGTGTCAGCTTGGAGAAAGTCTAACTACATAATCATAAGTCATAAGTTTATCAGGCTGCATCACCCCATTAACACACAACAAAAAGCTCTTGTTACTGAGAGGCAGGAGGAGAGAAAGAAGGAGGAATATTCTCACTGGGGTTAAGCGCTCTTGCATGCCTGACATACCGACAGACAGCAGCGTAGGCCGCCTGCCTGGACGTTATTATGCAACCAGATGTTTGTGGGAGAAAGTTAAAGAGTTCATTCTGTAGGGACCTGCAGCGAGGGATTGTGGGATAGGTGGAGGCCCAGCTGACCAGCATCAGGGTGGTGCTCGCTCCAGGGACACAGCTCTCACTCACGCCCATGCATGTGTCAGGATCTGGCGGTTTTACAAAGCTGCTGCAAGGTTTGCATCAGCACAGGATGAGATGTAAACCACAAAGCACCCAGAAGACCTGCGAAGACATCTTATCTGGCTGAAAGCCAGGTGAAGGTACATCTGCATGAAACGCTGCAGCTTTGAAGCCATGAGGCGACAGCGAGCAGGACGAGTGTCGGCTCACCTGATCGGCCAGGTTGCTTGGCGGTCGGCAGGGACACCTCGGTAAGCGGCAGGATGTAGACGTCCGGGCTGCCCTGGGAGGCCGGCGAGGCCAACGTGGACATATCTGCATGGTACTCATCCCCGTCCACATTCTTAAACTCCTGTAAAACACAAAGAGTTCAAAACATTTACAGTTTTGCTCATCCAGATTCTATAATCAGGTGAATTCAGTGTTTCCAGACGGCGCTGAGGTCGATGCATTGAATAAAAGTAAAAAGTGAAAGTTTTCTCAACACTTCAATACGATACTGGAATATTCACATCTTTCAGATAAAAAGCAGTTCCAATCTGACCAGAAACAAAAGCCTTGACGGTGTTTTCCTGCTCCAGCTTCAGCAGATATCCTGACAGAAAGTGGAGTTTAACCAAGAAGGAAAAATAAATATGACACCTTATAAAATGTATCAAATAAAAAGAAAACTAAAAAGGTTAAAAATATGTTTTACACTCCTCAAGAAAATGTTTCCATAAATACAGATTTGATCAGAAAAAGGTGTCACTAAGGAAATAAATATGTGCAGGAGCATCTGGCGACACATCTGGCTTAGTTTTGCATCAAAGTCAGATGTTTCATTCATTATTAATTATAAAAGTATGTATATATTTATTTTGCTGGAGCACATTGTGTGTTTAACTGCATAACTTTTGGCTTTGAGGGAGAGATTTAGTTTCTGCTTCAACAAATTAAATCTTATAACAGAAAGTACATTACGGTTGTTGGTTTTGATGCTAAATATAGTCATTTTAAAGGTTTTATTTTCCGATGCAAACAGAAATCATATTAATTGTATTTTACCAAAATTTTGCATCACGTAAAAAGTTAGAAATGTCTTTTTGCATAACTAGAACATGTTCAGACAGTGTGGAAGGAGTTACGGTCCAGTCTGACTCAGTGACGGCTCATGTTAAACGGCTTGACCTGAGGATGGACACGGACATGATTACAGCTTGGAGTGCACAACAACAACATCTCACATTTTCCTCATTGCAACACCTGAATGTGTCGCTTATGTGGACAACTGGTTACTGGTTAAAAAAAATGAATAAAACTTAACAGTATTTTACTCTAGCTCAAACGTGATCATTCAATTTGCAAACAGGAAGCTGATAACTAATGAAACATCCTAAACATCCTGTAATCCACACAGACGTTGCATGAAAGCCAGAAGGTCACTGAACCTGGTTCTGACCAAACTGACCCGGCTAACAAGCTAGCTTAGTGGTTGGAGTTTCATGTTGCTAGCTAGCATGCTAGCTGAATATTTCACTGTGAACTGGATTGTTATTGTTGAAGTCAAAATGACAGTCTAGTCTAACCATCCTCCTTTCAGCTTCACTGTGAGCATTTGCTGCAAACAGGATGCCGACCTTCAACAAGAAAGTTTCAGGTGTGTCACTGTTTTCTCTGAAACGAGACCGAGGCAGATATTCCGGCTTATTTCCGATGGTAAAGAGGCTGTGTTGTGCGATAGAGATAAATAAAATATTCAGAAGAGAAACTTAATTTCAACTTATAAATGAATTATTCACACATTGTGTTTTTACTGATTCCAGTACAATATTTAGGTTCATAAAAGTTCACATTTTACTTGCTAATGTGACAAAAATGAGCTCATTCTGTAGTTCTTTTCAGTAATTCAGTATTTTATTCTGTCATTCTGTACGTGGCTTTGCTGAAACACACATCTTGATTGCATTTTGGACAAACATGGAAGCAGAGATAAACTGAAGCAAGCTGTCCTGGCCCGGTTCAGACTCTGTAAACACAGCCACTCCACTAAATACAGAGATTATTAGCTTTTCTACAACTTGCATGGGAATCCTTCGCTCCACAGATAAGCTGGTTAGTTTGGCATTTCGATGCTCAGATTCCTTTTGGAAAACATGTTTTGGTTTAAAATATTTTTACAGAAATAAATAATAACTTTTAATTTTAATCATAATTTTATTTCCAACTAAAAAAAGGACTTTTTAAAAAGAACAAATATTGGTTACAACAAAAAACAAACAAAACAAGCTTTTTAAGTTCGAGGGGTTTTGGAGGGTTTTGGAAAAAGTTGGGCACTTATCCAGTCCAAAACTCCCTGATCAATGACACCGTAAAACTTTCACAGCATGAAAAACGTAGTAATACACATTAAATACCATTACATTATAACATAAACAGTATATAGTCGTAATACACACAATAAATCATAGAAATCAACATACTTTCTTTTTAATTAAAGGTTTTGACTCGATTTTCTATCTTTGAAATGAAATCAGACGTCCTGAATGGCATCAGAGAGCAGATCAATAAATCTGAGTGGAGCTGCTGTTGCATCCATGTCAACGTTCTGCTTGCAAAAATCTGCAAAAGAAAATGTTTTCTCTGTTGAAAGTGACGACGACGCAGCAGAGGATGGGGGTGGGAGGGTGCATCTACAGGCCGGATGTCTGAATAAAAGTGTCTTCGATGGGAGCTGGAGGGCCGCGGCGTCCCGTGGCTGGAAAAATGTGACCCTCTGCAACACCCACACAAACACATGCACACATAAACACCTCCATCTCCCACTTCATCCTGTCCCCCAAGAATGCACACGCACGCACGCACACACACGCACACGCACGCACACACACACACGCCGTGCACCCCTCCCTCTGCCTCCGATCCAGATCTTCACACGGCCCTGCTCGCCCTCCCATCCAACATGTGGTTTCACTCTCTGAAGCGACACACACACACTGTGACAGATATACACAATCTACAGAACCTGAAGAATGACTCAAACGTTCCGTCTTTCACCGAAAAGTACAAAAACTTTCCCGACTTCACGCAAATCCTTAGATTCCAGAAGATCCGTTCAACGTTCGCTGCTTCGCATCTGAACACAAAGTCTTACCTTCAGGCAGCGTCGTCAGGTGACAAAATGCCACAAACACACACCCAGACCCACACACACCCAGAAGCCCCCACCCGAAGCCCACCGGTGTGCCTGGCTGGGGGGGGGGGCACCGGAAGAGGAGCCGAAGGGAAGATTCTCATCATTCTATCAGAGAGAACGTCGAGAGAGAGGACGAAGAGGATGTGAAGCTGACCACAGACTGTCCCCGGGATGGCTGGAGATGGAGGGATGGAGGAAAACCAGAGGGAGAGGGGGGGTTGGGGGGGAGAGGGAGGAGCACCCAGTTTCCCAGTTCACGAGCCAGAGCGAACCGCTGGTCATCTGGCGAGGAAGAGGAGAAACGGAGCCCTCACAAAAATGTGAGAGAAAAATACAAGAGGGAGGAGGGATGGGGGAATGGGGGGAGGATGGGGGAGGAATGGGGAGGGGGGCTCACATACTGCACATGTGACATCACTCTGACTTGTGACTCTTTTCCTCCCAAAAGCCAGAGAACATCTGCAGGACAGTCCCACATCTGCAGAGCCCCCGTCCAGAAGCATGGTGCTGGGGAGGACCGTCCACCGGCCGCCTCCACAGTCCGACCTTTGACCCCGTCGGCTTTACATTAAACCCGACCTCCCTCCAGTCTACGGCTCAACGTTTACTCCAAACTTCAGCTGACAAAACACATTCTGCCTCGTTTCTCTCGTCTGTCTTTACGAGCCGACGTTCCTGAACGCAACGCCTGCGACGCGCCGAGACGCAGAAAGACGAGACGGCAGCTCCCCTTTCCTCCATGGCTTCTAACCCGCTATCTCTGCACGCTTTCTGCAGGATCTGCGTCTAAGTCTGCTGAAAGGGGGGCCGCAGGGGTCTGTGCTGGGTCCTCTCTCATTCATCATGACGTGAGTCCCATTTCTCTGCTGATATTTTCTGGTTTTACAGACAACCAGGAAGCCTCTGATTCTGTCCGGCGTTCATCTCTTCAGCTGAAACACCAGGATGGTTTTAGAAATCACACATGATCCCATCAGAGACGACTCTAGAGGGAGATAAATTCCAGAAATAAGTGGAGTAGAGATTGATGAGTCTTTTCAGCCACATGTTGGGACTTTTCTGAAGAAGCTGAGGTTACAGGTGGCGTTTTCTCCTGCTTCTGCTCAGAGTCGGCTCCTGGCGAAGCCTCCAGAGGTGGAGGCAGATTTAAGGCAACAAGTTGCATAAAAATGAGCGAAACTGGAGGCAGATAAACCCCCCGACTGGGTTGTCCTCCCCACCACCGCCGCCGCCTGATGGAAGCTGAAATGATCATTTTTACGACGTGGCTTATGGGACACAGTTATCATACTAATATGGAACAGGTGACGGACCAGTTTAAACTGGATTCTAGTCCGACTGAAAGCAGTGGAATTGACTCGGACTGTTTTGCTCGGCAGGAAACTAAATCAACTTCCAGGATGTCTCGTTTTCAGCCAAACACAAGCAGACCAGTCCAGGCCTCATCTGCTTTCCTCTCATCTCCTCCGGAGGGTGTTTTTGTTCTCCCCCTCTCCAGCATTCCCTCTTCTTTCTTTGGGAGGGGCTGCGTCTAATTCCAGATGGGGCCCCGAGGCCGGATGCACCATGGGCTCATGGGTATGCCCTTCCTCACGCCCTTGCGCCCTCTCACTTCCCCCTCTTCCCACTGCAGCTCCCTCAGCGAACACACCCTAACACGGTTCCAGCTGGGTGGTCCTGCCAGCCGAAAACACAAACCAGACCTGGAGACCCTCATACATGCAGCGCAGCTTCGTTCCAAACGCAGCGTCTAACAGAAAACGTCCAATTTCAGCCTTTCTGACAGACGATTGTTCAGTTTTTAGATTCACAGCAGGACAGACTGATGATCAGAACGTCTGCAGACACATCTCTAAATTCTACTTTTCCTCATTATTAAAACAATCTGAAGCTTCTCTGAGTGAAGTCGTCTGAGGGGTTTAAACTTCACAAATATTTCTGTAAGCCAGCACACGTTACATAATGCAGCAGACTAATGAACAAACCATAATAAATCTGTGCATTAATATGCAGAGGCTTGTAGTGAAGACAGAAGATGCAACAAGCTGCATAATGAAAACATCCCATAATAAGCCTCCCGCTAAAACAACTTGTTTTGCCAGAACAACAGCCCAGGCTTTTATTTTACATTAATGAGAAAAAAGGCTAAAATCAAACGCAACCTGATTCAAAGTAAAACTGTAGGTTAGCATTTAGCTAATGCTAACACGTTGAGTTAACTGGCAATGACATTTTCACCTCTGGTTTACAGGAGGTGTGTTCAGACCAAACGTGTTTTGAGCTTTACATGTAAAGTCTACATGGAGGTGCGGCAAGGCGGTGCCGAGCTTTCTCACGTTGCGTTTTGAGCGTCGGCGTTCTACACAGAACGTGCCGAAAATTAAAGACATTTTTTAAGTTTGACGTGCGTTCCGTTGGTCAAACGCCAGAGATGGAAAATCTGAACTTTGCCACTTGACGTGGAGCGTCAACAATCAGAGCGATCAGCTCCTGGAGGATTCCTGTGGTGAACCCAGACCCGGGGCTGAGACGCCCTACGACAGCGTTCCTCATGCGGCTCGCTGACTCTTGACTTGCGGCTCGTGAAGCAGCCGCTGGCTTTCTGAAAATGCATCTAAACAAGTCATAATGATCCTCAACGCTGCAGTTCTCTCCACAAACAAGAGCTGCAGGCTGCTTGCAGAAACTCTGCTGTCCTAACGGCCCTAACTGACCCTGTCAGGGTTGCCAGTTCTGGCTGATTTCAGCTGCAGCGAACTCCACCACAGAGCTGCTCCGTCGGTAGCTCCGTATATATGATGAAAAAGAAACGCCCACATTCTGGAGGCATTATTTTATTTTCACCATATACTGTTGCATAAGTATGCCGTTACTCCGTGTAACATTTAGGATAACCATTCCTTGCTAAAAAGCTGAATGTTACTGATTTGGCAACGTAGCGTGGCAAAGCTTTGTTTGGGGGGGAGTGGCGTCTCTCTGCTGAGTGCGGCTCATGTTGAATTAACAGTGACTACCGCTGCCCTACGACGACGTTCTCTGGCTTTATTTATTAAATAAAACCATGCCGTCTGTCTACTGCACCGCCATCATTCAGACTGACCGGAAGAAAAGCTCCGCCCCCCTCCTCTCTTTTCCGCCGCGTTTGCCGTTCGCTCCAGACAAGCGGCAAACGCGGCGGGAGCGTTGGGAGCGTTTTGGGCGTCGGACACAAAAGTGGCAGTTTAGTGAGCAGCGTCGAGCGTTTGGTCTGAACACACCGTAAACCACCTCTATAACGCCAGGGTGGGAAACTCTGGTCCTCCAGGGCTGCTTGCATGCTGCAACGCACCTGATTCAGACTCAGGCTTTATTAGCAGACTCGTACAAGCTAATAACTCTGATGTGAATCAGAAATGTTGCGACAGAGAGACTCCTGACACCCGCCAGACTGCGACGCCTGGAGGACCGGACTCGCCCAGCACCATCCCAACGGTTGGTCAGGTTCCTGACTGTGGCGGAGCAGGTTCAGCTGGGATAAACAGCACAGCGGCTAAATGTTAGCATCACACATGGTAACGTAAAACAAGCTGAAACATCAGTCTGTCTGTCAGCGGACTATAAAACTACAGGACAGGGAATCGTGATTTAGAACTTTAAAATCCTGATTTGGGTTCTCAGAAAACTCAAACGTGGTCAGTTCACTAAACTGAAGCTTTTAGCTTCAGAACGTCGCTGGAATTACTTTGTCGCGCTGACATGCTGGCTCCATGTTGTTAAGCCGATAAAGCCTGAAAGTCTGCATGAAGCGGTTTCCTGTAGGTTAGATCTGAGGTTCCCGGCCTGGGGTCCATAAAGAACCCGAGATGTGACCGTGGAGTCTTGTAGTGGGTTTAAATGAAGGCATTTCCACACAGAAAGGAGTTGATGTGCTTGGTTCCTAAAATGTTTCACTATTCAGTCATTTTGTTTGCGTGGAACCGTCGTTTCGGGAGCCTGACAACACAAAGTTTGGAAACCACGGTCATCTGATCCGTCCTCAGAGCCCAGAGCCGGTGGAGCGGTGATGGCGGAGTGGTTGATGGTCGTCCTGGTAACCTGGATTCTTCCTGCATCATTTCATTAATGAAACATGTCCTCAGGGAGGGAAAGCTGGAAACTACTGAGTGGGATGACAGCAAACGTCGCTCTGACTCTAACTTCAGTTTCTGGGTTGCCATGGTAATTAGTTCCACAATACTGATGCCGCAAGCAGAAAAACACCTCAGTTTTCCTGGATCAACGACATACAGGCAGCGGCTTCTATTTCCATCTGCTGGGATTATGCTGAAGGGAAACTTTTTATCTTGAAATATGAACTAAAATAATGAACTAAAAGACTCATTTACATGTAAGATGTTAAACTTTAATGGTAAGAGCAGAGAAAGTCTCGGTTTAACCAGAAGGACGTCCCTCGGCTGCAGCAGAAGCCAGGCTCAGATTGCTCTGGAGAACAGCTGCTCACGCTGACATTCGCATTAGTCTCGAGCTCACCGCTGAACACAAGCAAACCCACTCAGCTCTATAAATCACTTAGATCATCTCCCAATTATGACTTCACGTTAACGGCGTGGTTTTAGTGACCGGCGGTCAGAGAAGTGTCCGGAGCGATAAATGCTCCTGCTGACCGTGCAGAGTAAATGTGAATGTCATCTCTGCTGCTGAAGAAGCATCGTCCTCCTCATCACAGCAGAAGGTTGTGGAAGGAAATGTTGCAGCTTTGTTGATCTTCTGTTCATGGAAATGCTTAAAGCTCAAAGCGAGTTGTTTTGTTCCTAGACACTCCTGAAGGCAGCGACTTTTAGCTCGCCGTTGAATCAGAGCTTTTACTGACACTGAATAAAGTCATGGGAACATGTTCCAGGGTTTTGTTCAGAGAGGACACACACACACACAAACACACACTCACCTCCCTCCTTCTCTTCTGCCCTATTTTCTCGCTTCGACCCATTTCACTGCTGCTACATCTACAAGATGGTGGTAAAAGAGCTGCAGGGCTGCACCGGCTTTGTTCTCGCCACGTCCCGAACACATCGCTCTCTGCAAGTACTCGACGACATTGTCATGGTCGTCTGTGAGAAGTTTCAGGGGAAGCTATTTGCAGCATCGCTCATGGGCAGAGGGAGAGTGGAAGACTCCAGAAAGGGTAAGTTGTGTGTGGTGAGGTGCAACGGTGTGTGTGTGTGTGTGTGTGTGTGTGTGAGGAGCTGACTCTGTGTCAGGCAGGAGGCCCACCTTGAAGCCGATCTTGCCCTTCTTGCAGCAGAGGCAGGCCAGCATGAGGAAGACGAAGGTGAAGAGACCGGAGAAGGAGATGGCGACCACAGCCAGGGAGGATGACCAGGACAGCTCACTCAGCGGAGCGCCATCTGCAGGACAGAGAGAGACCAACACGAGCGCGTCACGCGTGGGATTTTTATCCTGAAACGTTCACATGTAGGGTGACCAGATCTTCTCACCATATGTGGGACAAAGACAATGAAAATGTGGGACAAAGTCAGATTCCACTCTTTCATGACAAAGTTTTAAAAAAAAACAACAACTTTCTATTCTGCTCTTTGGTAATAAAATTACTATCCAAACATAACCAATCTGTTACTACATATTGTTATTGAAATTCTCTGACAAAGGGAAACAGTAAAAGCTTGCATATTATTTCCTTGATCCTTTCAGGTTATAAAGAACCAAACAGAATTAGCAGTCGAGGCTTCATCAGGAACATGTCCACTGACTGGGAATCCTCCCTCTGAGTAGCGGCTTTTTTTGTGACTCTCGGATTTTTAGTGCCGTTTCACGTCATGTTCTCCGCCGTGGGACACGGAAAAATTACTCTGACAAACATCACAACATACCCTGACAGTCTCCTGGAACAGCTTTAACCAGAAATATCTGCTTTCCCAGTGTTTGTTGTCACAAAACTTTCTTTTCTTCTTCGCTGCGGTCGTCTCCCTGACCTCCATGATCAATCAGTTGTTTTTCTATTTATTTATTTCCGTCAGTGGGAGCACCGGTGCATCCTAGATGTGCATTAAGTCCCGCCTCCTGGTTTGATTGACATGAGTGTAACTCCAATCAGCAGGCGGTGTGATGTGACAGCTGTTAAATATTTTGCCACACAGTAAAAACCAGTTTTGTTTTGTTTTTTTTCCCTTATAAAAGCAAAGCCTGGTCGTAACGATGCGGGACGGCGCCTCGTTTTGTGGGACGTGTGAAAAGGAATAGAAACACGGGACGATCCGCACAAAGCGTGACATCTGGCCACCCTAGTCACACGTTCATGCAGATTTTTCCAGAATGTATGGCAAGCCAATAGGATGAAAAATCGGACGTAAATTAACGGCGTATTCTAAACTGTAAAAAGTGGCACGTGCTGTTTTTTTTCCGCGCAAACATGTTGTGAATCTGAACGCGCGGTGGCGTTTTATGCATATTTTATCTCTAAGAGACTTCTTCTGACTGCTCAGCCACTGGATGTTCAGGCTTTTTACCCAATCAGTGCTTCAGCAGTCATGATCAGAGGATCAGTGATCCTTGGTGAAAGAGAGAATGTAGCCTACATACATACACACTCCTGCCATTCTGCTCCTGTCTTCATCAGAGTGTGTTGTACCTGTTGCTGGGCACTTTTGTGCATGATGCTACGAGGTCAATTAATAAAATATATCACTGCTGTATTACATCTTGAGGCTTTTTTTACAATTCCTGTTCCCGCAGTGATACGTTTATAAATGCATTTCAGCTGCAGTTAGGGGGAAAAAAAACACATTTCTTACATGAACAATTTAATAAAATCACAAAAAGATTTTGAAAGTAAAGTTCTTTCTCATCCAAATTTGTATCTGCAATTCCAATCGCACTTACTGCGGTTGTGGATTAATTAATAACTTGGACACTTGTTAAAACTTTCATTTTGTGTCTCGTGTTTATTATCAACTGTTCTTTACAGACCAAATTATTGTTAGCTTTTGTCCTGCTGACTGAGTTTAAACCAGGTGTTGTACGAGACATCAAAACGACAGCCATGGTTAACCTTGGGGGAACCTCATGCCGGTAGTCGGAGTGCAGACTGTGTGGACTGTAACTATACACATGACATGTCGAGATGACTTTGTTGATTTCAGTGTCATGCAGTAAAGTGCCCAGCAACAGGTACAACACACTCTGATGAAGACAGGAGCAGAATGGCAGGAGTGTGTATGTATGTAGGCTACATTCTCTCTTTCACCAAGGATCACTGATCCTCTGATCATGACTGCTGAAGCACTGATTGGGTAAAAAGCCTGAACATCCAGCAGCAACACCTGGTGTGGGCGTTATATGGCATTTTTACACACAGTCCTGCTTTTCAGCGCCACAAAGCGGTTTGTGAATAATCAAACAGCTTTGCTTTGTTTGTTTTACTCACATAAAATACACATTTCACACGATGAGAATGCAGAAGTGTTATCATGTTACGCTGCAGCGGAGAGACAAACCGCAGAGCTTTAATCAACATTTATTCACGTCTGGAAATAATTTCTCAATAATTCTCTCTTTTCCATTTAAACTTATAATCATCTCTCATCAGAAAACAAAATATTATTGATTATTACAGATGGAAGAATGAACGACTTTGGTCACATGGTCACTAAATTCTCCCCAGCAGTGAGTGTTGTTGTTCAGTGTGTTGACAGACCGGCGGCCCGTCACACACACACACACACACACACACACACACACACACACACACACACACATTTACAAACCCCCCCCCCATTCTAAACAAACATGAACTTCCTCCTTGTTTGTGTCTCTTAACTGAATGTAAACATAAAACTTTATATAAATAAACATCTGGCTTGTCGCTGCCGTTTGGGGATCCATTCAGACCAGGATCCGGCCCACAGAGGACACACTGCAGGAGCAGCCCAGAGCCGGGGTCCACGCCACAGCCGTAGGGCTGCATTGCAGGACCCCCAGTCACCTGCGTCAAACCTGCAGACCAGGCAGGCAGAACCAAGGGTGTGTGAGAGCTTTCCGGTCCGCATTCCAGACTTGTTCTATGACACAGTAACATCTATCATGTGTATGTCTAGAGCCGCTGTCAGAGGCTGAAAAACCGACACAAAACAACGTTTACATCCGGGACGCGACGTTTGGCTTCATGGTATGATAAGGAACTGGATGTTCTGAACACACAACGTCGCTGATTCAGCAAAGAAACAAGAAGATTAGAAGAGAGAAAACAGGAGTCATGGTGAGATGGTCTTCTGCTGGCTGGAGAGAGCTAACAGGTTAGCCGTCAGTAGGGGGCGCCGACGGGAACATGGCAACAGTTCTGCAGTGCGTTTTACACAGATTTGTGTCATGTTTAATTAGTATTTTCTTTGTTTCCAGTAAATAAATGTGGCACACACACACACACACAGAGCATTACTTCTGGGTTTTATCTTGATGATTTATGTTTAGTTTTGTTTTTAGCTTCATCTGTTTGGTTCCGTGTTTATTTCCTTGTCAGTGTTTGGCTGAAATGTCTGAAACCCTTCAAAGTCTCTTTATCTCACCTGCTCATCTGTTTGCTTTGTAGCTAAGGTTTTTATTTATTTGTGAAAATAAGAGAAAAGAAGAGAAGACTGGAAGGACATGTGAGGACACACGGGGAACCTGAAACCAGTTTGAGGATTCCTTCTTTCTGATTTAAGCCATCATTCAGAGGAAGAGACAGTCTGCAGAAATCAGCTTAATGTTGGACTTGAATGCATCATTTTTCAGTGTTTGTTGGAGGAAAACCAACAGATTTGTTGGTTTAATTAAAGTGGGATGCAGACGTGAACTGGATGTGGTTTTATACCACACTGCTCTCTGATGAGTAAAATCCCCTCTGCTGCTCTCTGAGCTTCACTGTTCAGCAGGATGGTGTTCATGTTCTGATTACCGTATGCACAATGGCTCCGTGCACGTTGTGTAATCTCACAGATGATATCTCACCCCCGGTCGTTTCACATCCGCTTCCCAAATGCAGTGGTTACCATGGAAATGGATTGGATGGCCTGCCAGGCAGGGTCGCCTTCGGTTGGAAGTCTCGCAGCCATTCCATGCGCACACACGCGAACACACACGCGCAGAGTGATTCCTGCTGCCAGTAGCTGCTGATCCTCTGAAAGCGGCTGCAGCCGGCTCTCGTGAGGCTTTTAGGATAATTAGACAGAGAGCAAACACTCTCGTCTGGCAGGGAGAGCAGGGAGCGGAAACAGCTAAAAAATAAAAAAGATGGAAGTTGAAGTGAAAACCAGGATCAGCTGCTCAACGTTCGGGGATGCAGAAAGCAGTTTGCATGTGTCGTTACCGCTGCAGTGTGATGCTCTGTGCAGCGCGGTGGGAGGAAGAGCTGAAGAAGCCAGCCGGTCAACAGGCATTCAGCGCTCTGCAGAGCTGCACTAAAACATTCTGATTTAATGACTCTTTATTTGTCAGGGGAATAATTCTGGAGGATAGAAGCATAGCCTCACTATGTTGTGGTTTATGTAAAACTCCCAGCTCACCCATGGGGATGAATCCAGTGTTAATATTTGAGGAGCAAACTCCTGTTGGCACATCAAGGAGTCCAGACATTTAAAAAGCATCCTTCATGACCAGACTGGAGCTTTTAGGATGTGTTGAAGCTTTTCAGTGTGTTTCTACAGCCTGACACGTTTTATTCTTCTCTGTTAAGTTCTTCTACCTGCCGACATCATCCTCCTAAGATGTGGTCGACACTGCGAAAGGGTCAGCGTTGGTGTTTCCCAACCCCTGATGGAGTGTTTTGGAGGTAAGTCTGAGCAGTTGGAGGATGCAGGCCGCCGTGACGTTGGCAGTCATGTCCTCCAGCGTGAAGCAGATGTCGCTGAGACCGTGCTGTGAGCATGTAGATAGTTTTATGTCTGCATGAAGGATCACTCTACCAAAGCAATACAGGAGAAAAGTACAATCTGCCAGTTATCAGCAGGTTTTTTCTAAACCTGGAACCGATGGGAAGATGCTCATCCAGAACCAGGTTGCCACGACAACGCTGGAAGCCGGGAGTTCTCTCAGGGGAACGTGAGGATTGTCTGAAGGCAGAGGAATCAGCAGACCAGATGCCCAAACCTCCTCAACTTCCTGTTGCCACGACAACCCGACTCCTCATCCCTCAATGAAGCTCGTTGAGCTGCTTGTGTTCTGTGTCATCAGTCATGACCCAAAGCTCAGGACCAGGAAAGAAAATAAATCAGACGTTCCACCGACAGCTGGCTCAGCAGACCTGAAAGGCGAGGTACACCCTGGACAGCTCGCCAGTCCATCGCTGCAGTAAGTCACCATCTTCAATCAAACAACACTGAGGCGAACCTGCTGGATGCAGTTTGCAGTTTTTGCCACTAGATGTCCTTTTTCCATCAGACAGGACATTTCAGCTGAATAAAAACTTTGCTTCTGTATGAACATTGTTTTCAGTAAACTCCTCAAAGTGTCCAAACAGGCCGGCTGAGGAGAGTCGGGAGGGGGGGGGGGGGGGGGGGTTAAGAAGAAAGAAGCCACAGAGGAAACGTGATGAGGAGAGGAAAGAAGGAGGAAGACTGCCCCCCCCCCCCCCCCCCCCCCCCCCCCCCCCCCCAGGTCTCTGTACCCACACAGACTGCAGAGGACAAATCTGGAGAGGCTGCATTTCTCTCTGCCTCCACGACTGTTTTTATCGGCCCGCGGCTGAAAGCCGGAGCACACGCTGATGACTAGACCGTGAAAAGTGTGAGGAGACAAAACGTGGGAATAAAGAAGGAGAGAAGGACGGAAAGGCTTCAGTATTGCTGCATTTCTTTCAGCATCAAGCAGAATGAAACGTAAAACCACATCCGGTTCTGGTCCATGAAGCTGGTTCCACTTGTTCCAGGAGACCCGTAGGTCCGTACCGAAATGGAGTCAGAACCGGCTGGACATCAGCTTAGCTTAGCTACAGCCGGTTGCCTGGCAACCTCACAGTGATGTCGCCACTGCCTCATCCAGAATATTTCTGGCTAAGATGTATGTATGTGTAAGTATATGTATATATACATATATATATATATATATATATATATATATATATATATATATATACATATATATATATATATATATATATATATATATATGTATATATACATGTATGTGTAAGTATATGTATATATACATATACATATATATATATATATATATATATATATATATATATATATATATATATATATATATATATATATATATATATACATGTATGTGTAAGTATATGTATATATATATATATATACATATATATATATATATATAAATAAATAAATAAATATATATATATATATATATATATATATATATATATATATATATATATATATATATATATATATATATATATATATAAGATGTAACTGCAAACATTTGGAGTTTCACTTCTTCAGTGTTTTTTGGGTAAATTCTGATAACTTTAGTCTTTTTCTTTTTTTTTCTGACGTCCTGTTGCCGTTTTATCATACCAACGAGTCACCATGTTCTTCCACATTCTGAAGCCCAGTTTGAACTTCCGCCAGTCGTCTTCACCATAGTAGCGTGACTGAATACTGCCATGTGATTGGCTGGTGAGATATTTGTTTTAATGAGCAGGCGTTAAACGTTAAACCAAGTAAAGCTTCTCTTGTCATGAGCATGACGGCTGTTTGTTGCCTTTCAGACGGTGGGAAGACGGTGTTTTCAGTGGAACAAACAGCGGGAGCATCTGGTGTCTGGGCTCGTCTGATTGGACCGTGGCGATGCTGGCGTGTCGGATTACAGCTGACAGACTCGTGTTCCTGGACGTGTCCATCCATGATGTTTTCAGCTCTGCAGCCTCCCTGAACATAAAACCCACAGTTCCAGACATGGCAGGCCTGAAACTCAGCCACCGGTCTGTCACCGCTGCTGCATTCAGACGAGCCGACTGGTTGTCATGAGCATGCCCAAAGGGACGCCATCCTCTGTCCAGCTAACACGCCACCTTGACTCTCCCTGATCCTCGGTGTGCCGCGGATCAGCAGGAAGTTTCTACTGCTGACACCCTTCACCCATCAGCAGCCTGGGTGGATGTTTACGGCACGGATGAATCAGCGGAAAGAAAAGTCCACCTGAAGGGCTGGAAAACGTCCAGAGAGAAACGACTGGTCCCAGTTCAGGATGAGAGAAGATGTGGGACAGAAGTGACCTACTGAAGTCCCCCGAAGTGACCGCTTCGGTATGATCAGCCTCTTCTAGAATAATAAGTCATGAAGCCTGAAGGAGGAACAGCGGGATTGAGAGGCTGGGGGGGTAGGGGGGTAATAAACCAGGATTCCTGTCAGTTTACACACATTCTGATGTTCAGGACGGGATCGGGAACGAGCAGTTCTTCTACAGGTCGTCTTCTACACATCCATCAGACGCCTGAACTGTCTCCCACATCACACGTCTCCTTTTATATTCCTCCTGAATGATAACGCATCGTTTCAGCCTGTGGCTCTGATACGGCGAAACCTTCAGCTCCGTCCTCAGACTGAACAGGCAACCAATCAGACGGCCTGAAATGCTGACGGACGCTCTGCAGACTGCTGAGCCTCTTGGCTCTTATTTTCCCCTCTGATTCCCCGACATGCGAAACAGAAGGCATACGGTCATTTCTATTCATCACTGAGGGGATCTTCAGGTCACAGAATACACTAAACGTTTATATTTGTCGATAATGACTGGAAATCCTTAAAAAAGATGTAGATGTAGATGTGTAGTTAGACACGTCCCGCACAGGAACCACGTTCAACTTCCAATGTTCTCAAAAAACCACGTTAGATGAAGCAGTTACCATGGCGACGATGGTGTTTGACGTGTGTCACTAAAACCAAGGAAGTGGACTGCATCAGTCCAGGTCTGAGGTCTTTACACTGGCTGCCTGACCATCAGAGGATAGACTTTAAGTTCTTCTGCTGGTCTACAAAGACCTGAATGGTTCCGGACCAAACCTACCAGACCCCTCAGGTCATCTGGATCCGGTCTTTTATGAGTTCCCAGAGTCAGAAGGAGACCTGGAGGAGCTGCATTCAGCTCCTATGTTCCACATGTCTAGAAGGAGCTCTCAGAAAGCCTCAGACCAGCTGGACCGTCCAGTTAAAGACCCTCCTGTTTCAGTTTTTATTCCAAGATTTCCAAAGTTTTAGTCCAAATCTGCATCTTTCTTTATTTATTGTTTCCTTTTCCTGGTTTTCTTGTTTTATTTTTACATGATGCTTCTTGTTTTCTAATGTTTTACTGTCTCTGTGAAGCCATGGGAGTCCCCCAGTTGTTGACCTATGCTGTTTGAATCAACTTGCCTTGCAAACACCTTCCTTCTGCACATGACAGAGCCACAAAAAGCTCCACACAAAGTCACACAGTTTCAACTAAAACAAGACAGTTTGTCTGCAGATATCCTTTAAATAAAGTTAGGAAATAATAATATGAGCAAGATTACATATTTTTCATCTTAAAATGAAGAAAACATTAGTCTGCACTAAGGCTGCAACGATTTGTCAACAATGAAAATTCATCGATGCTAAATTTCCCACGCGTCACGTTATAAACGCCGTAACGGTTTCCTAATAAAACGCTGCTCCAGGCAACTTAACACCGTTCAACACCAAGAAAACGACGCAAAGCACCACAGGAAGTGCTGGGGGCAGTATTGTCCTGCAGCGTCTTTGTTTAAACAACGAAGAAGAAAAACTGCCGGCGGTGCGACCTATTTCCAAAGTTTGGGGATATTTCACGCTAAACAAAGTGTCAAACAGGTGAAATGTGTCGTCTGCCACGCAGAGTCGGCGTACCACGGCAGCACGACAGTCATGCATGATCATCTGGAAGGAAAACACCCCGGAGTCGTGGTTTCCAGCGTTCCTGATGCCAAAGTTAGCATTAGCTAAAGTTAGCATTAGCTAAAGTTAGCATTAGCTAAAGTTAGCATTAGCGATGTGATGTTGTTACCTCTGCCAAAGAGCTTCTGTTTTTACCGCCATTTATCTGTTTGTGTTCAAAATAACTCAGAAAGTTATGGATAGATTTTCATGAGATGTTCAGGAGTTGTTGGAAATGTGAAAAGGAAGAAGTGAGTTAGTTCTGGTGGTGATCCGGATCACCGTTTGGATTCAGGAACCTTTTAAAGGATTCTGGTCCTTGTTTACCTACAAAACAAGCTTTTTCAAGATGTAAATAATCATTTCAATGCAATTCTATGGAAATTAAGATGTTAAAATATTATATTTATTTTGTTTTCCTTTTGAGGGAAATTCTGTACAGTTTGGATATGACACCATAGCTAAGTTTGAATGTTTCATAATAAATTAGTAGGAAGCTGTAAGTCGTTCTTTTAACTTCCTAAAGGACATGATGTTGGGACTGACTGGGAATCAGGGGGACGTTCATATGATGCAGATGGAGAGAGTGGGGTAAAACATACTGGAACCAGTAAAAGAGCTGCGTTTACTGGAAGCTCAGATGGTAGACAGGACAAAAATAATCGGGACTAATTGAAAAAATGATTTCCAGATTAGTCGACTAATAAAATAATCGTCAGTTGCAGCCCTAGTCTGCACATGCTTCCTGAGTCCCACATATGTCCCAAATTATCCCTCAAACCTCCAACAAACCACCTTCAAACAGACGGCGTGTTGTACCAGCTTCAGAAACAACATTTAGCTCTTCCCTTTTGTCTGTAGGTGTTCTGGAAGTCTCACTGCATCCATTTATAAATCATTTCACACCAAATATACTGAAATAGAAGGAAGGCCTTGCTTTCCACTGCAGAGGCTGTAAACAGCAGGGTCACATGGTAAGCAGCAGATACGATCAATACAAGCTCCTCACAGCGAGATATGCATGAATGTCTGAGTGCCAAAGCGGTGACAGAGACAAAGCTTCTGCTCTCACGGCCAACACTGTCAGGAAAACGCTGGCGCCGGTGAAATAAATCATCTGTCCTCCCCCACCCGGCCGCTGACAGCACCCCCCGTCAGAGGCCGAGAGGGACGGAGGGCAGCGTGACAACGGGGAGGCTCATCACCCTGAAGGAGAGGCGGAGGATGAGGGAGGTGGGAGGGAAGGCGATGAGGGAGGCAGGAGGGAGGCAGATGGGTGGAGAAGGAGCTGCAGGTGGTGGAACGAAGCTGATGATGAACAATCTGATCAGACTTCTGCTCGTTCTCCTCGTAAACACACAAACATGAACCTCAGCGCACGTATGACTCATCACAACTGCCACCAAGCGCTCCGCGTTGCTGCAAAAACGTGTCAGAAATACACAAATATCAGACGTTTCCATGGCGACCGCTTCCTTGGAAACCTTGTTCAGGCTCATTCACATGCTCATGCACGCTGCGCTGAGACAAAGACAAGACTCTCCATCAGCAGAAGGATTGTTCAGCCTCCGCGCACAAACCGGAAGCGCACGGCCTGGTAGCCTCACCTGATTGGCCGAAGGAGCATCTGACATCACAACATCTCATAGCTTCCATACAAAACAATAAAATCTATGACTATCTTTTCCAAATAAACAAACTTATAATTAGATAAAGCAGAAGAAACAACCTGATCGGTCAGAAATACCAAGAACCAGCATCTGTTCCGTATCCATGGAGACGTGACAGCAGCCAGGACCCAAAGCTGGTCTGCAGCCGCCGCCGGCTTCATTCAGGACCACGCTCAATTCTCCAGCCCCGTTTCCAACGGCCCCCCGGACCTGCAGGGAGCACCGCTTGTTCCCTGTGGGTGTGAAACGTGTGTGTGACGTGTGTGTGACGCATGTGACGTGTGTGTGACGTGTGTGTGTGACGTGTGTGTGACGTGTGTGTGACGTGTGTGTGTGTGACGTGTGTGTGACGCGTGTGACGTGTGTGTGACGTGTGTGTGACGCATGTGACGTGTGTGTGACGTGTGTGTGTGACGTGTGTGTGACGCATGTGACGTGTGTGTGACGTGTGTGTGACGCGTGTGACGTGTGTGTGACGCGTGTGACGTGTGTGTGACGTGTGTGTGACGCGTGTGACGTGTGTGTGACGTGTGTGTGTGACGTGTGTGTGACGTGTGTGTGACGTGTGTGTGTGTGACGTGTGTGTGACGCGTGTGACGTGTGTGTGACGTGTGTGTGACGCATGTGACGTGTGTGTGACGTGTGTGTGTGACGTGTGTGTGACGCATGTGACGTGTGTGTGACGTGTGTGTGACGCGTGTGACGTGTGTGTGACGCGTGTGACGTGTGTGTGACGCGTGTGACGTGTGTATGTGTGACTTGTAAAAGCAAAGTCTGGCCAGGAAACCCGCTTGAAGTTTCTAAGTTTGTTGCTCTATAAAACGTTCCATCAGCCTGAAACACGGCGGGCGGCGCAGAGGGGCGCGAGCGATGAGCTCACTCTGCTCTGCTGGCCGATGATGGACCCCCCCGACCCCCCATCAGCAGCCGCAGATTCAACGTGAGTCAGCTTCTTTAAGCTATTTATAGCTCTGTGACTCATACATGCATACATGATGAGCTACTCTGTCGCCATAGAAACCATCCACTTTCAAATAAATCAAACAGGAATTTAAACATGAATCCAAACAAAATGCAGCTTTCTGACAGTACCTAAACGCAGCATCTTTCTGGGGGCCTCATGCACATATCTGTGCACGTCATGAAACAATCTGGATGCTCAGGAAGCTTTTTAAATGTGAAAATGAGCAAAATTATGAGGATGAAGGTCTAATCTGGGCGTAAAATATGAAACTTGTGCAGTTTGTGGTTTAAACATGTGCAGATATTCATGTGCATGTTCAGAGGGCTTAAGGTGCACGTGTGGGCTGAAAACACGTGCATTTACACATCGCTGCTCGTAGACTCATTTCTCTCCATAGTTCAGTCTCTCATCCGGCTGTGATGAAGCAGGAAGCGAGGAAGAGGAGTCGAGCCTTCCTTCCATCTGTAAGCTGGTTCCGCTGGGAATGGCTTACAGTTCCTCTAGTTTTTATTTTCATTCTCCTTTAGTTTTTATTTTTATCTTTCTTTTCCTCTAGTGTTTATTTTTATCTTTCTTTTCCTCTAGTTTTTATTTTCATTCTCCTTTAGTTTTTATTTTTATCTTTCTTTTCCTCTAGTTTTTATTTTTATCTTTTCTCCTCTAGATTTTATGTTATCCTTCTTTTCCTCTAGTTTTTATCTTTCTTTTTCTCTAGTTTTTATTTTTATCTTTTTTTCCTTGTTTTTATTTTTATCTTTCTTTTCCTGCAGTTTTTTTCATTTATCTTTTCCTCTAGTTTTTATTTTTAACTTTTTTCCTCTAGTTTTTATTATCTTTCTTTTCCTGTAGTTTTTATTTTTATCTTTTTTCCTCAGTTTTTATGTTATCCTTCTTTTCCTCCAGTTTTTATCTTTCTTTTTCTCTAGTTTTTATTTTTATCTTTCTTTTTCTCTAGTTTTTATTTTTATCTTTTTTTCCTTGTTTTTATTTTTATCTTTCTTTTCCTGCAGTTTTTTTTATTTATCTTTTCCTCTAGTTTTTATTTTTAACTTTTTTCCTCTAGTTTTTATTCTTATCTTTCTTTTCCTGTAGTTTTTATTTTTATCTATCTTTTCCTCTAGTTTTTTTTTATCTTTCTTTTTCTCTAGTTTTCATTTCTATTTTTTTTTTACTCGTTTTTATTTTTTCCCACTAGTTTTTATTATCATCTATCTTTTCCTGTAGTTTTTATTTTTTATCTTTCTTTTCCTGTAGTTTTTATTTTTATCTTTCTTTTCCTCTAGCTTTATTTTTTTAAATCTTTTTTTCCTGTAGTTTTTATTTTATCTTTTTTCCTCTAGTTTTTAATTAATCTTTCTTTTCCTTTTCTCATCTTAAATTTCTCCTTTTTGTCTCATTTCTCTTCCACTCCATCATGTCGGTTCTTCCTTGTTTATCCTGTTTTCATCCCCTCTTCCTGACTTCTTTCTTTCCTTTGTTTCATTCCTGCTTTTTCATTCCTTTACATTCCTTATCGTCATCTTTAAATATTTGCATCTTTTCCTCTCTGTTCCATTTTCCTCCTTTCTTCCACATTTTATTCCTCTTTTCTACCTTTGTCTCGTCCCTCTTCCCTTCTACCACTCCCTTCCTTTTCTTCTTTTACCTTCCTTCCTGTCAGTTTCTGTTCCCCTTCAGATCCACAACCTGTTTTTCTTTCTCACCTTTGTTGTTGAATCTGTTTTTATTCTCTTCATTTTTCTCCTTTTCTGTCTGAACTAAATGAAAACGGAGTTTTGAGGAGTTATTTCTGGGACTCTCAGGATGTTTTCCTCTGGAATTTTGTCTCTTCTTGATGCTGTGACATGAATGTTTACACTTGTTCGTGAGCTGTGGCATGCATCAAAGTGTGTGTGGTCGCATGCTGAGCTCTGTGTGTGTGTGTGTGTGTGTGTGTGTGTGTGTGTGTGTGTGATCTGTTAAAGGTCACAACACTGTGAAAACATGCAGCTCCCTCTGACCTCCACAGTGAATGTCACTACTTTGTTTGCCCTCATCGTTTCTGCCCTTTCCGTGCATGTTAACATCCCGCCGCCCCCGGCGGAGGGATTTACTGTGTGTGTTGCTGGGTGTGTGTGCTTGTTGTGAGGGGATAAACAGCAGCGGTGTTGTTCTCTGCAGGAGAAACATTCAGACTGCTGGGAGGATGGTGTCCAGAGCAGATTAAGCTTCTGCGCTGCACGTGGATGTAAATATGAATGTAACATGGAGATGAAACGCTGTCTGCATTTACGGACAAATGCTCAGAGAAGGTGATCCTCCGACCTGAGCCAGACAGGCTTCCTCGCCAACACATGTTCTCACCTGGATCTTTAAATAATCAGCGAGCAGCTTCAGTGAGCAGAGTAATTGTCAAGATGTCAGTGAGAGAACATCCTTCAGTGTGTTTGCCGCATTTATCAAGTCCTTGTAGCTGGGAGCGCAGTGCAGCGGATTGCTGGGCTCTGAAGTGTGTGCTTGGTGTGTGTCTGCAGCGAGCAGCGAAGCGTGAAAACACAACAAGTCTTCATGTAGATGCAGGCCGCTCGGCTGGCATTAAAGCAGAGATGAAAGAGGAGAAATACTGTGACGGTAATGGTTCACCTGCGTGAACCTTGCGGCGCATCCTGCTGTTCGAGGCTCTTATCTGGATGAATCATCTCAGCCGGGGAGGCCTAATGAAGCAGAAAAAGCCGAACCATCACACACCAGACCGCTACTCTTCCTCCTCAGTCACCCTCACAGAAAGCTTCCCTCCATCTTTCCTCTGGAACACAGTTTCAGCGTTTGTTCCTGAGTTTTCTGGTCTGTGTGGAGGATTCCTCAGAGACCACTGGAGCAGAATAAATCTCTCCATCTCTGCTGGCTCTGACTGCACGTGCTCAGATGTTGCATCTCATGGCTGTGCAGGGGCTATTACATAACCCCCCCCTTCACCACACACACACACACACACACACACAGGCAGCTGATCGCACACTCAAAGCTGCGTTTTGATGAAAAGTAAACAACAGAAGCGACTGAAAGGGACAGCGCTCCACATGAGCAACATAATCTGAGCTCTTTGTGATGAAAGAAACCATGTTGTCGTAAAAATGGACTTTTTTTCTTTCTAAATGTTCCAGATGTTTGTAAGCAGGACACACATGCGGGACTCTGCTGGAGAAGACACAGTTAAAAATAAACCCTTTGGTTTAGTCTTATCTCCTTAAACAGCTGACCCCACGATGTCCGCCAGCTCCTGAAGCTGTGAGCCAGACCAGTTTCTGAGCTTTTACTGGTTTTCTATCTTTGCTGCAGCTCAGAACAGAGAGGAAACACTGGTTTTCTGCTTCTGGAAATGCAGAACTTCAGTCTTTTCACGGCAGAAAGGGTCGATCCTGCACAGAGCTGGACTTTAATAGCTGTATTTTATATTAAGTGGATCTAAACCTAACAGAGCATGGATGCATCTAAACGACTGACTGAAACAAAATGAAAAACACAAAAGCATTGAGCGTTGTTCGAGGCTACTCTGATATATCCTTCGTGACTTATTTCTCCACCATGTCTCCTCAAATGTCAATTTGCTGGATGGTTGAAGAAGCACAACACAACATTTTACCCAGAGGCCAAAAAGCAAAGAAAGAGCTTAAAGATGCAAAACCTGAGAAGAGTTGCAGAGATGAGGCAATTGTTCTGGTTTTCATCCCTCATCCACACATTTTCTGAACCGCTTTGCCCAATTCAGGGTTGCAAAAAAGCTGGAGTCTATCCCAGTAATCACTGGGCGAGAGGCAGGTGAACCTGGACAGGTCCCAGTCCAAGTTTTCCTCCCTCCAACTAAAGCTTTCTCAATCAGAAATTATTGGATCCTTTTTCTCAGATAAAACTTTGATTTATTCATCAAACATCAGATGATTTATCGGGTTCACAGGTTCACCAGAGTTGGACTCCTTTTTCCTCCAGAACTGACTAAATTCTCCCTAAATTCCACCTCATCACCATGAGAATCTCCCCTTCCACCTCATCACCATGAGAATCTCCCGTTCCACCTCATCACCATGAGAATCTCCCGTTCCACCTCATCACCATGAGAATCTCCCCTTCCACCTCATCACCATGAGAATCTCCCATTCCACCTCATCACCATGAGAATCTCCCATTCCACCTCATCATCATGAGAATCTCCCGTTCCACCTCATCATGATGAGAATCTCCCCTTCCACCTCATCACCATGAGAATCTCCCGTTCCACCTCATCACCATGGGAATCTCCCATTCTACCTCATCACCATGAGAATCTCCCGTTCCACCTCATCACCATGAGAATCTCCCCTTCCACCTCATCACCATGAGAATCTCCCGTTCCACCTCATCACCATGAGAATCTCCCGTTCCACCTCATCATGATGAGAATCTCCCGTTCCACCTCATCACCATGAGAATCTCCCGTTCCACCTCATCACCATGAGAATCTCCCCTTCCACCTCATCACCATGAGAATCTCCCATTCCACCTCATCATCATGAGAATCTCCCGTTCCGCCTCCTCACCATGGGAATCTCCCATTCTACCTCATCACCATGAGAATCTCCCGTTCCACCTCATCACCATGAGAATCTCCCCTTCCACCTCATCACCATAAGAATCTCCCATTCTACCTCATCACCATGAGAATCTCCCGTTCCACCTCATCACCATGAGAATCTCCCATTCTACCTCATCACCATGAGAATCTCCCGTTCCACCTCATCAAGATGAGAATCTCCCGTTCCACCTCATCACCATGAGAATCTCCCGTTCCACCTCATCACCATAAGAATCTCCCGTTCCACCATATCACCATGAGAATCTCCCGTTCCACCTCATCAAGATGAGAATCTCCCGTTCCACCTCATCACCATGAGAATCTCCCGTTCCACCTCATCAAGATGAGAATCTCCCGTTCCACCTCATCACCATGAGAATCTCCCGTTCCACCTCATCACCATGAGAATCTCCCGTTCCACCTCATCATGATGAGAATCTCCCCTTCCACCTCATCACCATGAGAATCTCCCGTTCCACCTCATCACCATGAGAATCTCCCCTTCCACCTCATCACCATGAGAATCTCCCGTTCTACCACATCACCATGAGAATCTCCCGTTCCACCTCATCAAGATGAGAATCTCCCGTTCCACCTCATCACCATGAGAATCTCCCGTTCCACCTCATCAAGATGAGAATCTCCCGTTCCACCTCATCACCATGAGAATCTCCCGTTCCACCTCATCACCATGAGAATCTCCCCTTCCACCTCATCACCATGAGAATCTCCCCTTCCACCTCATCACCATTAGAATCTCCCGTTCCACCTCATCAAGATGAGAATCTCCCGTTCCACCTCATCAAGATGAGAATCTCCCGTTCCACCTCATCACCATGAGAATCTCCCGTTCCACAACATCACCATGAGAATCTCCCGTTCCACCTCATCAAGATGAGAATCTCCCGTTCCACCTCATCACCATGAGAATCTCCCGTTCCACAACATCACCATGAGAATCTCCCGTTCCACCTCATCAAGATGAGAATCTCCCGTTCCACCTCATCACCATGAGAATCTCCCGTTCCACCTCATCAAGATGAGAATCTCCCGTTCCACCTCATCACCATGAGAATCTCCCGTTCCACCTCATCACCATGAGAATCTCCCGTTCCACCTCATCATGATGAGAATCTCCCCTTCCACCTCATCACCATGAGAATCTCCCGTTCCACCTCATCACCATGAGAATCTCCCCTTCCACCTCATCACCATGAGAATCTCCCGTTCCACCACATCACCATGAGAATCTCCCGTTCCACCTCATCAAGATGAGAATCTCCCGTTCCATCTCATCACCATAAGAATCTCCGGTTCCACAACATCACCATGAGAATCTCCCGTTCCACCTCATCAAGATGAGAATCTCCCGTTCCACCTCATCACCATGAGAATCTCCCGTTCCACCTCATCAAGATGAGAATCTCCCGTTCCACCTCATCACCATGAGAATCTCCCGTTCCACCTCATCACCATGAGAATCTCCCGTTCCACCTCATCATGATGAGAATCTCCCCTTCCACCTCATCACCATGAGAATCTCCCGTTCCACCTCATCACCATGAGAATCTCCCCTTCCACCTCATCACCATGAGAATCTCCCGTTCCACCTCATCACCATGAGAATCTCCCGTTCCACCTCATCAAGATGAGAATCTCCCGTTCCACCTCATCACCATGAGAATCTCCCGTTCCACCTCATCATGATGAGAATCTCCCGTTCCACCTCATCACCATGAGAATCTCCCATTCCACCTCATCACCATGAGAATCTCCCGTTCCACCTCATCAAGATGAGAATCTCCCGTTCCACTTCATCATGATGAGAATCTCCCGTTCCACCTCATCATGATGAGAATCTCCCGTTCCACCTCATCACCATGAGAATCTCCCATTCCACCTCATCACCATGAGAATCTCCCGTTCCACCTCATCAAGATGAGAATCTCCCGTTCCACTTCATCATGATGAGAATCTCCCGTTCCACCTCATCACCATGAGAATCTCCCGTTCCACCTCATCATGATGAGAATCTCCCGTTCCACCTCATCACCATGAGAATCTCCCGTTCCACCTCATCAAGATGAGAATCTCCCGTTCCACCTCATCATGATGAGAATCTCCCGTTCCACCTCATCACCAAGAGAATCTCCCGTTCCACCTCATCAACATGAGAATCTCCCGTTCCACTTCATCACCATGAGAGTCTCCCGTTCCACCTCATCAAGATGAGAATCTCCCGTTCCACCACATCACCATGAGAATCTCCCGTTCCACCTCATCAAGATGAGAATCTCCCGTTCCACCACATCACCTTGAGAATCTCCCGTTCCACCTCATCACCATGAGAATCTCCCCTTCCACCTCATCATGATGAGAATCTCCCCTTCCACCTCATCACCATGAGAATCTCCCGTTCCACCACATCACCATGAGAATCTCCCATTCCACCTCATCACCATGAGAATCTCCCGTTCCACCTCATCACCATGAGAATCTCCCGTTCCACCTCATCATGATGAGAATCTCCCCTTCCACCTCATCATGATGAGAATCTCCCCTTCCACCTCATCAAGATGAGAATCTCCCGTTCCACCTCATCACCATGAGAATCTCCCGTTCCACCTCATCATGATGAGAATCTCCCGTTCCACCTCACCACCATGAGAATCTCCCGTTCCACCTCATCAAGATGAGAATCTCCCATTCCACTTCATCATGATGAGAATCTCCCGTTCCACCTCATCACCATGAGAATCTCCCGTTCCACCTCATCAAGATGAGAATCTCCCGTTCCACTTCATCACCATGAGAGTCTCCCGTTCCACCTCATCAAGATGAGAATCTCCCGTTCCACCTCATCATGATGAGAATCTCCCGTTCCACCTCATCACCATGAGAATCTCCCGTTCCACCTCATCAAGATGAGAATCTCCCGTTCCACTTCATCACCATGAGAGTCTCCCGTTCCACCTCATCAAGATGAGAATCTCCCGTTCCACCACATCACCTTGAGAATCTCCCGTTCCACCTCATCACCATGAGAATCTCCTGTTCCACCTCATCATGATGAGAATCTCCCGTTCCACCTCATCACCATGAGAATCTCCCGTTCCACCTCATCATGATGAGAATCTCCCCTTCCACCTCATCATGATGAGAATCTCCCCTTCCACCTCATCAAGATGAGAATCTCCCGTTCCACCTCATCATGATGAGAATTTCCTGTTCCACCTCATCACGATGAGAATCTCCCATTCGACCTCATCACCATGAGAATCTCCCGTTCCACCTCATCACCATGAGAATCTCCCGTTCCACCTCATCATGATGAGAATCTCCCGTTCCACCTCATCACCATGAGAATCTCCCGTTCCACCTCATCATGATGAGAATCTCCCGTTCCACCTCATCACCATGAGAATCTCCCGTTCCACCTCATCAAGATGAGAATCTCCCATTCCACTTCATCATGATGAGAATCTCCCGTTCCACCTCATCACCATGAGAATCTCCCGTTCCACCTCATCAAGATGAGAATCTCCCGTTCCACTTCATCACCATGAGAGTCTCCCGTTCCACCTCATCAAGATGAGAATCTCCCGTTCCACCTCATCATGATGAGAATCTCCCGTTCCACCTCATCACCATGAGAATCTCCCGTTCCACCTCATCAAGATGAGAATCTCCCGTTCCACTTCATCACCATGAGAGTCTCCCGTTCCACCTCATCAAGATGAGAATCTCCCGTTCCACCACATCACCTTGAGAATCTCCCGTTCCACCTCATCACCATGAGAATCTCCTGTTCCACCTCATCATGATGAGAATCTCCCCTTCCACCTCATCACCATGAGAATCTCCCGTTCCACCACATCACCATGAGAATCTCCCATTCCACCTCATCACCATGAGAATCTCCCGTTCCACCACATCACCATGAGAATCTCCCATTCCACCTCATCACCATGAGAATCTCCCGTTCCACCTCATCACCATGAGAATCTCCCCTTCCACCTCATCATGATGAGAATCTCCCCTTCCACCTCATCATGATGAGAATCTCCCCTTCCACCTCATCAAGATGAGAATCTCCCGTTCCACCTCATCATGATGAGAATCTCCCGTTCCACCTCATCACGATGAGAATCTCCCATTCCGCCTCATCACCATGAGAATCTCCCGTTCCACCTCATCACCATGAGAATCTCCCGTTCCACCTCATCAAGATGAGAATCTCCCGTTCCACCTCATCACCATGAGAATCTCCCGTTCCACCTCATCATGATGAGAATCTCCCGTTCCACCACATCACCATGAGAATCTCCCATTCCACCACATCACCATGAGAATCTCCCGTTCCACCTCATCAAGATGAGAATCTCCCGTTCCACCTCATCACCATAAGAATCTCCCGTTCCACAACATCACCATGAGAATCTCCCGTTCCACCTCATCAAGATGAGAATCTCCCGTTCCACCTCATCACCATGAGAATCTCCCGTTCCACCTCATCAAGATGAGAATCTCCCGTTCCACCTCATCACCATGAGAATCTCCCGTTCCACCTCATCACCATGAGAATCTCCCGTTCCACCTCATCACCATGAGAATCTCCCCTTCCACCTCATCACCATGAGAATCTCCAGTTCCCCCTCATCACCATGAGAATCTCCCCTTCCACCTCATCACCATGAGAATCTCCCGTTCCACCTCATCACCATGAGAATCTCCCGTTCCACCTCATCAAGATGAGAATCTCCCGTTCCACCTCATCACCATGAGAATCTCCCGTTCCACCTCATCATGATGAGAATCTCCCGTTCCACCTCATCACCGTGAGAATCTCCCATTCCACCTCATCACCATGAGAATCTCCCGTTCCACCTCATCAAGATGAGAATCTCCCGTTCCACTTCATCATGATGAGAATCTCCCGTTCCACCTCATCACCATGAGAATCTCCCGTTCCACCTCATCATGATGAGAATCTCCCGTTCCACCTCATCACCATGAGAATCTCCCGTTCCACCTCATCAAGATGAGAATCTCCCGTTCCACCTCATCATGATGAGAATCTCCCGTTCCACCTCATCACCAAGAGAATCTCCCGTTCCACCTCGTCAACATGAGAATCTCCCGTTCCACTTCATCACCATGAGAGTCTCCCGTTCCACCTCATCAAGATGAGAATCTCCCGTTCCACAACATCACCATGAGAATCTCCCGTTCCACCTCATCAAGATGAGAATCTCCCGTTCCACCACATCACCTTGAGAATCTCCCGTTCCACCTCATCACCATGAGAATCTCCCCTTCCACCTCATCATGATGAGATTTCTCCCCTTCCACCTCATCACCATGAGAATCTCCCGTTCCACGACATCACCATGAGAATCTCCCATTCCACCTCATCACCATTAGAATCTCCCGTTCCACCTCATCACCATGAGAATCTCCCGTTCCACCTCATCATGATGAGAATCTCCCCTTCCACCTCATCATGATGAGAATCTCCCCTTCCACCTCATCAAGATGAGAATCTCCCGTTCCACCTCATCATGATGAGAATCTCCCGTTCCACCTCATCACGATGAGAATCTCCCATTCGACCTCATCACCATGAGAATCTCCCATTCCACCTCATCACCATGAGAATCTCCCGTTCCACCTCATCACCATGAGAATCTCCCGTTCCACCTCATCATGATGAGAATCTCCCCTTCCACCTCATCATGATAAGAATCTCCCCTTCCACCTCATCACCATGAGAATCTCCCGTTCCACCTCATCACCATGAGAATCTCCCGTTCCACCTCATCATGATGAGAATCTCCCCTTCCACGTCATCATGATGAGAATCTCCCGTTCCACCTCATCAAGATGAGAATCTCCCGTTCCACCTCATCATGATGAGAATCTCCCGTTCCACCTCATCACCATGAGAATCTCCCATTCCGCCTCATCACCATGAGAATCTCCCGTTCCACCTCATCACCATGAGAATCTCCCGTTCCACCTCATCATGATGAGAATCTCCCGTTCCACCTCATCACCATGAGAATCTCCCATTCCACCTCATCATGATGAGAATCTCCCGTTCCACCTTATCACCATGAGAATCTCCCGTTCCACCTCATCAAGATGAGAATCTCCCGTTCCACTTCATCATGATGAGAATCTCCCGTTCCACCTCATCACCATGAGAATCTCCCGTTCCACCTCATCAAGATGAGAATCTCCCGTTCCACTTCATCACCATGAGAGTCTCCCGTTCCACCTCATCAAGATGAGAATCTCCCGTTCCACCTCATCATGATGAGAATCTCCCGTTCCACCTCATCATGATGAGAATCTCCCCTTCCACCTCATCAAGATGAGAATCTCCCGTTCCACCTCATCATGATGAGAATCTCCCGTTCCACCTCATCACGATGAGAATCTCCCATTCCGCCTCATCACCATGAGAATCTCCCGTTCCACCTCATCACCATGAGAATCTCCCGTTCCACCTCATCAAGATGAGAATCTCCCGTTCCACCTCATCACCATGAGAATCTCCCGTTCCACCTCATCATGATGAGAATCTCCCGTTCCACCACATCACCATGAGAATCTCCCATTCCACCACATCACCATGAGAATCTCCCGTTCCACCTCATCAAGATGAGAATCTCCCGTTCCACCTCATCACCATAAGAATCTCCCGTTCCACAACATCACCATGAGAATCTCCCGTTCCACCTCATCAAGATGAGAATCTCCCGTTCCACCTCATCACCATGAGAATCTCCCGTTCCACCTCATCAAGATGAGAATCTCCCGTTCCACCACATCACCTTGAGAATCTCCCGTTCCACCTCATCACCATGAGAATCTCCCGTTCCACCTCATCACCATGAGAATCTCCCCTTCCACCTCATCACCATGAGAATCTCCAGTTCCACCTCATCACCATGAGAATCTCCCCTTCCACCTCATCACCATGAGAATCTCCCGTTCCACCTCATCACCATGAGAATCTCCCGTTCCACCTCATCAAGATGAGAATCTCCCGTTCCACCTCATCACCATGAGAATCTCCCGTTCCACCTCATCATGATGAGAATCTCCCGTTCCACCTCATCACCGTGAGAATCTCCCATTCCACCTCATCACCATGAGAATCTCCCGTTCCACCTCATCAAGATGAGAATCTCCCGTTCCACTTCATCATGATGAGAATCTCCCGTTCCACCTCATCACCATGAGAATCTCCCGTTCCACCTCATCATGATGAGAATCTCCCGTTCCACCTCATCACCATGAGAATCTCCCGTTCCACCTCATCAAGATGAGAATCTCCCGTTCCACCTCATCATGATGAGAATCTCCCGTTCCACCTCATCACCAAGAGAATCTCCCGTTCCACCTCGTCAACATGAGAATCTCCCGTTCCACTTCATCACCATGAGAGTCTCCCGTTCCACCTCATGAAGATGAGAATCTCCCGTTCCACCACATCACCATGAGAATCTCCCGTTCCACCTCATCAAGATGAGAATCTCCCGTTCCACCACATCACCTTGAGAATCTCCCGTTCCACCTCATCACCATGAGAATCTCCCCTTCCACCTCATCATGATGAGATTTCTCCCCTTCCACCTCATCACCATGAGAATCTCCCGTTCCACGACATCACCATGAGAATCTCCCATTCCACCTCATCACCATTAGAATCTCCCGTTCCACCTCATCACCATGAGAATCTCCCGTTCCACCTCATCATGATGAGAATCTCCCCTTCCACCTCATCATGATGGGAATCTCCCCTTCCACCTCATCAAGATGAGAATCTCCCGTTCCACCTCATCATGATGAGAATCTCCCGTTCCACCTCATCACGATGAGAATCTCCCATTCGACCTCATCACCATGAGAATCTCCCATTCCACCTCATCACCATGAGAATCTCCCGTTCCACCTCATCACCATGAGAATCTCCCGTTCCACCTCATCATGATGAGAATCTCCCCTTCCACCTCATCATGATGAGAATCTCCCCTTCCACCTCATCACCATGAGAATCTCCCGTTCCACCTCATCACCATGAGAATCTCCCGTTCCACCTCATCATGATGAGAATCTCCCCTTCCACGTCATCATGATGAGAATCTCCCGTTCCACCTCATCAAGATGAGAATCTCCCGTTCCACCTCATCATGATGAGAATCTCCCGTTCCACCTCATCACCATGAGAATCTCCCATTCCGCCTCATCACCATGAGAATCTCCCGTTCCACCTCATCACCATGAGAATCTCCCGTTCCACCTCATCATGATGAGAATCTCCCGTTCCACCTCATCACCATGAGAATCTCCCATTCCACCTCATCATGATGAGAATCTCCCGTTCCACCTTATCACCATGAGAATCTCCCGTTCCACCTCATCAAGATGAGAATCTCCCGTTCCACTTCATCATGATGAGAATCTCCCGTTCCACCTCATCACCATGAGAATCTCCCGTTCCACCTCATCAAGATGAGAATCTCCCGTTCCACTTCATCACCATGAGAGTCTCCCGTTCCACCTCATCAAGATGAGAATCTCCCGTTCCACCTCATCATGATGAGAATCTCCCGTTCCACCTCATCACCATGAGAATCTCCCTTTCCACCTCATCAAGATGAGAATCTCCCGTTCCACTTCATCACCATGAGAGTCTCCCCTTCCACCTCATCATGATGAGAATCTCCCCTTCCACCTCATCAAGATGAGAATCTCCCGTTCCACCTCATCATGATGAGAATCTCCCGTTCCACCTCATAACGATGAGAATCTCCCGTTCCGCCTCATCACCATGAGAATCTCCCGTTCCGCCTCATCATGATGAGAATCTCCCGTTCCGCCTCATCACCATGAGAATCTCCCGTTCCACCTCATCATGATGAGAATCTCCCGTTCCACCTCATCACCATGAGAATCTCCCGTTCCACCACATCACCATGAGAATCCCCTGTTCCACCACATCATGATGAGAATCTCCCCTTCCACCTCATCACCATTAGAATCTCCCGTTCCACCTCATCATGATGAGAATCTCCCGTTCCACCTCATTACCATGAGAATCTCCCGTTCCACCTCATCACCATGAGAATCTGCCCTTCCACCTCATCATGATAAGAATCTCCCCTTCTACCTCATCACCATGAGAATCTCCCGTTCCACCCATCACCATGAGAATCTCCCGTTCCACCTCATCACCATGAGAATCTCCCGTTCCACCTTATCACCATGAGAATCTCCCGCTCCACCTCATCACCATGAGAATCTCCCGTTCCACCTCATCACCATGAAAATCTCCCGTTCCACCTCATCACGATGAGAATCTCCCGTTCAACCTCATCACCATGAGAATCTCCCGTTCCACCTCATCACGATGAGAATCTCCCCTTCCACCTCATCATGATGAGAATCTCCCGTTCCACCTCATCATGATTAGAATCTCCCGTTCCACCTCATCCCCATGAGAATCTCCCGTTCCACCTCATCACCATAAGAATCTCCCATTCCACCACATCACCATGAGAATCTCCCGTTCCACTTCATCACCATGAGAGTCTCCCGTTCCACCTCATCAAGATGAGAATCTCCCGTTCCACCACATCACCTTGAGAATCTCCCGTTCCACCTCATCACCATGAGAATCTCCCCTTCCACCTCATCATGATGAGAATCTCCCCTTCCACCTCATCACCATGAGAATCTCCCGTTCCACCACATCACCATGAGAATCTCCCATTCCACCTCATCACCATGAGAATCTCCCGTTCCACCTCATCACCATGAGAATCTCCCGTTCCACCTCATCATGATGAGAATCTCCCCTTCCACGTCATCATGATGAGAATCTCCCCTTCCACCTCATCAAGATGAGAATCTCCCGTTCCACCTCATCATGATGAGAATCTCCCGTTCCACCTCATCACCATGAGAATCTCCCATTCCGCCTCATCACCATGAGAATCTCCCGTTCCACCTCATCACCATGAGAATCTCCCGTTCCACCTCATCATGATGAGAATCTCCCGTTCCACCTCATCACCAAGAGAATCTCCCGTTCCACCTCATCAACATGAGAATCTCCCGTTCCACTTCATCACCATGAGAGTCTCCCGTTCCACCTCATCAAGATGAGAATCTCCCGTTCCACCACATCACCTTGAGAATCTCCCGTTCCACCTCATCACCATGAGAATCTCCCCTTCCACCTCATCATGATGAGAATCTCCCCTTCCACCTCATCACCATGAGAATCTCCCGTTCCACCACATCACCATGAGAATCTCCCGTTCCACCTCATCACCATGAGAATCTCCCGTTCCACCTCATCACCATGAGAATCTCCCGTTCCACCTCATCATGATGAGAATCTCCCCTTCCACGTCATCATGATGAGAATCTCCCCTTCCACGTCATCATGATGAGAATCTCCCATTCCACCTCATCACCATGAGAATCTCCCGTTCCACCTCATCACCATGAGAATCTCCCGTTCCACCTCATCATGATGAGAATCTCCCCTTCCACGTCATCATGATGAGAATCTCCCGTTCCACCTCATCAAGATGAGAATCTCCCGTTCCACCTCATCATGATTAGAATCTCCCGTTCCACCTCATCCCCATGAGAATCTCCCGTTCCACCTCATCACCATAAGAATCTCCCATTCCACCACATCACCATGAGAATCTCCCGTTCCACCTCATCACCATGAGAATCTCCCGTTCCACCTCATCAAGATGAGAATCTCCCGTTCCACCACATCACCTTGAGAATCTCCCATTCCACCTCATCATGATGAGAATCTCCCGTTCCACCTTATCACCATGAGAATCTCCCGTTCCACCTCATCAAGATGAGAATCTCCCGTTCCACTTCATCATGATGAGAATCTCCCGTTCCACCTCATCACCATGAGAATCTCCCGTTCCACCTCATCAAGATGAGAATCTCCCGTTCCACTTCATCACCATGAGAGTCTCCCGTTCCACCTCATCAAGATGAGAATCTCCCGTTCCACCTCATCATGATGAGAATCTCCCGTTCCACCTCATCACCATGAGAATCTCCCTTTCCACCTCATCAAGATGAGAATCTCCCGTTCCACTTCATCACCATGAGAGTCTCCCCTTCCACCTCATCATGATGAGAATCTCCCCTTCCACCTCATCAAGATGAGAATCTCCCGTTCCACCTCATCATGATGAGAATCTCCCGTTCCACCTCATAACGATGAGAATCTCCCGTTCCACCTCATCATGATGAGAATCTCCCGTTCCGCCTCATCATGATGAGAATCTCCCGTTCCGCCTCATCACCATGAGAATCTCCCGTTCCACCTCATCATGATGAGAATCTCCCGTTCCACCTCATCACCATGAGAATCTCCCGTTCCACCACATCACCATGAGAATCCCCTGTTCCACCACATCATGATGAGAATCTCCCCTTCCACCTCATCACCATTAGAATCTCCCGTTCCACCTCATCATGATGAGAATCTCCCGTTCCACCTCATTACCATGAGAATCTCCCGTTCCACCTCATCACCATGAGAATCTCCCGTTCCACCTCATCACCATGAGAATCTCCCGTTCCACCTCATCATGATGAGAATCTCCCCTTCCACGTCATCATGATGAGAATCTCCCCTTCCACGTCATCATGATGAGAATCTCCCATTCCACCTCATCACCATGAGAATCTCCCGTTCCACCTCATCACCATGAGAATCTCCCGTTCCACCTCATCATGATGAGAATCTCCCCTTCCACGTCATCATGATGAGAATCTCCCGTTCCACCTCATCAAGATGAGAATCTCCCGTTCCACCTCATCATGATTAGAATCTCCCGTTCCACCTCATCCCCATGAGAATCTCCCGTTCCACCTCATCACCATAAGAATCTCCCATTCCACCACATCACCATGAGAATCTCCCGTTCCACCTCATCACCATGAGAATCTCCCGTTCCACCTCATCATGATGAGAATCTCCCGTTCCACCTCATCACCATGAGAATCTCCCATTCCACCTCATCATGATGAGAATCTCCCGTTCCACCTTATCACCATGAGAATCTCCCGTTCCACCTCATCAAGATGAGAATCTCCCGTTCCACTTCATCATGATGAGAATCTCCCGTTCCACCTCATCACCATGAGAATCTCCCGTTCCACCTCATCAAGATGAGAATCTCCCGTTCCACTTCATCACCATGAGAGTCTCCCGTTCCACCTCATCAAGATGAGAATCTCCCGTTCCACCTCATCATGATGAGAATCTCCCGTTCCACCTCATCACCATGAGAATCTCCCTTTCCACCTCATCAAGATGAGAATCTCCCGTTCCACTTCATCACCATGAGAGTCTCCCCTTCCACCTCATCATGATGAGAATCTCCCCTTCCACCTCATCAAGATGAGAATCTCCCGTTCCACCTCATCATGATGAGAATCTCCCGTTCCACCTCATAACGATGAGAATCTCCCGTTCCGCCTCATCACCATGAGAATCTCCCGTTCCGCCTCATCATGATGAGAATCTCCCGTTCCGCCTCATCACCATGAGAATCTCCCGTTCCACCTCATCATGATGAGAATCTCCCGTTCCACCTCATCACCATGAGAATCTCCCGTTCCACCACATCACCATGAGAATCCCCTGTTCCACCACATCATGATGAGAATCTCCCCTTCCACCTCATCACCATTAGAATCTCCCGTTCCACCTCATCATGATGAGAATCTCCCGTTCCACCTCATTACCATGAGAATCTCCCGTTCCACCTCATCACCATGAGAATCTCCCGTTCCGCCTCATCATGATGAGAATCTCCCGTTCCGCCTCATCACCATGAGAATCTCCCGTTCCACCTCATCATGATGAGAATCTCCCGTTCCACCTCATCACCATGAGAATCTCCCGTTCCACCACATCACCATGAGAATCCCCTGTTCCACCACATCATGATGAGAATCTCCCCTTCCACCTCATCACCATTAGAATCTCCCGTTCCACCTCATCATGATGAGAATCTCCCGTTCCACCTCATTACCATGAGAATCTCCCGTTCCACCTCATCACCATGAGAATCTGCCCTTCCACCTCATCATGATAAGAATCTCCCCTTCTACCTCATCACCATGAGAATCTCCCGTTCCACCCATCACCATGAGAATCTCCCGTTCCACCTCATCACCATGAGAATCTCCCGTTCCACCTTATCACCATGAGAATCTCCCGCTCCACCTCATCACCATGAGAATCTCCCGTTCCACCTCATCACCATGAAAATCTCCCGTTCCACCTCATCACGATGAGAATCTCCCGTTCAACCTCATCACCATGAGAATCTCCCGTTCCACCTCATCACGATGAGAATCTCCCCTTCCACCTCATCATGATGAGAATCTCCCGTTCCACCTCATCATGATTAGAATCTCCCGTTCCACCTCATCCCCATGAGAATCTCCCGTTCCACCTCATCACCATAAGAATCTCCCATTCCACCACATCACCATGAGAATCTCCCGTTCCACTTCATCACCATGAGAGTCTCCCGTTCCACCTCATCAAGATGAGAATCTCCCGTTCCACCACATCACCTTGAGAATCTCCCGTTCCACCTCATCACCATGAGAATCTCCCCTTCTACCTCATCATGATGAGAATCTCCCCTTCCACCTCATCACCATGAGAATCTCCCGTTCCACCACATCACCATGAGAATCTCCCATTCCACGTCATCACCATGAGAATCTCCCGTTCCACCTCATCACCATGAGAATCTCCCGTTCCACCTCATCATGATGAGAATCTCCCCTTCCACGTCATCATGATGAGAATCTCCCCTTCCACCTCATCAAGATGAGAATCTCCCGTTCCACCTCATCATGATGAGAATCTCCCGTTCCACCTCATCACCATGAGAATCTCCCATTCCGCCTCATCACCATGAGAATCTCCCGTTCCACCTCATCACCATGAGAATCTCCCGTTCCACCTCATCATGATGAGAATCTCCCGTTCCACCTCATCACCAAGAGAATCTCCCGTTCCACCTCATCAACATGAGAATCTCCCGTTCCACTTCATCACCATGAGAGTCTCCCGTTCCACCTCATCAAGATGAGAATCTCCCGTTCCACCACATCACCTTGAGAATCTCCCGTTCCACCTCATCACCATGAGAATCTCCCCTTCCACCTCATCATGATGAGAATCTCCCCTTCCACCTCATCACCATGAGAATCTCCCGTTCCACCACATCACCATGAGAATCTCCCGTTCCACCTCATCACCATGAGAATCTCCCGTTCCACCTCATCACCATGAGAATCTCCCGTTCCACCTCATCATGATGAGAATCTCCCCTTCCACGTCATCATGATGAGAATCTCCCCTTCCACGTCATCATGATGAGAATCTCCCATTCCACCTCATCACCATGAGAATCTCCCGTTCCACCTCATCACCATGAGAATCTCCCGTTCCACCTCATCATGATGAGAATCTCCCCTTCCACGTCATCATGATGAGAATCTCCCGTTCCACCTCATCAAGATGAGAATCTCCCGTTCCACCTCATCATGATTAGAATCTCCCGTTCCACCTCATCCCCATGAGAATCTCCCGTTCCACCTCATCACCATAAGAATCTCCCATTCCACCACATCACCATGAGAATCTCCCGTTCAACTTCATCACCATGAGAGTCTCCCGTTCCACCTCATCAAGATGAGAATCTCCCGTTCCACCACATCACCATGAGAATCTCCCGTTCCACCTCATCAAGATGAGAATCTCCCGTTCCACCACATCACCTTGAGAATCTCCCGTTCCACCTCATCACCATGAGAATCTCCCCTTCCACCTCATCATGATGAGAATCTCCCCTTCCACCTCATCACCATGAGAATCTCCCGTTCCACCACATCACCATGAGAATCTCCCATTCCACCTCATCACCATGAGAATCTCCCGTTCCACCTCATCACCATGAGAATCTCCAGTTCCACCTCATCATGATGAGAATCTCCCCTTCCACGTCATCATGATGAGAATCTCCCCTTCCACGTCATCATGATGAGAATCTCCCATTCCACCTCATCACCATGAGAATCTCCCGTTCCACCTCATCACCATGAGAATCTCCCGTTCCACCTCATCATGATGAGAATCTCCCCTTCCACGTCATCATGATGAGAATCTCCCGTTCCACCTCATCAAGATGAGAATCTCCCGTTCCACCTCATCATGATTAGAATCTCCCGTTCCACCTCATCCCCATGAGAATCTCCCGTTCCACCTCATCACCATAAGAATCTCCCATTCCACCACATCACCATGAGAATCTCCCGTTCAACTTCATCACCATGAGAGTCTCCCGTTCCACCTCATCAAGATGAGAATCTCCCGTTCCACCACATCACCATGAGAATCTCCCGTTCCACCTCATCAAGATGAGAATCTCCCGTTCCACCACATCACCTTGAGAATCTCCCGTTCCACCTCATCACCATGAGAATCTCCCCTTCCACCTCATCATGATGAGAATCTCCCCTTCCACCTCATCACCATGAGAATCTCCCGTTCCACCACATCACCATGAGAATCTCCCATTCCACCTCATCACCATGAGAATCTCCCGTTCCACCTCATCACCATGAGAATCTCCAGTTCCACCTCATCATGATGAGAATCTCCCCTTCCACGTCATCATGATGAGAATCTCCCCTTCCACCTCATCAAGATGAGAATCTCCCGTTCCACCTCATCATGATGAGAATCTCCCGTTCCACCTCATCACCATGAGAATCTCCCATTCCGCCTCATCACCATGAGAATCTCCCGTTCCACCTCATCACCATGAGAATCTCCCGTTCCACCTCATCATGATGAGAATCTCCCGTTCCACCTCATCATGACGAGAATCTCCCGTTCCACCTCATCACCAAGAGAATCTCCCGTTCCACCTCATCAACATGAGAATCTCCCGTTCCACTTCATCACCATGAGAGTCTCCCGTTCCACCTCATCAAGATGAGAATCTCCCGTTCCACCACATTACCATGAGAATCTCCCGTTCCACCTCATCAAGATGGGAATCTCCCGTTCCACCACATCACCTTGAGAATCTCCCGTTCCACCTCATCACCATGAGAATCTCCCCTTCCACCTCATCATGATGAGAATCTCCCCTTCCACCTCATCACCATGAGAATCTCCCGTTCCACCACATCACCATGAGAAGCTCCCGTTCCCCCTCATCACCATGAGAATCTCCCGTTCCACCTCATCACCATGAGAATCTCCCGTTCCACCTCATCATGATGAGCATCTCCCCTTCCACGTCATCATGATGAGAATCTCCCCTTCCACGTCATCATGATGAGAATCTCCCATTCCACCTCATCACCATGAGAATCTCCCGTTCCACCTCATCACCATGAGAATCTCCCGTTCCACCTCATCATGATGAGAATCTCCCCTTCCACGTCATCATGATGAGAATCTCCCGTTCCACCTCATCAAGATGAGAATCTCCCGTTCCACCTCATCATGATGAGAATCTCCCGTTCCACCTCATCACCATGAGAATCTCCCATTCCGCCTCATCACCATGAGAATCTCCCGTTCCACCTCATCACGATGAGAATCTCCCCTTCCACCTCATCATGATGAGAATCTCCCGTTCCACCTCATCATGATTAGAATCTCCCGTTCCACCTCATCCCCATGAGAATCTCCCGTTCCACCTCATCACCATAAGAATCTCCCATTCCACCACATCACCATGAGAATCTCCCGTTCCACTTCATCACCATGAGAGTCTCCCGTTCCACCTCATCAAGATGAGAATCTCCCGTTCCACCACATCACCATGAGAATCTCCCGTTCCACCTCATCAAGATGAGAATCTCCCGTTCCACCACATCACCTTGAGAATCTCCCGTTCCACCTCATCACCATGAGAATCTCCCCTTCCACCTCATCATGATGAGAATCTCCCCTTCCACCTCATCACCATGAGAATCTCCCGTTCCACCACATCACCATGAGAATCTCCCATTCCACCTCATCACCATGAGAATCTCCCGTTCCACCTCATCACCATGAGAATCTCCAGTTCCACCTCATCATGATGAGAATCTCCCCTTCCACGTCATCATGATGAGAATCTCCCCTTCCACGTCATCATGATGAGAATCTCCCATTCCACCTCATCACCTTGAGAATCTCCCGTTCCACCTCATCACCATGAGAATCTCCCGTTCCACCTCATCATGATGAGAATCTCCCCTTCCACGTCATCATGATGAGAATCTCCCGTTCCACCTCATCAAGATGAGAATCTCCCGTTCCACCTCATCATGATTAGAATCTCCCGTTCCACCTCATCCCCATGAGAATCTCCCGTTCCACCTCATCACCATAAGAATCTCCCATTCCACCACATCACCATGAGAATCTCCCGTTCAACTTCATCACCATGAGAGTCTCCCGTTCCACCTCATCAAGATGAGAATCTCCCGTTCCACCACATCACCATGAGAATCTCCCGTTCCACCTCATCAAGATGAGAATCTCCCGTTCCACCACATCACCTTGAGAATCTCCCGTTCCACCTCATCACCATGAGAATCTCCCCTTCCACCTCATCATGATGAGAATCTCCCCTTCCACCTCATCACCATGAGAATCTCCCGTTCCACCACATCACCATGAGAATCTCCCATTCCACCTCATCACCATGAGAATCTCCCGTTCCACCTCATCACCATGAGAATCTCCAGTTCCACCTCATCATGATGAGAATCTCCCCTTCCACGTCATCATGATGAGAATCTCCCCTTCCACCTCATCAAGATGAGAATCTCCCGTTCCACCTCATCATGATGAGAATCTCCCGTTCCACCTCATCACCATGAGAATCTCCCATTCCGCCTCATCACCATGAGAATCTCCCGTTCCACCTCATCACCATGAGAATCTCCCGTTCCACCTCATCATGATGAGAATCTCCCGTTCCACCTCATCATGACGAGAATCTCCCGTTCCACCTCATCACCAAGAGAATCTCCCGTTCCACCTCATCAACATGAGAATCTCCCGTTCCACTTCATCACCATGAGAGTCTCCCGTTCCACCTCATCAAGATGAGAATCTCCCGTTCCACCACATTACCATGAGAATCTCCCGTTCCACCTCATCAAGATGGGAATCTCCCGTTCCACCACATCACCTTGAGAATCTCCCGTTCCACCTCATCACCATGAGAATCTCCCCTTCCACCTCATCATGATGAGAATCTCCCCTTCCACCTCATCACCATGAGAATCTCCCGTTCCACCACATCACCATGAGAAGCTCCCGTTCCACCTCATCACCATGAGAATATCCCGTTCCACCTCATCACCATGAGAATCTCCCGTTCCACCTCATCATGATGAGAATCTCCCCTTCCACGTCATCATGATGAGAATCTCCCCTTCCACCTCATCATGATGAGAATCTCCCATTCCACCTCATCACCATGAGAATCTCCCGTTCCACCTCATCACCATGAGAATCTCCCGTTCCACCTCATCATGATGAGAATCTCCCCTTCCACGTCATCATGATGAGAATCTCCCGTTCCACCTCATCAAGATGAGAATCTCCCGTTCCACCTCATCATGATGAGAATCTCCCGTTCCACCTCATCACCATGAGAATCTCCCATTCCGCCTCATCACCATGAGAATCTCCCGTTCCACCTCATCACCATGAGAATCTCCCGTTCCACCTCATCATGATGAGAATCTCCCGTTCAACCTCATCACCATGAGAATCTCCCATTCCACCTCATCATGATGAGAATCTCCCGTTCCACCTCATCACCATGAGAATCTCCCGTTCCACCTCATCAAGATGAGAATCTCCCGTTCCACTTCATCATGATGAGAATCTCCCGTTCCACCTCATCACCATGAGAATCTCCCGTTCCACCTCATCAAGATGAGAATCTCCCGTTCCACTTCATCACCATGAGAGTCTCCCGTTCCACCTCATCAAGATGAGAATCTCCCGTTCCACCTCATCATGATGAGAATCTCCCGTTCCACCTCATCACCATGAGAATCTCCATTTCCACCTCCTCAAGATGAGAATCTCCCGTTCCACTTCATCACCATGAGAGTCTCCCGTTCCACCTCATCATGATGAGAATCTCCCCTTCCACCTCATCAAGATGAGAATCTCCCGTTCCACCTCATCATGATGAGAATCTCCCGTTCCACCTCATAACGATGAGAATCTCCCGTTCCGCCTCATCACCATGAGAATCTCCCGTTCCGCCTCATCATGATGAGAATCTCCCGTTCCACCTCATCATGATGAGAATCTCCCGTTCCACCTCATCACCATGAGAATCTCCCATTCCGCCTCATCACCATGAGAATCTCCCGTTCCACCTCATCACGATGAGAATCTCCCCTTCCACCTCATCATGATGAGAATCTCCCGTTCCACCTCATCATGATTAGAATCTCCCGTTCCACCTCATCCCCATGAGAATCTCCCGTTCCACCTCATCACCATAAGAATCTCCCATTCCACCACATCACCATGAGAATCTCCCGTTCCACTTCATCACCATGAGAGTCTCCCGTTCCACCTCATCAAGATGAGAATCTCCCGTTCCACCACATCACCATGAGAATCTCCCGTTCCACCTCATCAAGATGAGAATCTCCCGTTCCACCACATCACCTTGAGAATCTCCCGTTCCACCTCATCACCATGAGAATCTCCCCTTCCACCTCATCATGATGAGAATCTCCCCTTCCACCTCATCACCATGAGAATCTCCCGTTCCACCACATCACCATGAGAATCTCCCATTCCACCTCATCACCATGAGAATCTCCCGTTCCACCTCATCACCATGAGAATCTCCAGTTCCACCTCATCATGATGAGAATCTCCCCTTCCACGTCATCATGATGAGAATCTCCCCTTCCACGTCATCATGATGAGAATCTCCCATTCCACCTCATCACCTTGAGAATCTCCCGTTCCACCTCATCACCATGAGAATCTCCCGTTCCACCTCATCATGATGAGAATCTCCCCTTCCACGTCATCATGATGAGAATCTCCCGTTCCACCTCATCAAGATGAGAATCTCCCGTTCCACCTCATCATGATTAGAATCTCCCGTTCCACCTCATCCCCATGAGAATCTCCCGTTCCACCTCATCACCATAAGAATCTCCCATTCCACCACATCACCATGAGAATCTCCCGTTCAACTTCATCACCATGAGAGTCTCCCGTTCCACCTCATCAAGATGAGAATCTCCCGTTCCACCACATCACCATGAGAATCTCCCGTTCCACCTCATCAAGATGAGAATCTCCCGTTCCACCACATCACCTTGAGAATCTCCCGTTCCACCTCATCACCATGAGAATCTCCCCTTCCACCTCATCATGATGAGAATCTCCCCTTCCACCTCATCACCATGAGAATCTCCCGTTCCACCACATCACCATGAGAATCTCCCATTCCACCTCATCACCATGAGAATCTCCCGTTCCACCTCATCACCATGAGAATCTCCAGTTCCACCTCATCATGATGAGAATCTCCCCTTCCACGTCATCATGATGAGAATCTCCCCTTCCACCTCATCAAGATGAGAATCTCCCGTTCCACCTCATCATGATGAGAATCTCCCGTTCCACCTCATCACCATGAGAATCTCCCATTCCGCCTCATCACCATGAGAATCTCCCGTTCCACCTCATCACCATGAGAATCTCCCGTTCCACCTCATCATGATGAGAATCTCCCGTTCCACCTCATCATGACGAGAATCTCCCGTTCCACCTCATCACCAAGAGAATCTCCCGTTCCACCTCATCAACATGAGAATCTCCCGTTCCACTTCATCACCATGAGAGTCTCCCGTTCCACCTCATCAAGATGAGAATCTCCCGTTCCACCACATTACCATGAGAATCTCCCGTTCCACCTCATCAAGATGGGAATCTCCCGTTCCACCACATCACCTTGAGAATCTCCCGTTCCACCTCATCACCATGAGAATCTCCCCTTCCACCTCATCATGATGAGAATCTCCCCTTCCACCTCATCACCATGAGAATCTCCCGTTCCACCACATCACCATGAGAAGCTCCCGTTCCACCTCATCACCATGAGAATCTCCCGTTCCACCTCATCACCATGAGAATCTCCCGTTCCACCTCATCATGATGAGAATCTCCCCTTCCACGTCATCATGATGAGAATCTCCCCTTCCACGTCATCATGATGAGAATCTCCCATTCCACCTCATCACCATGAGAATCTCCCGTTCCACCTCATCACCATGAGAATCTCCCGTTCCACCTCATCATGATGAGAATCTCCCCTTCCACGTCATCATGATGAGAATCTCCCGTTCCACCTCATCAAGATGAGAATCTCCCGTTCCACCTCATCATGATGAGAATCTCCCGTTCCACCTCATCACCATGAGAATCTCCCATTCCGCCTCATCACCATGAGAATCTCCCGTTCCACCTCATCACCATGAGAATCTCCCGTTCCACCTCATCATGATGAGAATCTCCCGTTCAACCTCATCACCATGAGAATCTCCCATTCCACCTCATCATGATGAGAATCTCCCGTTCCACCTCATCACCATGAGAATCTCCCGTTCCACCTCATCAAGATGAGAATCTCCCGTTCCACTTCATCATGATGAGAATCTCCCGTTCCACCTCATCACCATGAGAATCTCCCGTTCCACCTCATCAAGATGAGAATCTCCCGTTCCACTTCATCACCATGAGAGTCTCCCGTTCCACCTCATCAAGATGAGAATCTCCCGTTCCACCTCATCATGATGAGAATCTCCCGTTCCACCTCATCACCATGAGAATCTCCATTTCCACCTCCTCAAGATGAGAATCTCCCGTTCCACTTCATCACCATGAGAGTCTCCCGTTCCACCTCATCATGATGAGAATCTCCCCTTCCACCTCATCAAGATGAGAATCTCCCGTTCCACCTCATCATGATGAGAATCTCCCGTTCCACCTCATAACGATGAGAATCTCCCGTTCCGCCTCATCACCATGAGAATCTCCCGTTCCGCCTCATCATGATGAGAATCTCCCGTTCCGCCTCATCATGATGAGAATCTCCCGTTCCACCTCATCACCATGAGAATCTCCCGTTCCACCACATCACCATGAGAATCCCCTGTTCCACCACATCATGATGAGAATCTCCCCTTCCACCTCATCACCATTAGAATCTCCCGTTCCACCTCATCATGATGAGAATCTCCCGTTCCACCTCATTACCATGAGAATCTCCCGTTCCACCTCATCACCATGAGAATCTCCCCTTCCACCTCATCATGATGAGAATCTCCCCTTCTACCTCATCACCATGAGAATCTCCCGTTCCACCCATCACCATGAGAATCTCCCATTCCACCTCATCACCATGAGAATCTCCCGTTCCACCTTATCACCATGAGAATCTCCCGCTCCACCTCATCACCATGAGAATCTCCCGTTCCACCTCATCACCATGAAAATCTCCCGTTCCACCTCATCACGATGAGAATCTCCCGTTCAACCTCATCACCATGAGAATCTCCCGTTCCACCTCATCACGATGAGAATCTCCCCTTCCACCTCATCATGATGAGAATCTCCCGTTCCACCTCATCATGATTAGAATCTCCCGTTCCACCTCATCCCCATGAGAATCTCCCGTTCCACCTCATCACCATAAGAATCTCCCATTCCACCACATCACCATGAGAATCTCCCGTTCCACTTCATCACCATGAGAGTCTCCCGTTCCACCTCATCAAGATGAGAATCTCCCGTTCCACCACATCACCATGAGAATCTCCCGTTCCACCTCATCAAGATGAGAATCTCCCGTTCCACCACATCACCTTGAGAATCTCCCGTTCCACTTCATCACCATGAGAATCTCCCCTTCCACCTCATCATGATGAGAATCTCCCCTTCCACCTCATCACCATGAGAATCTCCCGTTCCACCACATCACCATGAGAATCTCCCATTCCACCTCATCACCATGAGAATCTCCCGTTCCACCTCATCACCATGAGAATCTCCCGTTCCACCTCATCATGATGAGAATCTCCCCTTCCACGTCATCATGATGAGAATCTCCCGTTCCACCTCATCAAGATGAGAATCTCCCGTTCCACCTCATCATGATGAGAATCTCCCGTTCCACCTCATCACGATGAGAATCTCCCATTCCGCCTCATCACCATGAGAATCTCCCGTTCCACCTCATCACCATGAGAATCTCCCGTTCCACCTCATCATGATGAGAATCTCCCGTTCCACCTCATCACCATGAGAATCTCCCATTCCACCTCATCATGATGAGAATCTCCCGTTCCACCTCATCACCATGAGAATCTCCCGTTCCACCTCATCACCATGAGAATCTCCCGTTCCACTTCATCATGATGAGAATCTCCCGTTCCACCTCATCACCATGAGAATCTCCCGTTCCAGCTCATCAAGATGAGAATCTCCCGTTCCACTTCATCACCATGACAGTCTCCCGTTCCACCTCATCAAGATGAGAATCTCCCGTTCCACCTCATCATGATGAGAATCTCCCGTTCCACCTCATCACCATGAGAATCTCCCGTTCCACCTCATCAAGATGAGAATCTCCCGTTCCACTTCATCACCATGAGAGTCTCCCGTTCCACCTCATCATGATGAGAATCTCCCGTTCCACCTCATCAAGATGAGAATCTCCCGTTCCACCTCATCATGATGAGAATCTCCCGTTCCACCTCATAACGATGAGAATCTCCCGTTCCGCCTCATCACCATGAGAATCTCCCGTTCCGCCTCATCATGATGAGAATCTCCCGTTCCGCCTCATCACCATGAGAATCTCTTGTTCCACCTCATCATGATGAGAATCTCCCGTTCCACCTCATCACCATGAGAAGCTCCCGTTCCACCACATCACCATGAGAATCCCCTGTTCCACCACATCATGATGAGAATCTCCCCTTCCACCTCATCACGATTAGAATCTCCCGTTCCACCTCATCATGATGAGAATCTCCCGTTCCACCTCATCACCATGAGAATCTCCCGTTCCACCTCATCACCATGAGAATCTCCCCTTCCACCTCATCATGATGAGAATCTCCCCTTCTACCTCATCACCATGAGAATCTCCCGTTCCACCCATCACCATGAGAATCTCCCGTTCCACCTCATCACCATGAGAATCTCCCGTTCCACCTTATCACCATGAGAATCTCCCGCTCCACCTCATCACCATGAGAATCTCCCGTTCCACCTCATCACCATGAGAATCTCCCGTTCCACCTCATCACGATGAGAATCTCCCGTTCAACCTCATCACCATGAGAATCTCCCGTTCCACCTCATCACGATGAGAATCTCCCCTTCCACCTCATCATGATGAGAATCTCCCGTTCCACCTTATCACGATGAGAATCTCCCGTTCCACCTCATCACCATAAGAATCTCCCATTCCACCACATCACCATGAGAATCTCCCGTTCCACCTCATCAAGATGAGAATCTCCCGTTCCACCTCATCACCATGAGAATCTCCCGTTCCACCTCATCACCATGAGAATCTCCCGTTCCACCTCATCACCATGAGAATCTCCCGTTCCACCTCATCAAGATGAGAATCTCCCGTTCCACCTCATCACCATGAGAATCTCCCGTTCCACCACATCATGATGAGAATCTCCCGTTCCACCTCATCACCATGAGAATCTCCCGTTCCACCTCATCACCGTGAGAATCTCCCCTTCCAACTCATCACCATGAGAATCTCCCATTCCACCTCATCATCATGAGAATCTCCCGTTCCGCCTCATCACCATGGGAATCTCCCATTCTACCTCATCACCATGAGAATCTCCCGTTCCACCTCATCATCATGAGAATCTCCCCTTCCACCTCATCACCATGAGAATCTCCCCTTCCACCTCATCACCATGAGAATCTCCCGTTCCACCTCATCACCATGAGAATCTCCCGTTCCACCTCATCATCATGAGAATCTCCCCTTCCACCTCATCACCATGAGAATCTCCCGTTCCACCTCATCATCATGAGAATCTCCCCTTCCACCTCATCACCATGAGAATCTCCCATTCCACCTCATCATCATGAGAATCTCCCGTTCCGCCTCATCACCATGGGAATCTCCCATTCTACCTCATCACCATGAGAATCTCCCGTTCCACCTCATCATCATGAGAATCTCCCCTTCCACCTCATCACCATGAGAATCTCCCCTTCCACCTCATCACCATGAGAATCTCCCGTTCCACCTCATCACCATGAGAATCTCCCGTTCCACCTCATCATCATGAGAATCTCCCCTTCCACCTCATCACCATGAGAATCTCCCCTTCCACCTCATCACCATGAGAATCTCCCGTTCCACCTCATCACCATGAGAATCTCCCGTTCCACCTCATCATCATGAGAATCTCCCCTTCCACCTCATCATCATGAGAATCTCCCGTTCCACCTCATCACCATGAGAATCTCCCGTTCCACCTCATCATCATGAGAATCTCCCCTTCCACCTCATCACCATGAGAATCTCCCCTTCCACCTCATCACCATGAGAATCTCCCGTTCCACCTCATCACCATGAGAATCTTCCGTTCCACCTCATCACCATGAGAATCTCCCGTTCCACCTCATCATGATGAGAATCTCCCGTTCCGCCTCATCACCATGAGAATCTCCCGTTCCACCTCATCATGATGAGAATCTCCCATTCCACCTCATCATGAGAATCTCCCATTCTACCTCATCACCATGAGAATCACCCGTTCCACCTCATCATCATGAGAATCTCCCCTTCCACCTCATCATGATGAGAATCTCCCGTTCCGCCTCATCACCATGGGAATCTCCCGTTCCGCCTCATCACCATGAGAATCTCCCATTCTACCTCATCACCATGAGAATCACCCGTTCCACCTCATCATCATGAGAATCTCCCCTTCCACCTCATCATGATGAGAATCTCCCGTTCCACCTCATCACCATGAGAATCTCCCGTTCCACCTCATCACCATGAGAATCTCCCGTTCCGCCTCATCACCATGGGAATCTTCCGTTCCACCTCATCATGATGAGAATCTCCCGTTCCAACACATCATGATGAGAATCTCCCGTTCCAACACATCATGATGAGAATCTCCTGTTCCACCTCATCATGATGAGAATCTCCCGTTCCACCTCATCATGATGAGAATCTCCCGTTCCGCCTCATCACCATGAGAATCTCCCGTTCCACCTCATCATGATGAGAATCTCCCGTTCCAACACATTATGATGAGAATCTCCTGTTCCACCTCATCATGATGAGAATCTCCTGTTCCACCTCATCATGATGAGAATCTCCCCTTCCACCTCATCACCATGAGAATCTCCCGTTCCACCTCATCATGATGAGAATCTCCCGTTCCACCTCATCATGATGAGAATCTCCCGTTCCACCTCATCACCATGAGAATCTCCTGTTCCACCACATCACCATGAGAATCTCCCGTTCCACCTCATCACCATGAGAATCTCCCGTTCCAACACATTATGATGAGAATCTCCTGTTCCACCTCATCATGATGAGAATCTCCTGTTCCACCTCATCATGATGAGAATCTCCCCTTCCACCTCATCACCATGAGAATCTCCCGTTCCACCTCATCATGATGAGAATCTCCCGTTCCACCTCATCATGATGAGAATCTCCCGTTCCACCTCATCACCATGAGAATCTCCTGTTCCACCACATCACCATGAGAATCTCCCGTTCCACCTCATCATGATGAGAATCTCCCGTTCCAACACATTATGATGAGAATCTCCTGTTCCACCTCATCATGATGAGAATCTCCTGTTCCACCTCATCATGATGAGAATCTCCCCTTCCACCTCATCACCATGAGAATCTCCCGTTCCACCTCATCATGATGAGAATCTCCCGTTCCACCTCATCATGATGAGAATCTCCCGTTCCACCTCATCACCATGAGAATCTCCTGTTCCACCACATCACCATGAGAATCTCCCGTTCCACCTCATCACCATGAGAATCTCCCGTTCCACCGACACAAGGAGCTTAGACGACGTCCAGCAAGTTAAACTAATCATGGAGACATTCCCTGAGGACCTCTGAAGATGCGTGTTTCTGTGTGATGGCATCGTCCTCACTTCGTCTCTGACATTTGCATAGAAGCAGCTTTTAACTGATGAAGTGGCTTCGCTTTAAAACGCCGGTGTGGCGACGGCGGACCGTGGAGCATCTCTTCACAAAGGACATTAATGAGAAACGCGTCCGCCGTGATTATGCATGATCACATGGAGCGGACGCTCTCGCAGTCGATCCCCACGTCGTCCACCGGTGTGGTTGTCAAGGAGACAGGTTTATTCTACCATTAGTAAGCTGGAGAACATGATGTGTTTGAAGTGCTTTTAGCAGGAATGACTTCTGCGTTTAGAATTTCCTGTTCAGGGCTGGAACCAGAGCAGGACAGATAAAAACATGCAGCAGATACTTTACATAACGCTGATGTCGCTGCTAGGAAAAGTGAACTTTTCATTGTTTCTGCAGAGATGCATCGTTCTTAAACTCCTGCTGTCCCTGTGAAGGCACATGTGCCGTCAGGCGGGAAGTTTCACGGGGTGCTGCGTCCTCACACCTCCGTTAACGCTCAGCACAACCAAACATTAGTAACACTCCACAGTACAGAGAAATACTTTAATAAGCTCATCATGTTTAACGTGTAAATCATCAGGATAAATGCAGAAATAACTCCGTTTTATTTTCTTCCATTTCTTCTTGTTTTCAGTTGGATTTGGTGACTTTTTGTCTCTTCTTCATGTCTTTTATGCCTTATTTTTCTTCTTTCTGTGTCTTTTGTCTCGTTGTCCTTTAGTCTGTCTCTGTGGTCTCTAAACAGAATTTTTCTTTTGCTGATTTTGTGTTTTTGCATCTGTCTTTTCATGTCCTGAAGAAATTCTTTCCTCTTCCCATTTCCAGTCCTTCTCTGTCTTAGTGGTGCGTTTTCTCTCTGCTTCAACGTGATATTTAATAATGATGTCAAATAAATCTTTCTCTGATATTTTTCTGCATCTAAAAGTTCTTTTCTATATTTCTATGATTTTTGTGTCTCTTCATGGATGTTTTGTTTCTTCTTTTCAGTGTCTCAGTCTGTTTCATGTCTGCTTTTTTTTTTCTTTTTTAACTTTTATCTTTATTAATTCATTTTTTGTTTCTTTGTGGGGCTTTCCTTAATGTTTCAGGTTTTGCATCATAAAGATAATTTCCTCTGCTGGACTGAGGAGCTGGCTCAGTTTGCAGCGAACCCGAGCTCCATGCTCCTGCAGGTCCTGAGCACACATGGAGGTGGAAACCTGTGGCTTTACCTGTAGCTGAGCATCAGGTGCCAAGCCTCGACCACCAGGCGCTTGCCAGCAAGCTCCCCTCCCAGTTTGGCTCCATCAACGTGCCCCAGTTTCCCTCTGCTGGACACGTTATCCGATTCATCCTGCTGCCTCCCCTGAGAGCGTTTTGGCTGGAGACACCCAGACAGCAGAGTCCTCATGTTGATGGAAGTACTCAGACTCCGTCGCAGGAGGACAGCAGCTCACAGAGGCAGAAAATGTTCATCGCAGATTCAATCTTTCTGCATCCGGATGCTGCTCCGGTTTGTCAGCTTGTTTAAATCTCGCTAATGTCTGAATCATGAAGATGGCATCTTTATTCTTCCGTTTTCCTTCTTCTACGCAACATTTTCTCCTTTATCTGACACTGTTCTTCTTGCATGTCAGTGAAGTGAAGCAGGAGCTGTCTGCTGACTGGAGGGTCAGGATTTCACCTATATATGTGTCTTTATGTCTTTTCCTTCGTGTGTGTCTTTATGTCTTTTCCTTCATGTGTGTCTTTATGTCTTTTCCTTCGTGTGTGTCTTTATGTCTTTTCCTTCATGTGTGTCTTTATGTCTTTTCCTTCATGTGAACAGCAGAAGAAGCCGCTGCGTACCCTGAAGGCCTGTAACAGACAGAAGAGCTGCCAGAGTGTTTGTGAATGTTTGAACGAGACTAAAATCACAAACATTCAGACTGTCCATGTTTAGCATTTATTCCTTCCATGAAGCTGCAGCGCTTTGATGAAGGAACACGGATCCAAACCAGAATAGCTGATGATCTTAATATTGGATGAGCTCATCTGTGACCGAGGAGGAAGCCGAAACTGGAGCAAATTCTGCCACACAATGTGAAAACAGCCACACATACACCCACACCAGATCCTCTATTCCTGCTCTCTGGCGCCCACGCCAGCAGGATTTCCACCAGGAGCAGCGCATTAGGAATCATGCAGCGGATGCAGGAGGAAATGAGCATCTGCAGACTGCAGACCTCGCATGCAGCCTCCGCAGCACACATGAAGCTGCAAACAGAACGTTCCAGACTCCTTTCATTCAGACCGTGATTGCTGCGCTGAATGACAGCGCCGAGCCTCTGAGACGTGTTGCCATGGGGACGAGGAGATGGAGTACCTACTGTGTGGTGAGGCTGAATGCGTGGTCAGGTTAGCCGCCATGCAGCGCTAACATGTGTCAAAGTGGACAAAAATAAGCTCCACAGAGTGAGACAGGCGTTCCCTCCTCAGCTGATGAAGACTAAAGGTTCTTCATCAGACAGATGGGTGGACAGATGCTCCCACACTGGCCTTCATCAGACAAACCTGGCAGCCAGAACACATCTGATCACAGGAATGATCTTATGATTGGATCCAACGTCTGTATCTGACCCATCCCGGCGTGCGGATCATCGATGCAGCGGCTGATTCGACCCAGAATGTTGGTCCAGTCGGGTGAAACCATGGAGAGGAGAGGTTCTGGCTTTTCAGACTGAAAGCTTAAATGGTGCGGTGAAAAAGGATGAAGAGCCTGAAAACCAGAGCAGAGGTGCAGCAGTGCTGCATGGAGGAGGATCATGGAGGCGGCGACCAGACTGGTCAAGTCTGGCTCAGACTTCCCAACACCATCTCAGACCTGTGGTGGGAACGGCGGCGTGCACACGGATCAGAGCCGCCTCTTGCCAGTACTGATTGCTGGTTTCAGCTTCACCTTGCAGCGTCCTGAACTGGACCAAGAAGAAAGGGGATGGATGGAAATGAGGACCAGAGTGTGGAAAAGCTGAAAAACTCCTGATATTTAGTTACAGTAACGAAACACACCGAACTGCACAGCCGTCGCAGGAAGCCATGCAGGACAGAACCCTCAAATCAAAGAAAATAAAAGTAAAAACCAGCAGCTTCACTGATAACTGAGTAAATCGCATGGCGGATCGGAGGACAACCTTCCTCCTCCTCCTCTTTAAGCACAATGCTGTTCTCTTCCCGCTGGAGGTTCATGCTGCAGGAGGCTGAAGTGGACTTCAGAGGAATGTTCAGAGGAGGCGTGCAGGGAGTTATTCACACCTGTTTGTCTACAACCTGAAGCAGATCCAACTGGTATGAGACCAGTTTGCGTTTCATGTTGTTGCAGGGTAGTTTAGGACGATGATGGAGGCGCTGCAGCTCAGAGATATGAGATGTTGCAGCTGCTTTTCTGAGCAACTTCAGCATCAAGCAGTGTGTTTGTAGCTCCTGCGTGGGACCATCCGGTCGTACTCACATCTAAAGGACATCGTGTGGAAATGCAGCCGCCACGATGAAGATGGAAGGAGCTTCCAGACACTAAAAACACTGATATACTCTGAGGAATCATGTCCAGACAAGCTGATCACGCAGGACAAAGGTGGGAGGTGGTTTTGCCCTTCGCTTTGCCTCTCAGGCAGCACGCAGGTTGTCCTGCAGCCACTGGAAACAGACTGCAGAAAATGACAAAACTGCAGATCTTCCTCCACAACCTGAGCTCCTGTGTGATAATCAGTCTTCCTCTCATCCATCCTCCTCCTCTCTGCCTCAAACCTGGACTCTGAAAGCAGTTGCCCCACTCTGCAGCCGGGGAAGCCGACTCCAAACGGCAGGCTTAACCCCCCGCTGTGACGCTGCAGACTCTGAAACGGCTCCATCGCACCACTCGAGCGCTGATGGAGCCTGATAGTTAGAAAGGCAGAAACACACAATCCACAGCGGGAAGAGCTGGTGGTCTCAAACCTCAGAGAGGATTACAGGGATCAATGGGAATGAGTATTGACTGTAGTCAGTCGGTCGGTGACTCCAGGAGTCCAGCTATCAGCTTCTCACATGCAATCAGACTAAACAGAGCGGAGATTAGTGATGTTTCAGTCCACAGCAGATCAATCTGTCATTCCCGCCTCAGCTGAGAGGCTGAAGGGGAGCCAGGAACCTGATCCTGCAGTTTCCCTAAAATGTTACCCACTCTGCAGCCTGCATGATTTAAAATGTGGAGAATTTGTGTTTTATGTTGCATAAAAACGTCCGTTTAACCACGTGAAGCAGTTCGGATCAGATCAGAAGCTCTGAAACGCTGGATCAGATACACAGAGAGCATCAGCGGTGTCACAGCAACACCCTCAGATGTTCACAAGTCCTTTTCCTGCAAGTCCGAGTCAAGTCTCGAGTCCCGCCACGTCTGCAGAAGAAACATTTATCCAGCAGCGTTTGGTCCCGACTGCTAAACGAATCCAGTCAGTAAATATTCTCCCAACACGACGTATGTTACGTTTAGCACTTTGTCCAGCAAGAGTTGTCAGAAAGTGCCTCATAAATAAAGCTGCTTGGCTGTCCAGGAGGACCCACAGGAAGACTTTCTGAACTCACTCTGCAGTTTCATGTTCCTGGATGTGGAGAGGAGCGTCGATATGCTGCATCATCCTGCAGGCTTAGAGGTTTCCCTGCTGCAACACACCTAATCCAGATGGCATTAGCAGCTGGACTGAAGTGTGTTGCAGCAGGTAAACAAGTAAAACCTGCAGGATCAGCAGCTCCACCGCTGAGTCCTGCATCCGAAAATAAAAATGAAGTAAGAAACCTAAATTTTCTCACTTGCAGGTCAGAGAAACATCCCTCACTTTCCTAAATCAGCTGCAGAGATCCAGTTAAACCGCACCGCTTAACCAGTTAAACCGCACCGCTTAACCAGTTAAACCGCACCGCTTAACCACTTTAACCGCACCGCTTAACCACTTTAACCGCATCGGGTAACCAGTTAACTGCACCGCTTAACCAGTTAAACCGCACCGCTTAACCAGTTAAACCGCACCGCTTAACCACTTTAACCGCATCGGGTAACCAGTTAACTGCACCGCTTAACCAGTTAAACCGCACCGCTTAACCAGTTAAACTGCACCGCTTAACCAGTTTAACCGCACCGCTTAACCACTTTAACCGCATCGGGTAACCAGTTAACTGCACCGCTTAACCAGTTAAACCGCACCGCTTAACCAGTTTAACCGCACCGCTTAACCAGTTAAACCGCACCGCTTAACCAGTTTAACCGCATCGGGTAACCAGTTAACTGCACCGCTTAACCAGTTAAACCGCACCGCTTAACCAGTTAAACTGCACCGCTTAACCAGTTAAACCGCACCGCTTAACCACTTTAACCGCACCGCTTAACCACTTTAACCGCATCGGGTAACCAGTTAACTGCACCGCTTAACCAGTTTAACCAGTTTGTGCAGGAGCTGAATCCCAGTCGATTCAGGGTTATTTTTATACCAGTTCAGAGTCAGAAACTGTTTGGAGTTCTAGTTTGGGTCGAAGATGGACGGAAGGAGACATAGGTGGAACATGCATTGTGTGTGTGTGTGTGTGTGTGTGTGTGTGTAACGATGCGACACTGCAGGTTTAATTTAGCATAAACTGTTTTTAACAATGAAAAGCGTGTTGTTTCATAATTAACATTTGATTTGATTTCATAAATGAAACATGAATCTTGAGTTTTTCATAAATAATCCGGTTGTGACCCGACGTTGCCACGTGGAGCTTCTTCACGCACCAGCTGAAGTCAGACATCAGAAACGTGACGCCGCGCTGCGGTGAGGAGATTAAAACCCAACAGATTTGTTCCTCACATGACTGATCAGTTCCTGCTCCAGGAGAATCAATACGATCAATACTCTCTGATAACAGAAGAAGCCAGACAAGCAAGACTCTGGGCATTTGGGATTCTCTGCAGGTTTATGAGATGCTAGAATTGCAAAGTAAAAAACAGGAGAATGAAGCCGTTTTTATGCAGTGGAGAAACTCATTTCCTCAGCTTTGCTTTGGTAACAGGACGGGATGCTGCAGAATCGCGTCCCAGCTGCTGGGAGATGGAAAACTCGTCCGGAGGACGCAGCAGCACAGGGGACGGCTGTCACACTCCATCATCCAGCCCATTAGTCAAAGCCAAAGCAGGGAGCGATGGAGGTGATGAGCAAATAAAACCTGCTCAAGGGCACCACGGCAGCAGGAATCTGTGTGGGAATGTTATGGGAAGAACTGGGAATGTAGTCCAGGTAGATTATGTCTTCACGCTACATTAATGAAAGCTCTGGGATCAGTTCGATGAATCAGGATGAGATTTAAACAGGTTTCTATTTTCTCATACAGTTAATCTGAAAACGTCTAGTTTCACCAAACAAGGAAACTACAGAAGCTTTTTAAGGAGTTTATAGTTCGCATTTCTAGACAAGAAGCGACGTTCTGCAGTGATTTTATGCATCTCAGTCAGTGTGGAACACAGACGGTGATATTCTGGCAGATATCAGGGAGCAGAAGGAGTGTTCCACAGGGATCGATCTTTGGCCCAATAATAAATATTCTCGATCGATTGATTGACACGCCGTCATGTTTAGAAGCTAAATACGTCCTGAACAAAAACTGATTCGTTAAACGTCCAAGATGTTTAATCTCAGACAACCTTTTCACTTTAAAGACACATTCTGTAACTTTCTGACCTTAAAACTCTGCGTCCTGGACGTGTTTGATGACACAGTGACATCTATCATGTGGATTTCTAGAGCTGCTGCCCAGCAGAAGTCCTGAGGCTGAGAAACCGACTCTATACAACGTTTCCATCCGGGACGTGACGTTCAGCTTCACGGTATAATCAGGAACTGGATGTTCTGAACACACAACATCTCCGATTCAGCAAAGAAACAAGAAAATTAAAAGAGACGAAACAAGAGTCATGGTGAGATGGTCTTCTGCTGGCTGGAGAGAGCTAACAGGTCAGGTAGGATGGAGGCAGGTTAGCCGCCGATGGGGGGGCGCTGACCGGAACATGGCAACACTTCTGTAGTGTCTGTAAATAAATTATGAATATTCTAAATAAATAAAAATATGATCTATGTAAATCTCTGAATCTTTCCAGCAGCCAGTATCTCTGAAACATATTAGCCTGCAAGTAAGAAGTAGCGATCGATAAAAGCACTCAAGTAATTCAGTTTCCTTCCACTGCAGCTTCATCAGTCTAGTATGTAGGAGAAGTTACAAGTCTGACATCTCCAAAGCAAGCGGACTGCGAACGGTCACAGCCAACCAGAGATAACCTTCCTGTCCAGTCCCGCCCTCTGAACGTCTCTCAGCAAACTGATATTTAAATAAAGGTCATTTATCAGCAGAGTTCCAGTTTGACAAAGCAGCTTCGACATGCAGCATGGTGCTTTCAATTAACTTTGTATCGGCTGTAGCTCTCAGGCAGCAGGAGGGCCGAACCTCCCACACGCCCTGTGGACCGAGCTCAGTCTCGTTCCATTAGCAGAGCAGCCATCAGTCTGCAGCGAGTAAACCAGCCGAGCATCTCCAAACGGGAAGCTGAAGAGACCTGAAGTCAGCTGCTGAGTCCGTGTTGTGGGTGATTCTGTCCTCCGTGAAGCAAAGCAAACACGGGGAGAGTTTCCCTCCAGGCTCAGGAAGGAATTACACATCATTATTATTTCATTACGTGTGCCTTTGCATCTCTACCAGGAGTTAGACCGACTCCTCAGAGTCTAAAGGGATGAATGAGTCTCCATCTGCTCTTGTTAGATCATTACGCTGTAAAGCAGAAATGATCCACAGCAGACAGTTACAATCACATCAGCTCCATCCATGAACTCCGGCCTGATGAGGTTCTGATAGTTTTTAGGAGCATTAGGGTTTGGCAAATACCTGGCATGTATAAAAGGGACGTAAACGCACCAGCTTCACCGCATGCAGAGGGAATTCAACCAACACCATAGACCATACATAAAAGATGGACGGAGCCTCTGGCAGTTAAAAGTGAAGCCTATACGGAAGTGCATAAAACTGCAGCAGGAATAAACATGTTTACAGCAGAAATAAACAGGTTTACAGCCTGGTACAAAAATCCATTTCAGGTTTAATAGTTCAGGTTTACCTTCATGACAACTGTGGGGGGAGTACATTTTTTTTCTAACTTGCCCGTTTAAAAGTAATTTAATCTTGAAATTCTGCATATTTAGAGGCGTGTCCTTTTGATTGACAGGTACCCTATCTCCCGCTTCAAGTCAGAAGAACGTAGAGCAACCGCGGTTTTTAGCCGGTTAAAAACGTTACTTAGCTTTAGCCCGCTTATCTCCGTTAGCTGGTTAGCTCCTGTTATCTCCAGATTAGCTCAGTTAGCTCTTAAATACAGAAAGCTCGGAGTTTGCTCGATGTCAATCATCCACCATGACGCTCACAGCCCCCAACTCAGCTCCACCTCTTTGCCCATATTTGTATTATCCGGGCGAGACGACACGCATGCCCTTGCCAAGATGGTGATGGTAGGAAACGCCCACCGAGCTTCAATTCAGCTCTTCAGAAACCTACGGGTGATGTCACGGAGGCTCTGTCCATCTTTTATATACAGTCTATGACCAATACACACAGATTAGAGTGCAAGACTCCAAAGATGTGATTTCTGAGGGCTTTAGCCCAAATTAGCTTAGCTTGGAAATCAACAAACAACAGATTTTATCACCGGCAATGATGATGAGACATTTTATTAGTCTCCTTGAAGTAAAACGATAAACATTTATATCAATGTCAACATTTTTCCTGCAGCCATAAAACCTGCAACAAAAACACAATGGTTTATTTAAATCAGGCAACAAACAGCGAATCGGCTACTGTCGACCACAAGCGTTCACCCAGCTGCTTTAAAAGTGCAGGAAAGAGGTGCAGCGCAACAAATTTCAACTCACTTACAGAAAAAATCTCTTATATTCTATAAAATGTAGTTTTAGAAAAAAAGCACTTGAGAGTTGACCTGCTGTTTGTTTCAGATCGACTAACAAAACCAGCCGGTTTGCTTCATGACGCAGTCTTACTTTCCGTCAAACCGGAGATTTTAATGGGCAAACTAAACTCTCAGTTCACACACAAAACTGGACGAAATCTTATCTAAGCAGCTGCCATCAGTGCGTTCCACCATGTTAAATCTGTATGTGAACCAACAACAATGGGAGTGCCTCAGGGCTCTGCTGTAAGACCCCTGTTTGTGAGCGTTTATAGAAATTAGCTTCTATCTTTATACGCTGATGACACTGTGCTCTACAGTCAAAAAAGGAAGCGATCAAACAACCAAATCAACTGCAAAAAGTTGTTAAATGGCTATAAATTTATAATTTTACCCTAATTATTTACAATACTGTTTCCATATTCTTTCCAATTTTTAAAAAAATGTATTTATTTATTTTTAATTACAATTATTTATTGGTTTTTATCCATTTATTATGATAGACTCAAGACTTGTAAAATCTTGTTTGTTTGTTTGTTAATATTTAATCTTAGAAATTCTGGACAGATTAGACTTTCTTTGGCTTCGGACTGCAGGCCTTTCGGGTGGCTGGTGACCACTGTACTTTCATGCCTGTGTCATGATGCGTGTTTTGTTTATCCTTGTTCCTGTTAATTAGTTTCACCTGTGTTCAGTTAGTTCATCTCTCACCTGTGTCTCGTTTTGGTTCGGTGTACTGATATCCCTCACCAGTAGTTTTTACTTTGCGGGTTCATTGTGCCCCTCCCTGAGCCGTCACCTTGTCGTGGTGGGGGGGTTTGTGCGTCCCGAAGATCCTAGCAGCTATGTTGTCAGGGGCTTTATGCCCCTGGTAGGGTCACCCATGGCAAACAGGTGTCTAGGGGAGGGACCAGACCAAGCACGGCTCATCGACCTCTATGATGACAACCAACCTGGGCATGAATGTTCCCTTGCCCGGACGCGGGTTACCGGGACCCCCCTCTGGAGCCAGGCCTGGAGGTGGGGTACGAGAGCGAGCGTCTGGTGGCCGGGCCTTCGCCCATGGGGCCCGGTCGGGCTCAGCCCGAAAGGGTTACATGGGCCCCACCTCCCGTGGGCTCACCATCTGCGGGAGGAGCCGTTGGGGTCGGGTGCAATGTGAGCTGGGCGGCAGCAAGGGGCGGGGACCCTGGCGGTCCGATCCCCGGCTGCAGAAGCTGGCTCTAGGGACGTGGAACGTCACCTCTCTGGTGGGGAAGGAGCCTGAGCTTGTGCGTGAGGTTGAGCGGTTCCGGCTAGATATAGTTGGACTCACCTCGACGCATGGCTTGGGCTCTGGAACCAGTACCCTCGAAAGGGGCTGGACTTTCTTCCACTCTGGAGTTGCTCATGGTGGGAGGCGCCGAGCAGGTGTGGGCATTCTCATCAGCCCCCAGCTTGGTGCCTGCACGTTGGGGTTTACCCCGGTGGATGAAAGGGTAGTTTCCCTCCGCCTCCGGGTGGGGGGATGGGTCCTGACTGTTGTCTGTGCTTATGCACCAACAGCAGTTCAGAGTACCCACCCTTTCTGGAGTCCTTGGAGGGAGTGCTGGAGGGTGCTCCTTCTGGGGACTCCATTGTTCTGCTGGGGGACTTCAATGCTCACGTGGGCAATGACAGTGAGACCTGGAGGGGAGTGATTGGGAGGCATGGTCCCCCCCCTCTGAACCCAAATGGTGTTTTGTTATTGGACTTCTGTGCTCGTCATGGATTGTCCATAACGAACACCATGTTCCAACATAAGAGTGTCCATATGTACACCTGGCACCAGGATTCCCTGGGCCGCAGTTCAATGATCGACTTTGTAGTCGTATCGTCGGACCTGCGGCCACATGCCCTGGACACTCGGGTGAAGAGGAGGATGGAGCTGTCAACTGATCACCACCTGGTGGTGAGTTGGCTCAGGTGGTGGGGGAGGAAGCCGGTCAGATCTGGCAGGCCCAAACGTGTTGTTAGGGTCTGCTGGGAACGTCTGGCTGAGTCCCCCGTCAGAGCGAGCTTCAACTCCCACCTTCAGCAGAGCTTCAACCATGTCCCGAGTGAGGCGGGGGACATTGAGTCCGAATGGGCTGTGTTCCGTGCCTCTATTGCTGAGGCGGCCGGCCGGAGCTGTGGCTGTAAGGTCGTTGGTGCCTGTCGTGGCGGTAATCCCAGGACTCGTTGGTGGACACCAACAGTGAGGGATGCCGTCAAGCTGAAGAAGGAGTCCTATTGGGCCTTCTTGGCCTGTGGGACTCTGGAGGCAACTGATGGGTACCAACAGGCTAAGCAGCATGCGGCTTTGGCTGTTGCCGAGGCAAAAACTCGGGCATGGGAGGAGTTCGGCGAGGCCATGGAGAAAGACTTCCGGACTTTGAGGAGATTCTGGTCCACCTTCCGGCGGCTCAGGAGGGGGAAGCAGTTCTCCATCAATACTGTGTACAGTGGAGGTGGGGAGCTGCTGACCTCAACTCGGGACGTAGTGGGTCGGTGGAAGGAATACTTCGAAGACCTCCTCAATCCTACCAACACGTCTCCCGATGAGGAAGCAGAGCTGGTGGACTCGGGGGTGGACTCTCCTATCTCTGGGGCTGAAGTCACTGAGGTGGTCAAAAAGCTCCTTGGCGGCAAGGCCCCGGGGGTGGATGAGATCCGCCCGGAGTTCCTTAAGGCTCTGGATGCTGTGGGGCTGTCCTGGCTGACACGCCTCTGCAGGATTGCGTGGACATCGGGGGCAGTACCGCTGGATTGGCAGACTGGGGTAGTGGTCCCCCTTTTTAAGAAGGGGGACCGGAGGGTGTGTTCCAATTACAGGGGAATCACACTCCTCAGCCTCCCTGGTAAGGTCTATTCAGGGGTCCTGGAGAGGAGCTTCCGCTGGATAGTCGAATCCCGGATTGAGGAGGAGCAGTGTGGTTTTCGTCCTGGTCGCGGAACAGTGGACCAGATCTATACCCTCTTTGGGGTCCTGGAGGGGGCATGGGAGTTTGCCCAACCAGTCTACATGTGCTTTGTGGACCTGGAGAAGGCATTCGACCGTGTCCCCCGGGGGCTCCTGTGGGGGGTACTCCAGGAGTATGGGGTACCGGACCCCCTTGTACGAGCTGTCCGGTCCCTGTACGACAGGTGTCAGAGCTTGGTCTGCATTGCCGGTAGTAAGTCGGATTCGTTTCCAGTGAGGGTTGGACTCCGCCAAGGCTGCCCTTTATCACCGATTCTGTTCATAACTTATATGGACAGAATTTCTAGGTGCAGCCGAGGTGTTGAGGGGATCTGGCTTGGTGGCCTCAGGATTGGGTCCCTGCTTTTTGCCGATGACGTGGTCCTGTTGGCTTCATCTGGTCGTGATCTCCAGCTCTCGCTTGAGCGATTCGCGGCCGAGTGTGAGGCGGCTGGGATGAGAATCAGCACCTCCAAATCTGAGACCATGGTCCTCAGCCGGAATAGGGTGGATTACCCTCTCCGGGTTGGGAGTGAGGTCCTGCCTCAAGTGGAGGAGTTTAAATATCTCAGGGTCTTGTACATGAGTGAGGGAAGGATGGAGCGCAAGATCGACAGACGGATCGGTGCGGCGTCTGCAGTAATGCGGACTCTGCGCCGGTCTGTCGTGGTGAAGAAGGAGCTGAGCCACAAGGCGAAGCTCTCCATTTACCAGTCGACCTATGTTCCTACCCTCACCTATAGTCATGAGCTGTGGGTCGTGACCGAAAGAAGGAGATCTCGTATACAGGCGGCTGAAATGAGTTTCCTCCGCAGGGTGGCCGGGCTCTCCCGTAGAGATAGGGTGAGGAGCTCGGTCATCCGGGAGGGGCTCAGAGTAGAGCCGCTGCTCCTCCGCAACGAGAGGAACCAGTTGAGGTGGCTCGGGCATCTGGTCAGGATGCCTCCTGGACCTCCCTGGTGAGGTGTTCCAGGCATGTCCCTCTGGGAGGAGACCCCGGGGAAGACCCAGGACATGCTGGAGGGATTATATCTCTCGGCTGGCCTGGGAACGCCTCGGGATCCCCCCCGCAGAGTTGGCAAATGTGGCTGGGGAGAGGGAAGTCTGGGCTTCCCTGCTTAGGCTGCTGCCCCCGCGACCCGACTCCGGATAAGCAGCAGAAGATGGATGGATGGATGGGTTCATTGTGTTTACTAGTCCCAGGTGTCCTGTGTTCCTGCGGCTCAAAAATAAAAACCTGCTTGACTCTGCATCTCCGCCTGGCTACTCTGCGTTTGGGTCCACGCCTCTCAGCACTCCTCATGACACCCTGAAAGAAAAGAGGCATCTCATCCCTGGCCACAGGGAAGGAAAACGAAGCAGATGGTCCGGCATCTCAGATTGTTCCGTGTGGTTCTCAGATTGGACATCCAACACAGAAACATCTTCAAGCTCCTGCCCAAAGAGGTTTGAATGGATTTGCATTAAATTTTCACCAGAGAAGCTGCGGAGCTCCAACCTTGGAGTTTTTCACGTGTGAATTCGATCCAGATCTGGATGAAGATTTGTTTTTATGTTTTGCTTTTAAAATTCAGCCTTGGCGGCGTTCTGCAGCCTCCAAGAGCTGCTGATGCGCCGAGTTCTGCAGGATTTCTCGCTTGCTTGAGAGATTTGACAGAATCGACAAGAGTCGCACACATAAATAATATTGTAGGCCCACAGTACAAAGTGTTCAGAGTTAATTATGGATGTTTAAGTTTTGGAGACTTGAAAATGTAGAAGTTTTACTTTTTAACATGAGCAGCAGGTTAATCTGATAGAAGTGGAGATTTTAGTATTTAATGGCAGATGTGGGGATTAAGTTTTCTTAAACTGTTTATTAAACTTATACATTCGATGCAGTAATTCCAGGATCCAGGAACTTTTTGAAGGCCATGTCGGAGGTCTACGCTCTCCGAGTGTTTTTCTAGTTCGCAGCTTTTTCCACCAACGATTTTCTCTTTCTCGGCTTTTTAGCAGGAGGAGGCAAATAAACCGAGCCGGGTCGGGAAATCCTTCCTGCATTTTCTCAGCCATGTTTGCCTTCCGAGTTTCTTCTTCACTACTTTGTATTTTCATCCTAACACACTGTTTATATGCAGGGTGTGGCTATCAGGTATGCGCTGCTGGAGGGGGAGGAGGGGAGCCGGGAGAAGAAGCTTACGAAATATAAGAAATGTGTTCATTTCTTATATCCTCCATTTGGGTCGGAACGTTTGGATTGGTCAGTTTTTACAGATTCACAGTAAACTGAGGGGTCTAACTATATTTCTTATTGTTCATGATTACAGAATGTATAGACTACTATCAGGACGAGGAACCACTTCCCCCAGAGGAACATGTCTCTCAGCAACATGCGAGTAAATATTCATGAGCCGTCAGTGTCTTACCTGCAGTAGCAGGTCAGATGCAGTTTGGAAAAGCAGGAAGGACTCCTGAAAGGTGATGCAAGCCGTCGAAAAGGACATTTTTGCATCAAAATCAACTTAAATCTGAAATATTTGATAACACTGATAGCTAAAATATCACTTTTATATTTAATAAAACTTGCATTTTAAATGTTTTTGAAACCTTTGGCTGAGATGTCTAAAACCGACCAAAGGCTAATTTAGCTTCCATCTTACGTCCTGTCTCTGTTCTGAGATCTGTCCACCCAGTAAAAGTCATTCTTGTTGTGTCCCTTTCTTTCCATTACCTCCTCCGATAATCTGCTGTGCTGTGCGTTAAAAACAGCCAGTGTTGATATCCAGTCGCTAGCACCTGACACAGCACCGTGAAGCTAAATGCTGCTGTAAAGGGATTCGCCGAGTTTGTCACGGTTTCCGGGCCCAGGCCTTGTTGGTAACGCTCATGGTCGCCTCGTCATCTCTCTGCTATCAGCCAGTCCTCGAGCTAACCAGCTTCCCCTGCGCCTCTCCCCTTACTAGGACCGTTGTCTAGTTCTTTACCAGAGAGCCAGGAAACCTCCGCTTCAGCTGGCAACTGACCTCTGGGCCCTCTGGATACTGCGACCCCTCAACCTTGCCCCACTAGGATTCTGGATTTTGGATTGGTTCTGACCTGGGACACTTCTCTGGAACCGGATAACCAGTTTGTTGGATATTTGCTGGACTTTGTTCACCATCTTGGTCTTTGCTCCTTTCCCTTCATAGCAGCTACAACCTGGCTTTATCCCCCCAGCTGGTTTAGTTCTTCCAGTAACCTGAAATCAACCAGATCCCCTCTAGATCCGCCCGGCTTTCATACTTCCTGCTCAGGCGACCGCCATCACTGCCTCATTGCAGCTGAATAACCGGAAACCATAAACCTGGTTTCAGTCTCCAGACGAGAGTTCCCAACTTGTCAGCGGAAGACTCTACTAACCTCTCTGGTTCTGTTTTTAGAAACATGGAGAACTATCCGTGTTTATCAGTCTTTCTGCATCTGTAAAACCTAAAGAAATCCTGCCCTTCAGTCTGTCGCCAGCGCTTTGGGAGCCCGTCGTGACAGGAATGGCGAGGAAAGCTGTGAAGCATGTAGCGTTTGTGTTTTAGACATCTTCTTCTCTGAGTCGCTCATCCCATCTGCTTTTCCAAACTGAGCTCTGCTGCAGGTAAGATGTGAACATTTAAATCTCCAAAGAAATGAGAAGAAGAGGAATTTTGCCTTTAAGTCTGGACCGAGTCGATGGGGTCATGCGAATACAGTCATGGTGAGTCAGCGTACAGTTTGTCACCTGATCCAAGCTTCAGCGGCGCTCAACACTTGCTCTGTGTTTCCTCAATAAAAGTAAAAAAATCCTGAGCTTTTCAAATTTACTTTTTCTTTGCAGCTGCGCTTCCCTGGAAAACTGCCGGCGGGTAAATCTTTACCAACCCGCCGTTACTTTTATGCAATCTGCAGAAAAATATCCCTCATCTGTATTACAGACTAAACCTCTTAGTTTATAAACGAAGACACTGCATGCAGCGTGTTTCACACACATCACAACAGCTGGACTGTAACTGGAGCAGCAGTGGAGACGGCTGAGTCAAACTGGTTGTTTTCCCGGAAGAAAAATCCTTTCTTATGCAATCAGAGCTGATTATTCTCCGGGTGCAGCTGCCATTAGCAATCAGATTCACGTCTGCAGCAGCCCCACCTGAAACCTTCAGCGTGGGAACGATGATGTTTGAAGATGCGGGAAACACAACAAAGAGGAAGAAAACAATTTCAGACCATCGCTGTTGCTGCTCCGAGCCGGAGGTTTGGAGCTGCAGATCAGAGGTAGAAAGCTTTCCAAGCCTGTTCCGTTGCTGGAAAACTCATCCAGGTCCTGATCGGTACTTCAGGTCTGCAGGCTGGACGTGATTCAGTCTGAGATCTTCCCTTTCAACCAGAGCGTCACCACCAAACCACATCCTAATCTGGAAAAAAACTAGATAAGGTTTACCTGCAGTTCCTGGACCGCCTGGTTCAGCCTGCAGGGAAGGAGGTCTGCTGGGTCTCAAGCACACAACATCCTGCTTCCTTGTCCTGCCTGGACAGCATGATCAGAGCGCAGCGCTGGATGAGCAGCCAGGAGCCCAGAGAGGAAAGCCTGGAGAGTGGCCAGAACTGCCAGTAAAACCACTCCCACTGGCCTCACTGGGCTGTGATGTCATCCTCATATCCCTAACATCCCACATCCTCTCCTCCACTGACATCCGTTCAGGTTTTTCTCAGCTCATCGGGCAACTTTTCCTTCCCAGCAGCCGACTTTTCCTTCCCAGCAGCCATAGGGCGACTTTTCCTTCCAAGCAGCCGTAGGGCGACTTTTCCTTCCCAGCAGCCGTAGGGCGACTTTTCCTTCCCAGCAGCCGTAGGGTGACTTTTCCTTCCCAGCAGCCATAGGGCGACTTTTCCTTCCAAGCAGCCGTAGGGCGACTTTTCCTTCCCAGCAGCCGTAGGGCGACTCTTCCTTCCAAGCAGCCGTAGGGCGACTTTTCCTTCCCAGCAGCCGTAGGGCGACTCTTCCTTCCAAGCAGCCGTAGGGTGACTTTTCCTTCCCAGCAGCCGTAGGGCGACTCTTCCTTCCAAGCAGCCGTAGGGGAACTTTTCCTTCCAAGCAGCCGTAGGGCGACTTTTCCTTCCCAGTAGCCGTAGGGCGACTTTTCCTTCCCAGCAGCCGTAGGGCGACTTTTCCTTCCAAGCAGCCGTAGGGCGACTTTTCCTTCCCAGTAGCCGTAGGGCGACTTTTCCTTCCCAGCAGCCGTAGGGCGACTTTTCCTTCCAAGCAGCCGTAGGGCGACTTTTCCTTCCCGGCAGCTCTCGGGCAACTTTTCTTTCCCGGCAGCTCTCGGGCAACTTTTCTTTCCCGGCAGCCATAGGGCGACTTTTTCTTTCCGGCAGCCGTATGGCAACTTTTCCTTCCAAGCAGCCATAGGGCGACTTTTCCTTCCCAGCAGGCATAGTGTGACTTTTCCTTCCCGGCAGGCGTAGTGTGACTTTTCCTTCCAAGCAGCCGTCTTCCCTCCCCGTTCAGGCATCAAAACATCCGGCTTGAATTCCAGGCAGCACAAGGACCAGGCGGACTAATTTAATTACAGACAACATGAACAACCAAACCCCCTGCCTGAATATCATGACTTTCCAGGCCTGGAAAATTATATTTCATGACTGTTACAATTCTGAAAACAGCTAAATCTTTCTTATCATCAGTCAGAACTTGTGTACACCAATTCTGTGATGATGTCAGCACCACAGTTGTCTCCACGGCAACAGCTTTTCAAAGAAAAACGTGTAAACGCAGCGTCTGGACAACATCCCACTCTGAGCTACAATTCTTTCCAGTGCTGAACGGATCCAAACAGGGACGAACCAGAGAACTTAGCGAACCGTTCAAACCTGGATCTCCAGTTCTGTCAGGACTTCGTTACCAGTAGCAACCAGCCAGAGAAACGGCGTTGGCTCTTTCCAGTCAGACCAGTTTCAGTTGCAGAAAAACCTGAAAAAAAGCCAGTTTGAGAGGAAGAAGCAGCACCAGGATAAAAACTTGGCACATCTCAGCGTGGCGGCAGAAACTGGACTCGTGGAAGAAGGCAGGGAAGCGCCAGGACCAGAACACAAACTGGACCTGCATTCCCAGATCCAGCAAAAACCTGAACCAGGACCAGAGATCTGGACCTTCAGCCAGTCCGTCTCCTGCTGACCGAACCCACATCAGGAATGGTTTCCATGGAAACAGGGCTTCAAGAAGCCAGGAAAGGCTGAGGTCACATGACCCAGGAAGTGGACTGAATGTCTGGAAATGTGTCCGATGGAGGACGGATCCTCCCCAGAACCTGGACCTCCACCGGTCCGGATCCTCCCCAGAACCTGGACCTCTACAGGTCCAATAAAAGGTCCAGATAACCCCTAACCCTCCACCGGTCCGATGGGGAGGGATCAGAAGACAGGATCCTGGGATCCAGGATGAAGCTGCTCAGACCCGCTCCTTCCGTTCAGCTCATTTAAATAATTTCCTTTATGTTTGCATATTTAATCAATGATGTCCTTCATTAAACACATGTAAGAAATGTGTCTCAGAACTTTTGCTCATTAGTGTGGAACCGGACACGATGTTTTATAGGTCATACAGCAGCGACCGGAGGTCTAAACTTCAGAAAACAAACATCGTTTCAACCAAAGAGCCGAATATTGAGTTTATTCATCCCAGCATGTGGCAGGGAACAGAAAAGGCTTTAAAGCCTCATCGGTTAATGTGCAGCGAGATGAAGATGCTGCCGGAGGAGGAGGAGGAGGAGGTTCAGCCGGAGAGCCCAGAGAGCGTCAGGAGGAACCAGCAGGAGCAGGAGAGGATCGACGTTTAGCTGCAGAGACGCTTTAATAATTCAACAAACAAGCTGAGAGAGAAAAACTTCATCCTTTTATATCTGCTGCTGGAAACCAGGAGGGACTGCTGGCCTCCCGGTTGCCATGGAAACCGGCTAAGCAATAGCTGCCGATGCTGCATCATACAAAAGAAAATATAAATTCCTGCTTGTTTCACCACAATGTGCCTCCGTTCATCACCTCCTCCGGTTTCCCCCCTACATCCTCCTCCTCCTGTTCCTCCTCAGCATCCCAGCTCACCTTTCACCTTCACTCCACCTCAGCTGATCACATCTTCCCATCACAGCATCGATAAACCAATCAAACAGCAGCTGCAGGTCTACTTCACACCCCAACACACACACACACACACACACACACCTAACAGAGTAATTACATCATCTCTCCGGACCAGCAGATGTCCAGGTGAGTATTATGGGATGTCTTACCTGGGTTGAAATGGGAGCTGAGAGCAGAGCTGGAGCCGAAGAGGACCGACATGGTAGCGAGCAGCAGCAGCAGCATCATCCTGACAAACCGGCGCTGCGGGAGCGCTGCGCGTGCGGGAGAGGCGCTGCTTCACGCGCACGGCTTCATCTCTCCGCTCGTGCTGCTTCTTCTCTCCTCATCTGCGCCTCCAAACACCCAGAAACCCTCCGCCAGCAGGTCTGAGAGGAAGATGAAGATGATGCTGCAGAGCCGCTGACACGCACGAGGCACGCTCCTCTCACGCGCCAGCTGACTGCGGGGAAATCACGCTTCGTTCCACACCTGGACAGACAAACAGCCAGGTCAGAGCTGGAGCTTCTGGGTCGGAGCTGCTGGCAGGAGGAGCGCCATCTTGCTCTGCGCCGCGACGCAAATTCTGGAGCGCGCGGCTGGGGGGGGGGGGGGGGGTTGGGAGGCTATTTATGCTGCGGGGGCATCTTCATCTGACTGAAACACGCAGCGTGGAGCTGCAGCATCAGCTTCTACCTGAACCCAGAAGCTGGGCGGTGATGTAGCACCCCCCCTCTCTCTTATCAGCTGAAGGAGTCAACGTTTACTCTCTGTGCGTGTGTGTGTGTGTGTGTGTGTGTGTGTGTGTGTGTGATGCTGAGCGACAGAGCTGCCAGGACGGGATGGAAACATGAGACCATCTCTGCCAGACCTCCATCCTTCAGGAGGAACTCTGATGTGAGACATCATGTAGAATTCAGCAGAAGCAGAAAATCATAAAAGCCTTCAAACAGAAGAAGTGATTAATGTTTCATGGAAAGTGTTGATTTATGCATGTTCTCCTCCACCTTCAGCTCAGTCCTCTGATGGCTGCTTCTTCCTCCACCTTCAGGAGAAACTCCATGTTTCAGGCGGAGTTTTCCACTTTAACCCGGATTGTTTGGGTTTATGGCGCCATCTTGTGGCTAAAGCTGCTGATTGCAGTCAAACACAGACAAGATGCCTACATCGGGCCCTGAAATAAATTCTAACTGCACATGGTTCCTGTTAATGCTGACTTATTTCTACAGACCACTGAATAAAACAAACATTACCGCAGGAAGCAGAAGGAGCTTTAAAATGTGCATAAAAGTATAGAAACAAATATTAGGACATAATTAGAAGGATGTCTATAATTCACAATAAAACACATTAATATCATGAAAATGGTTCAAATTAGAAGCATTCTGGATAAATCAGATGCAGAAAAGAAATATTTTGAAGCTGGATTTAAATGTTTTGCAGCAGATGAGAGTTTAATATCCACTGGATTAAACTGGATTTTTTTCCACCTGATAAACGCTGCTTCTCCAACGTCCACGCCACTTCTTCCCAACGCCACCAGGGCCGTCTTTACCCCCTGTTGGGCCCCGGGCTGAGACGTTCTGTAGGCCCCGTCCTCCAACTGTACCGAGTCTCATTACAGAAAATGATATCCAGGTTTACGCCGAGGTTTTCTTTGTTTAGTAGTATTATAATATTAATAACATGACCATAATGAAGAAAACTGAATACAATAATGAATAAATAACAGCAGCAACAGACCAAACAACCCTGTGAAGCTTCCTAAACAGAAACAGCTTCATCAACATGACTTTTCAGACACAACATGTGAAAACCTGCAGATACTTTCACTAATCTGTCCTTTAGGAAGCACTTCTTCTGGTCTCTTCTGCACAGAAAGCTTCATTATGTCTCTGAAATCCACATCATGAACAATGTCAGTCATCATAAAGATTACTGACTATGTTCCCCAGTTTGTGGCTGAAATATGATCCTGCTGTTTATTTGTGCTCCGACGCAGACATATTTTTATTTTTGACAACCATCAGTCCCATTTCTGCCCAGTAAGTCCGTACTGGACCAGTCTAAGTCATCTCTCAGAGACCCGTTCAAATGAAAATAAACATATCAAAAGTATCAGAAACTGCATGTTTAGGTGTCAACATGGGAAAATGGAGCTGACTTGATGTAACACCATGCACAGATTACCCCGCCCCCAACACACACACACGCACACACTTCTTTTATAAAAATGAATATTAAGGTCATCCAGCTGATCTGACTGCTGATGTTTCTACCTGATAAAAACGCCGTTTGTTTATGCTGCAGTAGAACTCTTATGTCCAGATCTACTAAAGGTTTGCAAACACTAAAACATGTGCAAAGTAACTGCACACACAACAAAAACATGACAATCTGATTTCTAAACAGCAGTTTTGTTTCTTTTAATGGTGAACAAAAGCAGCGTGACTGTTGGAACGTCTCACGTTCAACAGGAGTTCACGGCCGGTTCTGTGTGTTGGGACAATGTCAATTATTTAATGTGATTATAAAACGTGGGAGAAATGTTGCTGATAGAAACTGCATCTATATTTAAAACGTTTCAGAAGACAGTGTGTGTGTGTGTGTGTGTGTGTGTGTGTGTGTGTGTGTGTGTGTGTGTGTGTGTTACTGCACACATGGCTGCTGATATCGTCACAAGTAGGAGACTAAAAAAAAGCCAGGCGATGCAGAGAAGGTGTTCTTCACCCTCGTGTGAAGATTTGTGGGATGAAGGAGGAAACAATCATCAGAACATCTGGTTTCTCCAGCATTTTGGAGCTTTTAGAGGAACTCAGGATGGATGTGGAGGCGTCACACACACCTGCAGATGACAGATGGTGCTGGTTGCAGCTGGATCCCCAGATGTTCTGTCCACGTCCTAAACGTCACGTGTCGCCGGATGGTTACGGTTATCAGGGTTCCACACACGCAGCAGCCATTCACTGAAACCAAAAAGGTTTTTTCCCAGTAGCTGGATTTCTTATTTTTCTTTTACTCACCTTCCACCGTTGTTTTCCTTCATCCCTTTTTCACATTTTACTGACAGTGTAAAGGTGCAAAGCCTAAACTTAAAGCGCCTGAGGTGCTGCTTGCTGGAACTCTAATGATCGCTGAGACTAGTTTCATCCAATAATGTCAGTTCAAAACATGATTTATTTTACCTTTTACTGTCCATGAAACCAATCCGTTCGCGATGATCGTCAGCATATTGTCCATAGATGATGGAAGAAAACAATGAACGGTAAAAAAACTGTGTTTACCTTCGTACAAGCAACACCTGTCACCTGCACAAAAGTTCCTAGTTAAACAGGTACATAAACGTACAGTGCTGCCACCTGGTGCTCAGACAACATACACAAGTCTTCATAAAACTGCCTCCTACAGACAGCATTAACTTTTAATAAACTTGCTCCACAGCCTTTATTTGTGTCAGATTTCTTTGCTAGATGATGTTTTCTCTCCAAACCCGCCACGCTGCACACCACGTCACACACAAACCCTGTTTTAAACAGAGTCTGCAACACGTTTGCACCTTTTAATCACTAAATCACCTGTGGTTCAGACCCACGGAAAGTTCTAGATTCCACCTGCAGACTGGGAACTAGCTGTACCCGTGTCACCATTACGCCTCCATGTCAAAGAGCCGGGCTTTGCATGCAGGGGGCGGGGCTTGGCGTGGTGGCAACGGGTTCATTAGGACCAATCAGCTCTCAGCAATGTGCATAAGATGCTGACTGACAGCAGAACTTACAGGTTACGTAACAATTACACTTTTTAGGTCATTTCCTACCTAAAAATATCGACCTCGTAACTCCGTGGGCCCCTGGGCTTCAGCGCAGGTAACCCCGTGCATCACGGCGACCAGTGACCAGTATGTCCATGCCATACAGAGGCTTCTTCATTTTTACAACCTGGACAGAAAGAACCAGCAGAGTTTTCCTCCAGATGTTCTGGGTTAGAGCAGACAGGATGATGTCACACGTCTCTTCTCTATTATGGAGACTGGATTTACCACCAGTCTTCTTCTTCTCCTCCTTCTCCTTCTGTTTCTTCTTCTTCTGCTTCTTCTTCCTCCTCCTCCGGTTTCATCTCCTCATCGCGTCATCTTCCGCTCTCTGAAACGTCGTGTTGCAGTCGGCCGTTGCCATGGAAACGGAGAGGAGAGGAGGGCCTGCAGTGGAGCAGAGAGCTTCCCGCTCAGACTTCCATCAAACACGACGAGCTTCAGGCCAGACGCACGCCGTCTTCACATTCCTGGTCCTGGTCCAGAACAAGGTCCCAAGCAGTCCGGACCAGGGTTTAGATCTGGAGCAGCCTTTTGGTCCAACTCAGGCTTCGGGTCCAGACCAGACCTTAGGTCCGGACCAGGCCTTAGATCCGGACCAGGCTTCGGGTCCGGACCAGGGTTTAGGTCAGGACCAGGCCTTAGATCTGTACCAGACTTTAGGTACGGACCAGGACCAGGACCAGGACCTCTGACATTTCTCGACGCCGTGGACCGCTGAACCTTTCAGACCGTTGGAGGACTAAACGTCCTTCACATAAAAACTGTAAAACTTGACCGACTTTTTCCTGACACGACTCATCACATAACTTCTCATCACTATTACCAAATATGGTATTATGCAAATTATTTTAACCCTTAAAATGCATATTTGATCACGTCGTCATGTGACAAATACAGAAAGTTCTTCTCTTTAGATTTCATCTGAACCAGTCCCGTATAGGACGTTTTTAACCCTTCAGCTTCCAAACATTTAAAGAATTTTTGTTCTTTCTAAAATCAGCAACATCACCGGATCAGATTGGCCTTTTAAAGGTTAAATAATATAAACAATTAGATTGAAACTGTGAGAGATTTGAGCAAAAAAAAACAGAAAAATAAGTCGTCATGTTTTTAACGTCCTGGACTGTTTGGAGCAGAAAAGGTAAGAAATGAAGCAAGTCAGTCGGGTTACCGTTACCGTAACGATGGACGCTGATGAAGCCGAGGAAAACCTGATTCATTCATGAATCTTCGTCCTGCGGGGTAAAAGTTGGGAAGACACAGATGGAGTCATTAGGAAGTCTAAATGTTTGCTTGTGTGCATCTGTGTGGGTGTGTCGTTACCTCAGAGCTGTGCAGGCAGAAACGGCGTCCGTGGGGACGGCCTGCAGGGAGAATGAAGCGCTGAGGACCACCAAACCACCCCACGCAGCAGGTCATGGCAGCTCGCCACCGTCTACGTTCTGCATCAACATAAACAGTAAAACATCTGGGATGTTTAACATCTGGTGATGAAGATCTCACACTGGAGTCCTGCTCTGATCGGCTACAACTTCCTTTCTGACCAATGGAAGTCAGCCGTCCTGTCCTTCCACACTGGGTCCGCTCCTTTACCGTCAGCCGTCCTGTCCTTCACACTGGGTCCGCTCCTTTACCGTCAGCCGTCCTGTCCTTCACACTGGGTCCGCTCCTTTACCGTCAGCCGTCCTGTCCTTCCACACAGGGTCCGCTCCTTTACCGTCAGCCGTCCTGTCCTTCACACTGGGTCCGCTCCTTTATCGTCAGCCGTCCTGTCCTTCCACACAGGGTCCGCTCCTTTACCGTCAGCCGTCCTGTCCTTCCACACTGGGTCCGCTCCTTTACCGTCAGCCGTCCTGTCCTTCCACACAGGGTCCGCTCCTTTACCGTCAGCCGTCCTGTCCTTCCACACAGGGTCCGCTCCTTTACCGTCAGCCGTCCTGTCCTTCCACACAGGGTCCGCTCCTTTACCGTCAGCCGTCCTGTCCTTCCACACAGGGCCCGCTCCTTTACCGTCAGCCGTCCTGTCCTTCCACACAGGGTCCGCTCCTTTACCGTCAGCCGTCCTGTCCTTCCACACAGGGTCCGCTCCTTTACCGTCAGCCGTCCTGTCCTTCCACACTGGGTCCGCTCCTTTACCGTCAGCCGTCCTGTCCTTCCACACAGGGTCCGCTCCTTTACCGTTAGCCGTCCTGTCCTTCCACACAGGGTCCGCTCCTTTATCGTCAGCCGTCCTTTCCTTTCACACTGGGTCCGCTCCTTTACCGTCAGCCGTCCTGTCCTTCCACACAGGGTCCGCTCCTTTACCGTCAGCCGTCCTGTCCTTCCACACAGGGTCCGCTCCTTTACCGTCAGCCGTCCTGTCCTTCCACACAGGGTCCGCTCCTTTACCGTTAGCCGTCCTGTCCTTCCACACAGGGTCCGCTCCTTTATCGTCAGCCGTCCTTTCCTTTCACACTGGGTCCGCTCCTTTACCGTCAGCCGTCCTGTCCTTCCACACTGGGTCCGCTCCTTTACCGTCAGCCGTCCTGTCCTTCCACACAGGGTCCGCTCCTTTACCGTCAGCCGTCCTGTCCTTCCACACAGGGTCCGCTCCTTTACCGTCAGCCGTCCTGTCCTTCCACACTGGGTCCGCTCCTTTACCGTCAGCCGTCCTGTCCTTCCACACTGGGTCCGCTCCTTTACCGTCATCCGTCCTGTCCTTCCACACAGGGTCCGCTCCTTTACCGTCAGCCGTCCTGTCCTTCCACACTGGGTCCGCTCCTTGACCGTCAGCCGTCCTGTCCTTCCACACTGGGTCCGCTCCTTTACCGTCAGCCGTCCTGTCCTTCCACACTGGGTCCGCTCCTTTACCGTCAGCCGTCCTGTCCTTCCACACAGGGTCCGCTCCTTTATCGTCAGCCGTCCTGTCCTTCCACACAGGGTCCGCTCCTTTACCGTCATCCGTCCTGTCCTTCCACACAGGGTCCGCTCCTTTACCGTCAGCCGTCCAGTCCTTCCACACTGGGTCCGCTCCTTTACCGTCAGCCGTCCTGTCCTTCCACACAGGGTCCGCTCCTTTACCGTCAGCCGTCCTGTCCTTCCACACAGGGTCCGCTCCTTTACCGTCAGCCGTCCTGTCCTTCCACACAGGGTCCGCTCCTTTATCGTCAGCCGTCCTGTCCTTCACACTGGGTCCGCTCCTTTACCGTCAGCCGTCCTGTCCTTCACACTGGGTCCGCTCCTTTACCGTCAGCCGTCCTGTCCTTCCACACAGGGTCCGCTCCTTTACCGTCAGCCGTCCTGTTCTTCCACACTGGGTCCGCTCCTTGACCGTCAGCCATCCTGTCCTTCCACACTGGGTCCGCTCCTTTACCGTCAGCCGTCCTGTCCTTCCACACTGGGTCCGCTCCTTTACCGTCAGCCGTCCTGTCCTTCCACACAGGGTCCGCTCCTTTACCGTCAGCCGTCCTGTCCTTCCACACAGGGTCCGCTCCTTTACCGTCAGCCGTCCTGTCCTTCCACACAGGGTCCGCTCCTTTACCGTCAGCCGTCCTGTCCTTCCACACTGGGTCCACTCCTTTACCGTCAGCCGTCCTGTCCTTCCACACAGGGTCCGCTCCTTTACCGTCAGCCGTCCTGTCCTTCCACACAGGGTCCGCTCCTTTACCGTCATCCGTCCTGTCCTTCCACACTGGGTCCGCTCCTTGACCGTCAGCCGTCCTGTCCTTCCACACAGGGTCCGCTCCTTTACCGTCAGCCGTCCAGTCCTTCCACACTGGGTCCGCTCCTTTACCGTCAGCCGTCCTGTCCTTCCACACTGGATCCGCTCCTTTACCGTCAGCCGTCCTGTCCTTTCACACAGGGTCCGCTCCTTTACCGTCAGCCGTCCTGTCCTTCCACACAGGGTCCGCTCCTTTACCGTCAGCCGTCCTGTTCTTCCACACTGGGTCCGCTCCTTTACCGTCAGCCGTCCTGTCCTTCACACTGGGTCCGCTCCTTTATCGTCAGCCGTCCTGTCCTTCCACACAGGGTCCGCTCCTTTACCGTCAGCGGTCCTGTCCTTCACACTGGGTCCGCTCCTTTACCGTCAGCCGTCCTGTCTTTCCACACAGGGTCCGCTTCTTTACCGTCAGCCGTCCTGTCCTTCCACACAGGGTCCGCTCCTTTACCATCAGCCGTCCTGTCTTTCCACACTGGGTCCGCTCCTTTACCGTCAGCCGTCCTGTCCTTCCACACAGGGTCCGCTCCTTTACCGTCAGCCGTCCTGTCCCTCACACAGGGTCCGCTCCTTTACCGTCAGCCGTCCTGTCCTTCCACACAGGGTCCGCTCCTTTACCGTCAGCCGTCCTGTCCTTCCACACAGGGTCCGCTCCTTTATCGTCAGCCGTCCTGTCCTTCCACACTGGGTCCGCTCCTTTACCGTCAGCCGTCCTGTCCTTCACACTGGGTCCGCTCCTTTACCGTCAGCCGTCCTGTCCTTCACACTGGGTCCGCTCCTTTACTGTCAGCCGTCCTGTCCTTCCACACAGGGTCCGCTCCTTTACTGTCAGCCGTCCTGTCCTTCCACACTGGGTCCGCTCCTTTATCGTCAGCCGTCCTGTCCTTCCACACTGGGTCCGCTCCTTTACCGTCAGCCGTCCTGTCCTTCACACTGGGTCCGCTCCTTTACCGTCAGCCGTCCTTTCCTTTCACACTGGGTCCGCTCCTTTACCGTCAGCCATCCTGTCCTTCCACACAAAATCAAGCCATAATTTTGTAAAATTTTCTTTCAGGTTGTGGTCTGCAAAGTGCAACAGGGTCCAGTGGAGCTCTCTGGACCAACAAAGAGAATTAGACCTCATGTGTCCTCATGTAGCCCGGTTTTTGTAAAACCGAATGTCTTCCCGGCCAGTAAAAGAGTCCTCACAACATCCTTTTCTCAAAACAAATCCATCCACACATCTCTATACAACCGCGTTGTTAAACACGTTCATCAGCACATCAAACCTTCAGGTGGTGGTGGCGTCTCTAATCCTGTCCAATCAGAATAACCTTCCGTCTCATGGCATACCTTCCACCAAACGTGATCTTGTCAGGTGGAGGAAAATAACTGTCCTTCATGTCCTTTGCCGTATCTGAGTTTGTAAAAACAAACACAAAGCGCCTGGACAACAGACAACGCCATCAGAGTGTCGAGGACGTCCATAATGGTGGAAATGTAAAACAGTCCATGTGTTCAGTAAGCCATGTGCCTACGCTTTTATTTTGACGGCTGGTGTCGCGTCGCGTGGCGTCGCGTGGCGTCGCATAGCGGGGACATTTGTTAAAAGCTGTGAGCAGCCTATTTGGTTTGAGTTTTCTCTTGTTTTTGTTAGACAAGGAGGTAAGAACATGTTTTTTTGTTCTCACATTTATTTGAACCCCTTTGTACGAGCTGTCCGGTCCCTGTACGACAGGTGTCAGAGCTTGGTCTGCATTGCCGGTAGTAAGTCGGATTCGTTTCCGGTGAGGGTTGGACTCCGCCAAGGCTGCCCTTTATCACCGATTCTGTTCATAACTTATATGGACAGAATTTCTAGGTGCAGCCGAGGTGTTGAGGGGATCCGGCTTGGTGGCCTCAGGATTGGGTCCCTGCTTTTTGCCGATGACGTGGTCCTGTTGGCTTCATCTGGTCGTGATCTCCAGCTCTCGCTTGAGCGATTCGCGGCCGAGTGTGAAGCAGCTGGGATGGGAATCAGCACCTCCAAATCTGAGACCATGGTCCTCAGCCGGAATAGGGTGGATTGCCCTCTCCGGGTCGGGAGTGAGGTCCTGCCTCAAGTGGAGGAGTTTAAATATCTCGGGGTCTTGTTCACGAGTGAGGGAAGGATGGAGCGCGAGATCGACAGACGGATCGGTGCGGCGTCTGCAGTAATGCGGACTCTGCGCCGGTCTGTCGTGGTGAAGAAGGAGCTGAGCCAGAAGGCGAAGCTCTCGATTTACCAGTTGATCTACATTCCTACCCTCACCTATGGTCATGAGCTGTGGGTCGTGACCGAAAGAAGGAGATCTCGTATACAGGCGGCTGAAATGGGTTTCCTCCGCAGGGTGGCCGGGCAACCCGACCCCGCATAAGCAACAGAAGAAGAAGACATTTATTTTGCATAGGCATAGGTTCTGTTTTGTTAGTTATTTTGGCATTTGCTAACTTTGAGAATGTTTTTCCCTATTATTAACTCTGACTTGTTTTTCAGATCAGACGTCTTCTGTTAGATCATTGTTTATTATTTTTGTTGTGAAAATAAAAGCATCTTTTCGTTGGAACCTTCCCGTGTGCCAGTCTGACATAACTGAAGGATGATATTTTCCTGTTGCGTTCAGAAACCCCTAGACTGGGCGTAACGCGAAAACATCCGTTTATAAATGTCCACATGCAGACGGAGTATTCACACGTCTTCACTTCGGTCGGAGATTTTAAAACTGTCATTTTTGATGCAGAAATCTGAGTTTTTGTCTGGACGACAGGCCGAATCGGAGAGAAATATCGGTTTTGTGAGACACCTGCTAGGTGTGGACAAGGCCTCAGTTGGACTGGAACGTAACTTTGGTGTCTGGAGCAGCTGGAAAGAATCCTGTTTTAGGAATGTGAAATTATCTACTAAACTTAAATAAATCAACATTTAGTTAATCTGCAAACAGACTGATTGGTTTGTTCCACCCATGTGACTAAAAGGAGCGTTTCACTAAACAAGCTGTTAAATCTGAAATGTTTAAAACGATGTGAAAACTCCTCCCGCCCGGCTCACCTCCGGCTCCCCTGGACGGTAAACTCACTGACTTCCATTAGAGATGCTGCATTCTATGGCAGCTGGGAATTTTGTCTCCATTGTCCAGCTATGGAAAATGCCAGAAGACATCCCAGCAGGAACTGGTGCTCCTTCGCAGCTCCTAAACATCTTCTTTTAGCATGTTGACAGATGTTTGTCACACAGCAGAACAACGAGTAACACCTTTATTTTCACGATGTAAACGTGACGATTTTAACTTCTCACACTCCAACGTGCATCAAATGCATCATCAGATGAGCTCAATCTTCCTCTTTCAGCATGAATTACTGTTTATGGTGATTTTAAAGAACATTCTGCCCCAAAATGTCCCAGAATCCTCTGAAATATTAGCAGGAAATGGTGAAAGTTGGAACCCGACTGACAGATATTTTGTTTAAAAACACCCCAGATGTTGCTTGTTGTCACGGCGGATTGTAGTTTTCTGCCTCTGAAACTGAAAGAATCTGTAAATATCGCTCCGAGTTCATGTTTAGTCACCGTGTTTCTCAGGTTGGGACAGATGTTATGCTTCTACCTGCGTCTGCACCGTGTCTCGTGTCTCTCCGGGTCCTTTCAGGTCTCCCAACGCCATGCCTGGAGGGAATTCAGTTTCTCCAAGACGGGACTGCAGCTCACACACAGTAGTGTCACACAACAGAAACAACTCTGCGTCTTCACACATCAGTAGGAAGACATCTGCAAAACTATGGCGTGCTAATCTAATGTCCAAGAGCTGAAAGACTTTTATGGAGTCAGACTCCAACACTCGCCGTCATCACTCACTTCAGGAATCTTAACGGCTTTGATTATTTCTTCCTTCATGTCAACGTTTTTTTTGGTTCTTTTTTACCAAAGCAGTGGGAGATCAGAGTTATTACTCATCTATCAGGCGAAGCAACACCACCGTGATGCGTTATCACGCCACAACATACCAAACATCCAGACCACAACACAAGTTTTTATTCAACACTTTCACTTAAATGTTTGGTGCGCTGAGCTGACTCACACTCAGCTCACCTGATGGTACAAACAGAGATGATGAAGACCTGATTCCTGCCACAAAATGTCCCATTCTGAACATTCTAAAACCAACAAAACCCCTGCATGCATTAATGACGTTAGCATATAGCATGTAGCATGTAGCCGCAAAGGACTTAACACAAGGAAGGTTCAGTTAACGGTAAAAAAACCCCACTTTGTTGTGCCATGAAACTCTTTTTTATGAGGGATTCGTGTCTTAAAATGACATGTTCAATCAGAAAATATCACTTCTAATCACTGCAAACATCACAGACACACCGAGCCGGGAAGCCATGGAAGCAACTACACAAACTGGCAACGTGGCACCTTTTCACAGGGTTGTGATGAGATTCAACTGTTTTTATTGGTGCTTTTATTTGTGAAAAACAGGAAGAGACTGAAAAGAAACTAAGAATTTTCTACTAGAATTTCAGTAGATTAAAGGTCCAACGTGTGAGAATTGCTGACACCTAGTGGTGAAAATGGGCAAAGAAATAACCACGAATACCAACCACAAGTGTGAATGAATGGTGGCCATGAGAGGCCAAAATTCTCCCATGACTGCCCTGCAGGTAACTACCTCCACCCTGCGTAATTGTATTCTGTCTTCTTCTATGGTGCTTTTCAGGACTTACTTATCCCAAACAGTTTTAAGTAATAAAGCTGCTGCTGCAGTTTTAAAGCTTAACACAGAGTTGTTTGTCCATTCAGAGACACCGTAGTAAAAATGGTGGCAGCTGCTGTTATTATGGAGCCTCAGCAAGAAGACATAAATGGTTCATTTTAAGAGAATAAAAACAATTAAGTTATTTTAGTAAAGTAATTAGACAAAAATAGAAACAGATTTTTATAACACATTAAATTTTTCTGTCATTAAAGTTTGATTTTCTTCCATTTTTCAAAAAGTACATTAACCATCTATCTATTTTAGTTCTATGTTTTTACTGGTGGACTCAACTTGAACCTTTCTGTTAACCCTTTCATGCATGAATAATAATGCAACATCTTTTAAATACAGTATTTTAACTCTACAGACATATGCAATGACACTTTTTTGTTTATTAATGATATTTAGAACTTATGATTTATGATTTATTTTAATGTATTCTATAAAATAATGTACAATCACAATTATGTCTTCTATAAAACATAGCTGTATCATTTTATTTTCCTATTTATCACAAAGGCAAACTTGCAAAATTGCATTATGTTGAATTATATCATATGTTTATTTACTCTCCAGTGAGTGGAAACGTGTTGGATGATTCACTAACATCCACTGAAATGGTTTATTGACAGAAATACCCTCCTCATTCATGGATATGAAAGAAAAAAGCTTGTAAATAGGTGTCAACTATATGGCCACTGTGCATGAAAGAGTTAATACAGATTTATCTGTAATAACCGACAGTCTGGTGGCAAAACGAGGAAAGCGACGCATCAAAGTGCAGAAACGTCGTTGTTATCTCCAGTTTGTGTTTAACACATCCAGACTGAAGGTTCCTGCTCCGCTTTGGTTTTCGGTTCTTCTGAGCATGAAGTCAGTCTGCAGTGGACGCGCTCGCATTCAGGCTGATCTCAGATCGATACGCAGCAGGAATCAAACCTCATCAAACACCCGACAAGTGTCAGTAAGCAGGCAGAACGCTGCTCCTCGCTGAGTAAAGGCTGGAAGAACAGATCTACACACAGCAGGTCTGAGCAGCTGCACGTGTTCGCAGACATGGCTGGGTTACATAACCTCTGCAAAAACACCATTCTCTCTGCGCGGCAGCACGTGTGTGTGTGTGTGTGTGTGTGTGTGAGACAAGGCCAGAAAGCCTGCTTACCTTCCTGCCCGCCGCTCTCACACGACCCATCGCTGCCAGGCTGATTTCTCCTCAAACTGCAGAGCTTCTCAGCCTCCTCTTCATCGCCTCTCAGGACAGCAACAGATGTTGGGTCAGATTTAACAGCTGAAGAAGTCTGAGGAGATGCTTTATTCTGACTGAATGTATGTGTGGTGTAAATATCACACACAATATTCATTCAGTCGCCAACACTGATATGAAATCCAGCATTTAGACATGAATTATTTATACAGTATTTTACTTTTATAAACATGTTCAGTGATGCTTTTTTCTATTTATGTAGAAATGTTCATAAAATATTATTTTATCATATTATTTAGTTAAAATGAAGCTGTGTGAATGAAGCAAACTAAATAATTACAAGGTGACACGTCTTTAAGTATATTTTGATTCTTCCAAGAAGAATTCTTTATTTTATTTCATGTAGTTTGTTCTCTCAAAGTTCACATCTTGTTTAATATTCCTTTAAATGGAAGCAGAGTTTTGTTTTTGATGTTGGAAAGAGCTCCAAGCTGTTTTTCAGCGGTTGCCAGACCCGTGAGAATCTCTCCATCCTCACACTGATTCTAATCACATCTTCTAATGATCCTGCTGGACATTGCTGAGATCTGATTGGCCACCCCGCTTGCGTCTCACTTTAGCCTCCCCATCAGAAGGTTGCTGGATGCGGCAGTGCCGCTGCGCTGTAACATCCACTGGAGAGAAAACTTTGATGCTCAACTTCAGCCGAAACTTCTTCAATTATTAATGAAACTTTGCTGCACAAACAAACTTTTTTTCAGGCTGAAAAACTGATTTTCTGCACATCAAGCTCTTGGTTCTGGTTCCGTCTCTTTCACGGACCTAACGAGTGGTTTCATGTCAGAACAAACCTTAAAAGATGCATCCTGTCTGCCTCCGTTTGGCACATGAGCGCTTGGCTGTGTGGAGAAAATAACATGAAGTACGCAGGATATGTTTGACATGGTCTGAAGAAGGAACTGGTGAGGGTTTCCAGTGCTGCTGACTGGTTTTCTGTCGTGGTATTAATATGCCAAAATGGTAAACAAGTGTTTCCTGCTGAGAACTCTCAGCTCTTTGAGGAAAACGAAGAGAGTTCGGTGTAAATGATGGGGGGGTGAAACACAACTGTGTTTCATGTTGAGAAGCGTCGCTGGTTGCATTCTGTATTCTGTTTAATCATGAAACTCGCTCCAGCCTGCAGGGAAAACATCACACCACCAAATCCTCGGCCATGACTCCAGGAATGACGCGTCCTTCCTGGATGGAAGGACGCGTGAAGACGGCGGTCCACGACCCGGACCAGCATGACTAACACAACCATGATCCGTCCGCCCACTTTCTCACGTTGAGCTGATTAAAGGTTCTTCTTATTACCAGAAATAAAAGATAAATTCTGGATTAAATCTGCAACCTAAATGTGTCGTCCATGTATCAGGTTGTATTTTACTGCTTTAAGGACCAAAGATAGAAATTAGCTATTGGCTGTAATCCTGCATGTTTACATTTCTATGCCAGGTCTTTATTTTTTTTAAATAAATACATTGAAATTAAATTGAACCCAAAACTAAAAGATACAATCAAGAAAACATGACAATGCAGAGGTCGGCTCTTTCCGGGTATTATCTGAAATCTGGTGGAGAATAATCTCCCGCAGGAGTCCTTTTGGTCAGAGCTGCTTCAAATGACTGAATATAGAAGCATAAAAGGAACGAAGAAGCAGAAAGCTGCGAGAAAAGAACGTTATAACTTCCTGTCTCAGATAAAACTGCTCCCATGAACATGAAACTTCATCTTCAGACAGACGATCAGAATTTATTTCATGTTAAACCAATAAACTGCATCTTGTATTAAAAGAGAATTGCTTTAAAATATTACGTTTCCACCAACTTTTCTCATGTCTAACAGAGCAAAGAGGTTGTGGAATTACCCAAACCAGATCTAATACAACCTTGTGCTGATATCCTGCATTATATGCAGCATTTCCACAGTTACTTGTATTACTGTACAGGAGTAAATTAGCAGAGCAGCTCATTGGTTGTAACCCTGGAGCTTAAATACTGTTTTTGGTTTCATATTGCTTTAATAGATATGAGCTCCAACACAAACAATCCATTAACATGTCGGCCAGAGGTTTTACAAAATGCATGTAGCAAATTAAATGAATTAGGCAGCAGTTGTGTAATCAGTGAGTCGTGTTCGGCCCTGCCTGGTCTCAGCACAGTTGGTACGTTATCATTGTGTGACAACAGGACGACATGAACAGAAGTTCACCGAAACGTTGGACGCTGGCAGGAATCTCAATTTTTCCCCTTTGAAAACTCCTGTTAAACACATTTAAAAGGCTCTGCGCTCTCTCTGCTTTGACCCATTAGTGATTCATTTTCTTTATATTGTTCAGAATTCGGAGTCGTGTTTGATCCCCCGTCTTTAGTTGCAACCGTAGACTGTATATAAAAGATGGGCGGAGCCTCCATGACGTCACCCGTAGGTTTCTGAAGAGCTGAATTGAAGCTCGGTGGGCGGTTCCTACCATCACCATCTTGGCAGGGGCGTGTGTGTCGTCTCACCCAGAAAATATGTGCAAAGAGGTGGAACAACGTGCAGTTCTGCTTTAGATGGTTGTACTGCACGACGCAGAGTCTAGAACACCACGACGTGCAGCTGTCTAGTGCACGGATCCAAGTTATCCATTATTATAAGTTATTATTATGTCAGTGTCTCACACAGTAAACATTTTAAAACAAATGTTTTGGGGTTTTTTTCTTTACAAAACTTGCTAAATATGTTAAAGTACTCAAAGGAACTATTTGATCTACTTTTTATGCTGAACAACCGTTGTCAAGATACAGCGTGTTTTTGTCATTCTGTGAAAAGCCGGTATTGATATGGTGATGCCCGTAACAGAGTGATATTACAGTAATTAACTTGCCAAACTACATGCGCGTATATACTAAAATAATGCAGCCAGTTGTCATTAGAATTATCACCATGCATCCATCCATCTATCATCCACCCATCCATTCATTCACCCATCTATCCCTTCATCCTCAATCCATATATCATTCATCCATTCATCATGTATCCATCCATCCATTATCCATTCATCCATCATCCATTCATCCATCATCCATTCATCATCCCTTCATCATCATCATCCATCCATCCACCAACCATTCATTCATCCATCATCCATCCATCCATTATCCATTCATCCATCATCCATTCATCATCCCTTCATCCATCATCATCCATCCATCCACCAACCATTCATTCATCCATCATCCATCCATCCATTATCCATTCATCCATCACCCATTCATCATCCCTTCATCCATCATCATCCATCCATCCACCAACCATTCATTCATCCATCATCCATCCATCCATTATCCATTCATCCATCATCCATTCATCATCCCTTCATCCATCATCATCCATCCATCCACCAACCATTCATTCATCCATCCATCCATCCATCCACGCATCCATTTTACATCTGAATTTTAATTTTAGATCTGTGAAAAGAACTGAAACTGAATTTGGAAAATGAATTAGAGAAAAAAATGTTTCAAATACAAACGTTTAAATTTTACTACAGTACACATTCAAAAAACAAAGATTCAATTTAACACACAGTCATTCAAATAAATTTTAAAGCAATTATTCAAACAAGCATGTTTAGATTCAAACTGAACAATTCACATTTAAATATGAAGAATTCAGATTTGCTCCCTGATGGTACGAAGTATATCCAATACCACTGTCACCTTCACATCTTTGCTCTGCATTTTCCACCAGACGGAACATGCGTGACACTAAGTGATGCTACGTGACGCTAAGTGACGCTACGTGGCGCTAAGTGACGCTACGTGACGCTACGTGACACTAAGTGACGCTACGTGACGCTAAGTGACGCTACGTGACGCTAAGTGACGCTAAGTGACGCTACGTGGCGCTAAGTGACGCTACGTGACGCTACGTGACGCTACGTGACGCTACGTGACGCTAAATGACGCTACGTGACGCTAAGTGACGCTATGTGACGCTAAGTGACGCTAAGTGACGCTACGTGACGCTACGTGACACTAAGTGACGCTACGTGACGCTAAGTGACGCTAAGTGACGCTACGTGACGCTACATGACGCTACGTGACGCTAAGTGACGCTACGTGACGCTAAGTGACGCTACGTGACGCTAAGTGACGCTGTGTCAGATCAGCGTTAATATTGAACTAAAGTTGGACCATAAAACTTAGCGTTCAAATTTTATTTTTTGCTACAGTACAGATAAACTACGTATCCATTCATTTCTAAGGTTAATAAAAGAGAAAAGAACCTAGAAAAGCAGCATTTATCTCACCATGCTGTCTGGCTGGTCCTCCAGGTCAGCGGTCCGATACCCATCCTCCCGCTGGGACCCTCAACAGACCCCGCTGGCAGGTTCAGGGTCCAACCTGCAGGAATCAGGTTCCTCAGCACAAACACCATGACGTTTTCCTCTTCCACCTGCTCACGTCATCGCTTTCAGGTGCGTCAGCCACGTCTGTTTACGTCACGGAGGCCGGGTCGTGACGTCACTTCCGGTAAAACCTTATTTCGCGCCACTTTTGATCTTAAACAGCTGATTTTCTTTTTTAATCACAAAGTTCACCAAATCAAGGAATATGTTCCATAATAATGATAATAATAATAATAATAATAATAATAATAACAGATAATAGCTTGTTTTTACATTTTGTAATTCCAGTGTGTTCCTCATGGAGATCCTTAACATTTGGAGCAATGACAACTCGTTCTGTGGGGTTGTTGTCATGAAGATCGCCCTGGCGGAGTGGTTGGTGGGGTCCTGCACTGCAGCCCATGCTGTGGTGTTGACCTCTGATCTGGGTGGTTTCCATGGTGACACCCCCTTGTGGTCTTTGCTGGGGGGGGGTTGGATCCCTGAGACATAATTTTTCTCTCCTCAGCATCAAAACAGATGTTTACTCCAGATGTTTATCTCTAGTTCTGGTTGTATACTAATGTTTGAGTTAAAGAGAGGTCGCAGTTTGTTTGTGTAAAGAGGGGTGGGGGTTTATATGTGTGATGTGTGTGCATAAGAGTGAATTAGGTGTGTTAATAAACCTCGATCTTTTCTACGTGTCTGAAGTTTTGATGTATATATTCAAATCTAGTTTCCTGTTATGCAAAGCACTTTGTGTTGCTTTTGTGTAAAACTCACCTTATAAATACAGTTTGATTGATTTAATTTCATTTATATCTATATATTGATATGTAGTTCTATGTCTTAACTGGTTCCGATAAGATTACACAAATGAAATAGAAAGATCTGGAATACAAATAAATGGTGGAAAATAAGATTCAGTTTCAGTTGCTTGTTGTCAAGTTCTGCCCATACATGTTGATCTGCTCGTCTGATCTGCAGCAGGAAACATCTAAAACCTGCAGAACTGCAGCCCTGGAGGAGCAACCTTCCCGTCTCTGAGCTGATGCACCCGCTAGAAACACACAGAGCAACAATCAGGCAGAAAACAGCTGAATCCAGGACATCGCTGATTACACGCAGGAGGCTGCAGAGCTGAAGTCAGAACAGAAAACATCCAGAGAAAACTAAACTGTTTCCTGATGAAGGGAAATTCATGTCTGTCGGTGAGAAGTCATGATCAGACTGATTCCTTTAGACATGAAACCATTCTACCTTCTGTACTGGTTGTTAAATCTGATGTCCATTAGTGAAGCTGAAAACTGTATTCATGTCTAAAAACGAAGGAACCTAAAACAGGATCAGAAGGCATGCAGAAACACTTTGCATGCATGGAAAATATTCTAAACCAAGTTTCAGCACAACAAGGAGACCAAGGAAAACCTAAACACTTCATCATCATGTCTGCTTGACTGGAAACGTCTCAGACAGGTTCCTCTGAAACAGCAGCTGGAACGCGTTTCTGAGGGTTTAGACCTGCAACATGTTACAGGTTGTGTGTGTGAAGCTGAGCTGCATGTTAAGCGTTATACGACTCGTACCTGCTGACCTGATGCAGAGATGAGACACTGTGGGGGCTTGACTTTATTTGGAGGCAAAAAAGTTTGATGGATAAATAAATTTAAGGTGCAGAAGGATAAAAACTGTCAATATACCTTTGTATGTGTGTGTTTGTGTGTGCGCTCATTAGATATGGCAGCCATGCATTTACTGTGACCTCGACGGTGAACGATGAGGCGCGTGTGTGCAAGTCATGCAGATGATTCAATCACCTGATGTCACATTCAAGTGCAGCAGGTTTTTGGAGCGCAAGCTCAAATAGAGGAGCATCAGGAAGCTTTCATGATGCTTTGAAGAAATTAGATCGAGTATGAGTCACAGGCTGGTCGTATCCATGGAAACCACCCTTAAATAACAAAGAAACCTGTAAATTAATGCTCTGATTTAGTATCTAAATATTATAAACAATGTAAAACTTTCTGAAAATATTTCTATAGCATCAAAGTTCAGGTGTAGAACCTCGTTTTAGGATCTTAAAATTATGTGTCAGTATCAGGATTTTCTGTTAATATATCTAAAATTCTTCACGTCTCCACATTATATTTACATATCGTTTCACAACGCATCACAATTCAGGCAAAATAATCTATTTAGTTTTTATATAGATCCTTGTTTTTTATGTCACATCTTCTTCCTTTTCTTTTAACTTATCAATAAAACAGAAGCTGCTCTTTGAACTTGCAGAAACACTTAAAGAATGAGTTTTACTAAAAGAAAAAAAATACATAAAAATGGATAAAATGTTTTATTAAAATGAAAGTCATTTAACTAAATAAATATAAAATGATTAGAGGAATAAAATATAAACAAAGTGTCAGATTTCTTTCATATGTTGAATAAAACATCTGAAGCAGGAAACCTTTGATTTTACGTATGTTCATGATGGAACCTGCTGCGTGGATGAGATCCTCTCGGAGTCCAGTCAGCGTTGCTTTCTCACCGCTTTCAACAAGATTTTTAACCATAAATTTGTCGCATTTTAAGGCGTCTGGTTTGGACTGAAGGGTCTCTGTTGAAAGAAATGAGTTATGAAACACAGCTGGCTTCCACTTGGAGACAGTTACCATGGTAACCAACCGTTTCTACCTATGCTGCTAGCTGGTAGGTTTTCTTCAGCAAACTCCTGCAGATGCTGAAGCAGCTGAGATCTTTTTTCTACATCTGATATTCATTTTTATTGATCACATCATCTTATTAACCCAATTCATATGTTTCAAACTTAATGTAAGCAAATACCATAATTATCCGTATTATCTACATTCCCTTTGTGTTCAGAAGCATCTGGTTTTGCAGATGGCTTTCTTACTGGAGAGGCTGACTGAGCACTGACCCTCCAGGAGCAGGTCAGGCTGAAAATGGGCTTGGTGGCGCTCTCTGCTGGGCTCCCCCACAAATTACAGCAAATGCTTCAAAATAAATATGAAGTTTTCAAATGTTTAACTTTCTAATACAAAGAGAGAAATTGTGTAAGACAGCTTTTACCTTTCTTTGGTATAAATACTAACTACTGCAAGGTTTATAAAGATGTCAATGTCTCTGTCTTTAATCATTCTGCTGGTAGAAACACATTCAGCAGGCAGCTTCCGGATTTTCTTCAGTTTTCATCATCATTGCTTGTTGGCTGATCGTCAAATGGGCAAAATGTGTGAGACAGTTTTTCTGTAGATGTTTATGGACAATATCCAGAAATAAAACCCTTTTTATGATTACTTAAATGTGATAAATGTTGCTTAAACATTCATCGCTCTGCTGGAGAATTTAGATTTGATTTCATAAAGAAATTTGTGGAAATATTTCATGAGTCTACTTTCACTCATTCCTGCTAACAAACTACGTGGTTTTAAGAAGTAATAAAGACATTTTTATTATCTTTGTAAACAAAGAAAAATGAGTAAAACTTGGTCACATTCAGCTTTTTTTCGTTTTAAAATAATAATTTGTGAAAATAAGAAAGCAATAATAACAAACAGGATGTAAAAAACATTAGCTTTGTTTAGCTTATGATCTTTGTCTTATATTATCTCATCATTACAGTATGCTGGTAGAAAACACCAAGTCATGAAGCTCAACCTCTTTCAGAGCAGCTGAAGCTGTATTTTTCTCCACCTCTTCGTTTAGCATCAGCTTTAGGAGGAAATTGTGGAAAGTTCAGCCTACATGTTGGTGTTCTGGAGGTCATTTGGGAAATTATACTGAATCATGACTCGGCATGTTTCTCTTGATCCTGAAACGCAAACATTAAACACAACTTCATTCTTCATCACTGGACAGGAAAGCATCGGACTGTTCCTCTACAGCCTCCTTTCCACCAATGGAGGCGGGGCAGGCGTTCGCGTTCCCACACATGAAGGGGGCATCCACATTAGTCCGCTAGATCCAGTTTGACTGGGACTAGGTTCAGTTGGGGGGGGGGGGGGGGGGTTGTGCAACATTGTTACGGGCACGCTTCATCAGACGTGAGAAAACATGGAGCTGCATCTGATGCCAGAACAGATGTGTAAAACCAGAACTTTATGGAAATACTATTTATTAGGAAGCAGTTTGTGACCAGACATGAATTGCGTTGTGGTCTGCCATCTTTTGGTATCCTTCCATTAGGGAACCAATCTGGCACAAAAGGATGGGGCTTGTCACACGATTGTTTGAAAAGAAAAAGTCACTTCTTGTGTGCCCTGCCATGAGAACAAAGCAGGAATGGTTCATATTTTCTTTTTGTTAATTAAATCTCCATGTAAAAGCACAACTCCGTGAATGTCTGAGGAGGTCGGCACTTTCAGCAGGGAGGAAGCGGTCCAGAGAGAAGTTGAAGGAAGGAACTGTGCTGTGATGGCGTCATACTATTATAGCTGAGGCATCTATTGTGTTCTGGCTGATACTTCGCCTCTCGGGTATGATGATGGCTGTCTGTAGGAACAGCGTTACAGTTAATCGTCCCAACCCACATCGGTTGGGGGAAACTTCAGCATGAGAACCAGAGACAGAAAGTTTCCTGGGGCTACTGCTGTTTTTCTGGTTCTAGATGCCGTCCGTTTTCTGTCAGAGAAAACTCATAAATCTGCCTGAAAAGGAGGCAGGAATAGCAGAAAATACTGCTAAATTACTGCCACTAGCAGAGCACCTGTTAGAAAAAGATGATACAAAAAATGCTAATTTTGTATTTGTTATATATAGTTTAAAGGCAGGTAGGGTATGGCACATGCACACCTCTGATCATAAAGCTGCATTTCTAGCCCAAGTGGAATCTCATGTGTCGGTTTAAACTTCCTTGTTGGGTAAATTCTTGACCACAAACGCCACAACCGAAAGGTTTCTCTCCCGTGTGGACCGTGATGTGCGAATCCAAGTGCGTTTTCCGGGTAAATCTTTTGCCACAAAAGTCACAGCTGTACGGTTTCTCCCCCGTGTGAACCGCCATGTGGGTCGCTAGATATGTTTTACGGTTAAATCTTTTACCGCAAACCTCGCAGCCGAAGGGTTTCTCTTCGGTGTGAACGACCATGTGAGTCCTAAGATGCGTCTTCCGTTTGTAACTTTTTCCACAAACATCGCAACTGTATGGTTTCTCTCCCGTATGAACTGACCTGTGCGCCCTGAGACTCGTCTTACGGTTAAATCTCTTACCGCACAGATCGCAGCCGAAAAGTCGCTCTCCTTTGTGCGCTATCATGTGAGTCTTCAGGTTGTTCTGATGTCTCGCTCTTTTACCACAAATATCACAAACGTATGGCTTCTCCCCGGTGTGTATCCTCATGTGCGTCTTCAGATTGTGTTGATGTTTAAATCTTTTGGCACAAACGTCGCAGCTAAAGGGCATCTCCCCGGTGTGGATTCTCATGTGGATCTTAACATCATGCTGATGCTTAAATCTTTTGCCACAAACATCACAACCAAAAGGCTGCTCTCCCGTGTGGACTCTCATGTGTGACTTCAGACTAAACTGATCTCGAAATGTTTTGCCACATTCCTCACAACCAAAGTTCTTCATCCCTGCAGTGACACTTGTGTGGGAATCTGCGTTTTGCACCACACCAGGACATTTCTGACTCAGCAAACAGCTGGAAGATTTTTCTGTGTTGCGTCTCATGTGTCTCTTCATAGACTGTTTGTACAGAAACTGTTTTCCACATTCTGGGCAGCTGAAAGGCTTTTTCACAGCCTTACATCCCACCTCACTGTTTACACCTGGCTCAGGTGTCCTGCTCTGTTTGCAGCCATTATCATTGTCTGACAAAGGTTCCCGCCATTCATCTTCCTCCTCGCCATTGTCGTCGTCGTCATCTGTATCAGTGACGTCGTCCTCAGAAGAGCCTGAAGTCTGTTGGTAAGTTACTGGCTTTGGTCTCTTTGGATCACTGGCCAATTCAAGTCTTCTACAGTGTCCTCCGTCAGTTTCTGTTTTTATCCATTTAAATAAGCTGCTAGACGGAGGCTCCGTCTCTCTGACTTCAGTCTGTCTTTGAAAAGGATGGGAGGACTGAGGCTCTTCTTCATTATCTTCACTCTTTACAACAACATTGAGCGGAAACCTGGAGTATTCAGTCTCCTCCTGCCCATCGAGCTGCTCGCCTTCATGGCTGGTCCAGAGTTCCTCCTCTTCCTCCTTTATGTGGAAGGATTCAAGGTCTTGCTGGTCCAGACTGGGGCTCCAGGGAACTTCTTCTTTCATCACCAAAAGTTTCTGAACATCTAGAAATAAAACAGAAACATGTGTGCTGACATCTGTAATTATTTACTTCAAGCATGCTGCTTTTCCTGTTGGGACTGGGAAATATGTTGGTAAATGTTGTTTCCTGCTGATATGTTTTTGCTCTGCACACACCATACACAAGATGCACTGAAAATAATTTTACTGTCCTACTGCAGTCCACCTAAATAAATCAAATCAAATTATGGTATCAGGATTGTAAAAAAAAGAAAAACGGAAGTCAATCAGGTTGATTGAAATGAACTTGAAATGCTTTAACTCATTCACATGTGGCTGAAAATCCTCTGAAAGCTGCCAATGAAGGCTACGCTAATACACTATTTAATCAATGCTTAATGATGCAATACATGTTGATTTAATAATAATCAGCAAATTTTCAAAAACAATTATTTTTCATAATTAAATAACAGAAGTGCAGTTGTGGTACGGCAGGAAACTAAAAATCGTAATGCCTTCTGGACACATTACGCAGGCGGACTGGTCCGTTCCCTTAAAGTGTCCGGGTGGTAAAAAGTACCCAACAGAGCTACCAAGCTAGCAGCTAGCCTTGCAGCTAGCTTAAAGAGAGTGAGATTTACTTGATTTTTTTGGACACGAGAACAAACAAGACCTGGCAAAGACTTACTTCAAATTAAATTTGTTAAAAGCTAAAATAAAATATAGTAATTTTAATAATTTTAAAAAGAGTACGTTACAGAGGGGTCAGGGAGACAAAAAACCCTGAATGTGCTTTGAGAGGATTTGCTGTGACCTACAGAAGAGACTGCAGCCCATTTTCATTTTCAGAAAATTCTGAGTTCTGTAGTTCCAAGCATTATTTTTAAGCATACACAAGTTGTTTAAAGCCTAAATGAATTTATTATGTAATAATACGAAGACGTGAGGTTCCATCCCAGGTTAGAGAAGCTTGTTGTCCTGAATAAATTTTCTTGTAGAAATTGTTTTTGTTTAATTTTCAGAGAAACATCAACAATGTGAAAATGTTTGATTTGTGTTGGACTTATCATAGTTTAACATAAATAGTGGAGCCAGAAAGGGTTACATGGACGCCACCTCCCGTGGGCTCACCATCTGAAGGTGGTAAGAGGCAGGGACCCTGGCGGTCCGATCCCCAGCTGCAGAAGCTGGCTCTAGGGACGTGGAATGTCACCTCTTTGGTGGGGAAGGAGCCTGAGCTTGTGCGCAAGGTTGAGCGGTTCCGGCCAGATATAGTTGGACTCACCTCGACTGTTGTCTGTGCTTAAGCACCGAACAGCAGTTCAGAGTACCCACCCATTCTGGAGTCCTTGGAGGGAGTACTGGAGGGTGCTCCTTCTGGGGACTCCATTGTTCTGCTGGGGGACTTCAATGCTCACGTAGGCAATGACAGTGAGACCTGGAGGGGAGTGATTGGGAGGCATGGTCCCCCCCTCTGAACCCAAATAGTGTTTTGTTATTGGACTTCTGTGCTCGTTGTGGATTGTCCATAACGAACACCATGTTCCAACATAAGAGTGTCCATATGTACACCTGGCATCAGGATTCCCTGGGCCGCAGTTTGATGATCGACTTTGTAGTTGTATCATCGGACCTGCGGCCACATGCCTTGGACACTCGGGTGAAGAGGGGGCGGAGCTTCAACTGATCACCACCTGGTGGTGAGTTAGTTCAGATGGTGGGGGAGGAAGCCGGTCAGATCTGGCAGACCCAAACGTGTTGTGAGGGTCTGCTGGGAACGTCTGGCTGAGTCCCCCCGCAGAGCAAGCTTCAACTCACACCTTCAGCAGAGCTTCAACCATGTCCCGAGTGAGGCAGGGGACATTGAGTCCGAATGGGCTGTGTTCCGTGCCTCTATTGCTGAGGCGGCCAGCCGGAGCTGTGGCCGTAAGGTCGTTGGTGCCTGTCGTGGCGGTAATCCCAGGACTTGTTGGTGGACACCAGCAGTGAGGGATGCCGTCGAGCTGAAGAAGGAGTCCTATCGGGCCTTCTTGGCCTATGGGACTCTGGAGGCAGCTGATGGGTACCGGCAGGCTAAGCGGCATGCGGCTTCAGCTGTCACCAAGGCAAAAACTTGGGCGTGGGAGGAGTTCTGCGAGGCCATGGAGAAAGACTTCCGGACGGCTCAGGAGGGGGAAACAGTGCTCCGTCAAAACTGTGTACAGTGGAGGTGGGGAGCTGCTGACCTCAACCCGGGACGTTGCGGGATGGTGGAGGGAATACTTCGAAGACCTCCTCGATCCTACCAACACATCTTTGGATGAGGAAGCAGAGCTGGGGGACTCAGGGGTGGACTCTCCTATCTCTGGGACTGAAGTCGATGAGGTGGTTAAAAAGCTCCTTGGCGGCAAGGCCCCGAGGGTGGATGAGATCCGCCTGGAGTTCCTTAAGGCTCTGGATGCTGTGGGGCTGTCCTGGCTGACACGCCTCTGCAGCATCGCGTGGACATCGGGGACAGTGCCGCTGGATTGGAGACTGGGGTGGTGATCCCCCTTTTTAAGAAGGGGGACCGGAGGCTGTGTTCTAATTACAGGGGAATCAAACTCCTCAGCCTCCCTGGTAAGGTCTATTCAGGGGTCCTGGAGAGGAGGGTCCGCCGGATAGTCGAATCCCGGATTGAGGAGGAGCAGTGTGGTTTTCGTCCTGGTCGCGGAACAGTGGACCAGCTCAATACCCTCTTTGGGGTCCTGGAGGGGGCATGGGAGTTTGCCCAACCAGTCTACATGTGCTTTGTAGAGCTGGGCAAGGCGTTCGACCGTGTTCCCCGGGGGCTCCTGTGGGGGGTACTCCGGGAGTATGGGGTACCGGACTCCCTTGTACGAGCTGTCCGGTCCCTGTACGACAGGTGTCAGAGCTTGGTCCACATTGCCGGTAGTAAGTCGGATTAGTTTCCGGTGAGGGTTGGACTCCGCCAAGGCTGCCCTTTATCACCGATTCTGTTCATAACTTATATGGACAGAATTTCTAGGTGCAGCCGAGGTGTTGAGGGGATCCGACTTGGTGGCCTCAGGATTGGGTCCCTGCTTTTTGCAGATGACGTGGTCCTGTTGGCTTCATCTGGTCGTGATCTCCAGCTATCACTTGAGCGATTCGCGGCCGAGTGTGAAGCGGCTGGGATGAGAATCAGTACCTCCAAATCTGGGACCATGGTCCTCAGCCGGAATAGGGTGGATTGTCCTCTCTGGGTCGGGAGTCAGGTCCTGCCTCAAGTGGAGGAGTTTAAATATCTCGGGGTCTTGTTCACGAGTGAGGGAAGGATGGAGCGTGAGATGGACAGACGGATCGGTGCAGCGTCTGCAGTAATGCGGACTCTGCGCCGGTCTGTCGTGGTGAAGAAGGAGCTGAGCCAGAAGGCAAAGCTCTCCATTTACCAGTCGATCTACGTTCCTACCCTCATCTATGCTCATGAGCTGTGGGTCGTGACCGAAAGAAGGAGATCTCGTATAAAGGCGGCTGAAATGGGTTTCCTCCACAGGGTGGTCGGGCTCTCCCTTAGAGATAGGGTGAGGAGCTCGGTCATCTGGGAGGAGATCAGAGTAGAGCCGCTGCTCCTCAGCATTGAGAGGAACCAGTTGAGGTGGCTCGGGCATCTGGTCAGGATGCCTCCTGGACCTCCCTGGTGAGGTGTTCCAGGCACGTCCCTCTGGGGGAAGACTCAGGACACGCTAGAGGGATTATATCTCTCAGCTGGCCTGGGAACGCCTTGGGATCCCCCCGCAGAGTTGGCAAATGTGGCTGGGGAGAGGGAAGTCTGGGCTTCCTTGCTTAGCAGTAGAAGATGGTTGGATGGAAATATGCAGAAGTTTAGACATTTCTGGTGTTCCTCCAACAGCCCTTTCCACGCAAACAGACACACAAAAACATTCTCTGGGGGGTCTCACCAAGTGCATTGCAGATTTTGTCTGCCTGTAACTGATACACCATCTCTGGCTGAGAAGGTTTTGTATGTTGTATAGCAATAACTTCTTGTCTTGTTCAAGTCTTATCCAGATTTCTTTTGTTCTCATGTCTAAAACACACAAAAATAAAGTGCTTCCAAACACTGCCTTCAAACTCTATGAGTAAATTTCACGTTCTGCAACAGTAGCTGTAACGGTAGCTGCTAGCTTCCTGCTAGCGCTGTTCGGTAACTTTACGGAGACAAATTTCCCGTCTGTCTAGTTTAAATGTTCAATGGGCATCCTCGACTTTCAGCTGCCTGCCACACTTTGCAGCTACATTTCTGCTATTTATTTATTATTTACAACTTGTGATTGAATTAGCAGCTGTTGCGTCACAATGCATCAACTAAACAGAGAATCAGCAAGTTTATTTGTACAATTCCCAAACAGCGTGATTCAAAAAGCTTCAAAGAGTCATTGAAACATTAGAAAATAAGCATAATTCTGAATTAAAAACAATTAAAAAAAAAAAAAGAACATTAGATAATAAAAGTTTCAAAAACATTATTTTAAAAATCAGGCATAAAAGAAGAGCCAATTCTGACTTTAAAAAAAAATGTTTCCATGGAGCTGAGAACAGGAGGGTCTTCAACCTGGATGTTCCAGCTGATCTGAAGCTTACTGGAAGTTTGTTCCAGACATGTAGAGCATAGAAGCTGAATGCTGCTTCTCCATATCTGCTTCTGACTCTGGAAATTATAAAAACAAAGACCAGCTCCAGGTGAGCCAAGGGGTCTGCTCGGTTCAGACTGGGTGAAGTGCTTTTTAATGTGTTTGCAGCCGGTATCAGGTACCTGTCAATCAAAAGGACACGCCTCTAATTATGCCAAACTTTAACATTTAATAACATCTAAATGGATGAGTTATAAAAAAAAACAATTCCTTACTGGTGTCATGAAGGTAAATCAGACCTATTAAACCTAAAATGGATTTCTGTACCAGGCTGTAAACATGTTTATTCCTGTTGTGAAGTTGATCTTTTTAACATGGGAGTCTATGGGGATTTGCTGTTTTGGAGCCCCTAGTGGATGAAGGGGGAACTGCAGCTTTTGGCACTACATTTGCTCCACACTTATCCACTGGAGGTTGCCGCTTTAACTGAACTTTAAAGTCTGTCCTCTGATGGACAGGCGACCAGAGTAAAGACCTCAGACCTGGACTGATGTGGTCCACTTCCTCTGGTTTAGTGAGGACTGGAGCAGCAGAGTTCTGGATGAGCTGCAGGTGTCTGGTAGAGTTCGTAGGTAGAACCTGTCAAGACCCTGCTACAATAATCAGGCCGACTAAAGATGAAAGCCTGGACTAGTTTTTCCAGGTCCTGCTGTGACATCAGATCATTTATCCAACATATAATCTAAACCCTTTCAGGTCCTGGTCTACCGTTTGTTCAGTCTGCTGTGGCTATGATGAATTTCTTTAAAAGACTATGAAATTAAACCTGCCTGAGCATCTCTACTTTTACTTTGGGTATGTAAAACCCAAACTAGGTGTTAAAACACTACTGTTTCAAATTTAGACCATTTCTACTGTTATTATTAACTTACCATTAACAACCATTTGATAAAAAAAAAAAACATTTATTATTTTTACTCTTGTCCAAAACTATTTTAAAGGGTTAAGGTAAGCTGACTTTGTGATTCCTTTTAAGCTTTCTTCTAAATTTACCTCCAAGTCCATCACTGTACCCAGATTTCTTGGTAAAATAGACCAGAAACATCCAGAAACCTTTGCAGCTTTCTCTCCAACAATACCAGCAGAAATAATACCAGAAAGGCCGGTTTTCCTGACATGATGCTCTGATGAAAAGATGCTCTGCATGTTTTTCATGAGAAAACACATCCCAGCAGTAACAGTGGGGCAGAATTATATTTAAACAGCCACCAACTATACAGATTCTCCCACTTAAAAAGACATTGTTATTTTGTGACCTGCAAACAAGCCAGATTTCTGCCTCTAACAGACCTAGAACTTCTTCTTTAAGAGGCTCCTTCACTCCTTACCTGGATTAATGGCACCTGTTTGAACTGGTTACCAGTATAAAAGACACTTGTCCACAACCTCAACCAGTCACACTCCAAACGCCAAGACCAAAGAGCTGCCAAAGGACACCAGAAACACAGTGGTGGACCTGCAGCAGGCTGGGAAGACTGAATCTGCAGTAAGCAAGCAGCTGGGTGTGAAGAAATACGCCGTGGGAGCAATCATTAGAATACCACTGATAATATTCCTCCATCTGGGCCTCCACGCAAGATCTCACCCTGTGGGGTCCAAATGATCACAAGAACCGTGAGCAACAATCCCAGAACCACACGGGTGACCCCGTAAAGACCTGCAGCGAGCTGGGACCAACGTAACAAAGGCTTCCATCGCTACGGCGCCCATCAGGGACTGAAACCCTGCAGAGCCAGACGTGTCTCCCCACTTCAGCCAGGACATGTCCAGGTCCGTCTGAAGGTTGCTACAGAGCATCTGGATGATCCAGAAGAGGACTGGGAGGATGCCCTCTGGTCAGATGAAACCTAAACAGAACTTTTAGGTTAAAGCTCCACTTTCCATGTTTGGAGGAGAAAGAATGCTGAGTTGCATCCAGAGAACAGGATACCTACTGTGAAGCACGGGGGTGGAAACATCATGCTTTGGGGTTGGGTCTCTGCAGAGGGACCAGGACACATCATGCTTTCTGCAGAGGGACCAGGACACATCATGCTTTCTGCAGAGGGACCAGGACACATCATGCTTTGGGGTTGGATCTCTGCAGAGGGACCAGGACACATCATGCTTTCTGCAGAGGGACCAGGACACATCATGCTTTGGGGTTGGATCTCTGCAGAGGGACCAGGAAACATCATGCTTTCTGCAGAGGGACCAGGACACATCATGCTTTGGGGTTGGATCTCTGCAGAGGGACCAGGACACATCATGCTTTCTGCAGAGGGACCAGGACACATCATGCTTTGGGGTTGGATCTCTGCAGAGGGACCAGGACACATCGTGCTTTGGGGTTGGATCTCTGCAGAGGGACCAGGACACATCATGCTTTGGGGTTGGATCTCTGCAGAGGGACCAGGACACATCATGCTTTGGGGTTGGATCTCTGCAGAGGGACCAGGACACATCATGCTTTGGGGTTGGATCTCTGCAGAGGGACTAGGACAACTGGTCCCTGTAAAAGAAGGAATGAATGGGGCCATGTATAATAAGATTCTGAGAAAAAACCTCCTTCCACCAGCAAGGGCTTTCTACATGAAACATGGATGATCTTTCAGCAAAGATCCCAAACACGCCGCCCGGCAACGAAGGAGCGGTTCTGTAAGAAGCGTTTTAAGCTCCTGGAGCAGTGGAGCCAGTCTGCAATTCTCAGTAGAAAATCTCAAGATCTGCATGGAGGAAGGAGCCAAAATACCATCATGGGAGTGGGAAAACCTCGTAAAGACGTCCAGAAAACCTTTGACCTCTGTCACTGCCAACAAATTGTTTATAACAAGGTACTGAGATGGATGTTGGTATTGTCCAAATACCAATTTTCCACCATAATTAGCAAAATCTAAAAAAAAATATATATTAAAAAAATCAGACAAAGTGATTTTCAGGACTTATTTTCTCTCATAGCTGGGGTTTACTGGAGACCTGTCTCCTCTCCCAGAGAACTTGAACTGGTGGCTGACTACATGCTTTTTGTCCCTAAAACCAGAGCAGATAAATGTCTCCTTCTGTCTGCATGGAACTGATAAAGACGTGGTTTTTAGCTCCAACCGGAGCAGATCTTCAAGCAGAAGCTAACAGTTATCCCTTTTCTCCTGGATGTGAGGTTCTTACCAGTGCTTTGGTTCCTGACAGCGTCCTGATGATGAATCCTGACACGTTTCATCTCCAGCTGTTTTAAAGGCAGAGCTGTGATGTGGTGTTGTGGAGGAAAGTCCATGTCGGTCCGGATGACTTGCTGTTCAGACTGAAGCAGGCCTGCGCCGTGGACAGCTAGTTGCATCTCTAAACGACTCGGTCCACATGTGGTTTTCCCAAGAGCTGGATGAACTCCCTTAAAAAAAAGATTGAAGAAAAAAATAAAAGTAAAAACAAAAAAACGTTTCTCGTGTTTTGATCAGGCAACTCCACGGCCGCCTGTATTCACCGTCGCCATGGTAACCACAGGCTCTGCCGCTATGGCAGCATAGACATATAAACATAGACACCGCATCACGCTGCCTCCACGAGCTGACGTCTCATCCCGCCGCCATCTTGGATGGGTCTCCGTGCGCCTCTAATGCATTTATTTGTAATCTGTAGGTCCAACTACAACAATAACTTCACCTATTTTTACAGGATTTTTCTCACAGTTTGGTTTGTTACAAAGGGCAGAGATGTTGTCATGATACAGATCTCTGTAAAACATTAAATTGAAGTGCTAAAATATTTTTATAATGCTATTTAACTAAGACATAAGGTAGCTACAAAATAAATAAATGTATAAATGAATTTGATACATTCATTCATTTTCTTTTTTTTTTTCGGTCTTGTCCAGCATTTAGGCAGCAGAATGATGGTCTGGATGTTCTGCTGAGCAAATTTTCTCTGCCAAGGGAAGCTTTATAGATATAATGATCCCCTTGAATTTCTGAATTTTTATTTTCTTTCTATATTTATTTTGTATTATTGTTTGAATTGTAGAGTTTGTACTGCTGGACCAGAGAGGACAGACGAAAGATAGAAAGAGAAAGAAGAAAAAACACCTCATAAGAAAAGGGAAAGAGATAAAGGAAGAGAAAAATGAGAGAAAAAAAAACCCTAAAAAATAACCCAAAAACAAAAAGAAAAAAACCTACAGATGTATACATATACACACACATACACACGGATACATACACATACATATACACACACATGTATACACATATATATACATATATATATATATATATACATATACACACATATACATATACACACACACACCTCTATGCACACACACACACACATACATACGTACAAACATATACGCCCTCGCCAGTATTAACACATATACATACACATACAAGCCAACTTTAGATCATAGTAACTAAACTATGAATCTAAAAAGTTAAATATAAATGAGAAACAAACAGAAATGAGAAAACTAGCTGCTGTTAGTGAATAAAACTGCAGACGACTCGGTGACTGTGTCACATGCAGAACATGCAGAGTGGAACGTGTTCAGAGAAGATCATGCCAGTGTGACCCTTCCCACACAAAGGCAAGAGGCACGCCAGGAGGACCCCCGAGACCCGGGCCGTCGGCAGCCATCCCCAGGCGCAGACCCCAACCGCCCCCCCCCGGAGCCAGCCATGCACCGACCCAGGAGGCGGCAGAGGGGGGTCCCAGCCAGAGTCCCCCGCAGTCAGGGGGAACAGGCCCCAGCAGGCCCGGACCAGCGAGGACCGGCCCCGCCGGGCACCGGCCCCCCAGGGCAGACAGAGCGTGGGCCCCACGGCTCCAAGAGCCCAGAAGCACCACCTCCAAAAACCCTACATCCCACTCACCCCCCTGCCCACCACAAAACACCCCTTCCCATTCTACCTACCCTAGAACAAACCACCACAACTCCCCACTTCTCTCACTGAAGTCCTACCCCCTTCATAATCATAACCCTTCACCCCCCTATACACCTACATACACATGCACCCCCCCACTCCCCCCTACACACGGGCCACTACCCCCCATACACATGCATCTCAACACTCCTCTATATACACACCCCTATCTCCCATGCATTTAACACCAGATTATCCACACACAAGCCCTTACCCCTTCCCACACACACACACACACACACACACACACACACACACACACACACACCACCCACTCCCTCATCCACACCCCCAACCCCCCCACACAATCATGTACTATCACACTCCCCAAAACCTCCACCCCCACACCTACATGCCCTAACACACTCCCCCTTACACACAACCCTACCCCCCACAAACTCATGCTCCACGACACTCCCCATAAACCCCCCACATATAAACCACCACACACCTCCTACACCCCACACACTCATGTACTATCACAGTCCCCTAAACCTCCACCCCAACACCCCCACACATACATGCCCCAACACACTCCCACATTCACGCACCCCTACCCCCCATACATTCATATACCACTACACTCCTCCATACACACCCCATACACACACAGGCACCCCCCCATCCTCAACTATCTTGGGCCCGGGCCCAAGATAGTTGAGGATGGTGGTTCATTCATTTTCTAAACCGCTTATTCCAATTCAGGGTCGCGAGGAAGCTGGAGCCTATCCCAGCTGGCTTTGGGCGACAGGCAGGGTACACCCTGGACAGCTTGCCAGTCCATCGCAAGAATTTAATACAAACATGTTTAAATATTTATTGATGCATTTGGATTTATCTATTTTTATCTGGTTAAATAAATTATTATTCAACCTTGTGAAATGTAATTCCACAAGATCTGCTTTCAATATTTCCCCGGTTATTACAACCGTATGCTGAACAGAATACAGGAATAGTTGCTGCTTTCTCTAGACTACAGTTGACTCTTTCTTTTATTTACATTTATTAATGTATCAGTATAGAGATACAGTTTTACAAAGTCTGAAAATAAAGTATTTTATCAAAACTTTGCAATTCAGAAGTTACCCAGAAAAACCTCCACCAAGGCCTTTAAAAAGTTCCTGGATCCAAACGGTGATCCGGATCACCACCAAAATTAAACCAGTTCTTCCTTTTCACGTTTCCAACAAGTCCTGAAAATGTCATGAAAATCCGTCCATAACTTTTTAAGTTATATTGAACACAGACAAAAAGATAAAGTCGATAAAAACATAACCTCCTTGGTGGAGGTAATTATGCTACCATGTAAAACTCTCTTTGTGAAACATCAATATAATATTTTTCCATTAACACCTCATAGGAGTATAATTTATCATTTGCATTTAGTAGATTATTCACTGTGTTAACATTATTTATAAACCAGTTATGTAGAAAAGTCTTTTGTGTGTAATACATACGCGTTGTTCCACGGAAAACAGTTATGTGGGGAAACTACGTTGACTCTGCAGCAAGACTCGAAAGCAGAGACCCATCCAATATGGCGGAGACCCTGGTTTACTCTCCAGCGCTCAATGAGGCGTCTACGTATAACGATGTCTATGGGCAGCGTGTTGCTATGTGGTGTCTATGTATATTACATCTATGTGGCTGTTTCTTCCCGCTAGCAGCCAAACTTCATCATAAGATTTCCCTAGTCCTGAAAGTGCACCTTTTAAACATTATATTTACTTAATGAGAATTCCTGTGAACGTTTAAAACATTAAATTCTCAACATTTAACAAGACTCGTGAAAAATAAAGTGAAATGAATAGAAAGAGGAATTTTATTCATCCCAAGTTGGGAAATACAGTTGCAGCAGCATCCTCGTAAACTGGTCACTGCTGTTAGTTTGGTGAGTTTTAAAAGGAAGCACAACCTTGATTTAAAAGTTTTTTTTTTTTTTTTTCAAGTCAAATTATAAAATCAAATCGTAATGTGTTCAGTTTTGTTTTGTTCTATAATATATAATTGTGTGTGTGTTTCAGTATGAAACGGTTTTATGTTGGTAAGCACTTTGATATGCTTCTGCATGAAAAAAGTGCTATATAAATAAAGTTTGATTTATTAGAAAAATTATATAATTTAACAATCCTCTGAAACAAAATGCTGCGTTGCGGTGAATAAATAAACGCTGCAGAAAGAAATGAGAGCAGTAAATAATTCACAATCAAGGAGAGATTGGCGTAATTTTCTTTTTAAGGGATAAATTATTCAATTTTCCAAAATCAAACAATAAAAACAATTCCAGAAAGCCGTTTTAGAAAGCGTCACAGCACAGACTGCCGCCATTTCCAGGCTATTGAGTTCCTCTGATTAAAGGCCACATCCACTAAAGTTAACAGGAAAATAAACTTGTACATATCCAGGCCGCCCTAAGCCGCAGTGTAACATAGGAATGTTTTCCTTTTCATTAAGCACGTTTTATTCTGAACAGTGACTGTTTTGTTGTGTCTCTCAACGTCATGTTCATCTCGAAGCCAATCTGCCCTCGAGCTTGTGCCATTCTCTTCATCGTGCGACCCCGCAAGATGTCCCCCATAAAAATCAAGGAATTAGCAGCATCATTGTTTAAGTCGCAGGTTTCAAATCATCCAGTAAAGTAGCGGCTTATAGTCTGGAAGTTACAGCAGTTGCATCTGGAGGATCACAAGCTTCCACCTCTGGAAGTCGTATTTTCATCCTGAACATCTTTGGTTTTCCTCCCCGGGTTTTATGTTTAGCAGAAATGAGACTTGATTTGATGTTATTTTCATACACATTCCCAACATCATCATTCCCAAAATCATCCTTCCAGCATCATTCATCATCCAACATCATTCCCAGCATTGTAACTTTCCTTTGATCTCTTCCGGGTTATTCGAGAGGAACTATTGCGTTCTGGTCCGGACAAAAACGCATCCTGGAACGCTGGTCCGCGCACATTAAGCACCCTTTTGTTCCGAGGCCTGGTTGATAATTGAGGCCTCTGGAACCAGTTTTCCATGTGATCTTCAGTCCCAGTGGGTCCAGTTTGTTAATGGGATGCTGTGGGACAATGATACTGAAAGCCGAACATCATCCGGACCAGTGGGTTGTTTTCCAGGTGAGCCAGTGAGAGGTGAAGCGCAGCGGACATGGCATTCTCGGCAGACCAGTTTCACCAGTTTCAGGACCTGGGGAAGTTTAAACGGATCATTTAGACATTACACGATGAATACATCTTTCATGACTGGAGCTCCGCTCTGCGACGTTCATCACTCTCGTTTAATAGGTTCATTTCCTTCAGCGCCAGTTCAATTATATGTAGTTTTCATACATCTTGTGATGTCTATAAATACGGTAAATGTTTATAAACTAAACATTTTCCCCGAACCAATAAAGCTCCTTTCAGTCTGAAGATTAATTTATTTGATGATCATGGCAACTTGTCAATACTGGCATCTGGCAGTACCAATTGTGTTGTGAGGGTCTGCTGGGAACGTCTGGCTGAGTCCCCCCGCAGAGCAAGCTTCAACTCACACCTTCAGCAGAGCTTCAACAGAGTGATGCGGGGGACATTGAGTCCAAATGGGCTGTGTTCCGTGCCTCTATTGCTGAGGCGGCCAGCCGGAGCTGTGGCTGTAAGGTCGTTGGTGCCTGTCGTGGCGGTAATCCCAGAACTCGCTGGTGGACACCAGCAATGAGGGATGCCGTCAAGCTGAAGAAGGAGTCCTATCGGGCCTTCTTGGCCTGTGGGACTCTGGAGGCAGCTGATGGGCTAAGCGGCATGCAGCTTCAGCTGTCACCAAGGCAAAAACTCGGGCCTGGGAGGAGTTCAGCGAGGCCATGGAGAAAGACTTCCGGACGGCTTTGAGGAGATTCTGGTCCACCATCCGGCGGCTCAGGAGGGGGAAGCAGTGCTCCATCAATACTGTGTACAGTGGAGATGAGGAGCTGCTGACCTCAACTCGGGACGTTGTGGGTCGGTGGAAGGAATACTTCGAAGACCTCCTCAATCCTACCAACACGCCTTCCGATGAGGAATCAGAGCTGGGGGACTCGGGGGTGGACTCTCCTATCTCTGGGGCTGAAGTCGCTGAGGTGGTCAAAAAGCTCCTTGGCGGCAAGGCCCCGGGGGTGGATGAGATCCGCCCGGAGTTCCTTAAAGCTCTGGATGCTGTGGGGCTGTCCTGGCTGACACGCCTCTGCAGCATCGCGTGGACATTGGGGACAGTGCCTCTGGACTGGTAGACTGGGTTAAGAAGGGGGACCGGAGGGTGTGTTCCAATTAAAGGGGAATCACACTCCTCAGCCTCCCTGGTAAGGTCAGGGCAAGCAGTGTGGTTTTTGTCTTGGTCGCAGAAAAGTGGACCAGCCCTCTGCCCTCTTTTGGGTCCTGGAGGGGGCATGGGAGTTTGCCCAACCAGTCTACATGTGCTTTGTAGAGCTGGGGAAGGCGTTCGACCGTGTCCCCCGGGGGCTCCTGTGGGGGGTACTCCGGAAGTATGTTGTACCAGACCCCCTTGTACGAACTGTCTGGTCCCTGTACGACAGGTGTCAGAGCTTGGTCCACATTGCCGGTAGTAAGTCGGATTAGTTTCCAGTGAGGGTTGGACTCCGCCAAGGCTGCCCTTTATCACCGATTCTGTTCATAACTTATATGGACAGAATTTCTAGGTGCAGCTGAGGTGTTGAGGGGATCCAGCTTGGTGGCCTCAGGATTGGGTCCCTGCTTTTTTGCGGATGACGTGGTCCTGTTGGCTTCATCTGGCTGTGCTCTCCAGTTCAAACTTGAGTGATTCGCAGCCAACTTTGAAGCAGCTGGGATGAGAATCAGCACCTCCAAATCTGGGACCATGGTCCTCAGCCGGAATAGGGTGGATTGTCCTCTCTGGGTCGGGAGTCAGGTCCTGCCTCAAGTGGAGGAGTTTAAATATCTCGGGGTCTTGTTCACGAGTGAGGGAAGGATGGAGCGCGAGATCGACAGACGGATCAGTGCGGCGTCTGCAGTAATGCGGGCTCTGTGCCGGTCTGTCGTGGTGAAGAAGGAGCTGAGCCAGAAGGCAAAGCTCTCCATTTACCAGTCGATCTACGTTCCTACCCTCACCTATGGTCATGAGCTGTGGGTCGTGACTGAAAGAACCAGATCTTGTATACAGGCGGCTGAAATGAGTTTCCTCCGCAGGGTGGCCGGGCTCTCCCTTAGAGATAGGGTGAGGAGCTCGGTCATCCAGGAGGAGATCAGAGTAGAGCCGCTGCTCCTCCGCATCGAGAGGAACCAGTTGAGGTGGCTCGGGCATCTGGTCAGGATGCCTCCTGGACCTCCCTGGTGAGGTGTTCCAGGCACGTCCCTCTGGGAGGAGACCCCGGGGAAGACCCAGGACACGCTGGAGGGATTATATCTCTCGGCTGGCCTGGGAACGCCTCAGGATCCCCCCGCAGAGTTGGCAGATGTGGCTGGGGAGAGGGAAGTCTGGGCTTCCCTGCTTAAGCTGCTGCCCCCGTGACCCGACCCCGGATAAGCGGGAGAAGATGGATGGATGGACTTGTCAATACTTTGCTTAAAACCCCACAAAGTGGAGCTCACCCTTTTAGTGATACACCTGTACATCTAATCCACGTATAACTTGTTAAATTGGGAATATTGCAAATATGAACTAGACAGAAGTTGCTAACATTGATGTTAAGTAATGTTTATTTTTAATTTTGATGATCAGGCTGTGGTAAGTTCTGTTTGATCAATAATGATGGATTTCTTTGTAAACTTTATCCGTGTATCCAAACAAAAAAAAAACAACAAAAAAAAAAAACAAACTACAATCCCACTTTGCCAAAAAACTACTTCCAAAAGTTGTCTGGATCAACCAACATCCAGCCAATCATACAGAGATGTCATCGGTCGGCGCAGAGCCCCGAGCAGATCTGAGCACGTCTGGTACCTACACCAGCGTCAACTTGTTTCAAATAAATAAATAAAAACACTGACACTAAAGATGCATCGCTACATGAAACACTCATTTTAGACAGAAAAGCAAACACACACACTGGAAGTCGTGAAAACAAAGGGCTACTTTTTTTTTTAATGACCATTAATATCCTCTCTTTTCCCATTAATATACTTTTAATTTGTAGTAATTAGAAAGGTGCATGACAATAACTGATGTTTACAATGACATAAAAGTGCATATAGTGACGAACAGTCAGTCTCATTGATCAATCCTGCATCACATGGTCACAATCAGTAATTAATCAGTCGCCATCAAGGGTTAAAGCAGCAGCTGAAGGAGGGAAATCTAGTTCCACGGAGCCGCTGGATTTAAAAAAAACCCCCAAAAAACTCCACATTAGTTTAGCTTAGTTTAACTCAAAATACTGAGTTTATATAATCTGTTGTCAAGATACTGGGAATTATTGCTTCGTTGGCATGAAACAGAAAGCTTTCAGAACCCTCGCTAAAAGTGCTCTTCACACTGGTGCCACAACAGACATTTATAGGAGCTTTCTGAAAACGAGAAGTCGTTTTATTTTCTTCTTGACTGGTTTAAATCCTGTCATACGGTTTAAGAGCTCCGTCCTTCTGAACGCAGTTTTAACTGAAAACAAGCCAGCGCTGCATTACTGTGGCTGAGGAAGCACAAATTAAACTCCAGGAAAAAATTCTATATTTCAAAAGCAAAATTCAATTTAAAAAAATGAATTTGGGCTTTAATTTCAGTATTTTTCCCTTCACATCAGACTCTGCAGCCGTCGCTGCGTTTCTACCCCAAGTGGAATCTCATGTGTCGGTTTAAACTTCCTTGTTGGGTAAATTCTTGACCGCAAACGCCACAACCGAAAGGTTTCTCTCCCGTGTGGACCGTGATGTGCGAATCCAGGTGTGTTTTCCGGGTGAACCTTTTGCCACAAAAGTCACAGCTGTACGGTTTCTCCCCCGTGTGAACCGCCATGTGGGTCACTAGATGTGTTTTACGGTTAAATCTTTTACCGCAAACCTCACAACCAAAGGGTTTCTCCTCTGCGTGAACCGTCATGTGAGTCCGAAGATGCGTCTTCCGTTTGTAGCTTTTACCACAAACGTCGCAACCGAAGGGTTTTTCTCCCGTATGGACCGTCAGGTGCGCCCTCAGACTCGTCTTACGGTTAAATCTCTTACCGCACAGATCGCAGCCGAAAGGTCGCTCTCCTTTGTGGACTATCATGTGAGTCTTCAGGTTGTTCTGATGTCTCGCTCTTTTACCACAAATGTCACACACAAATGGCTTCTCCCCGGTGTGTATCCTCATGTGCGTCTTCAGATTGTGTTGATGTTTAAATCTTTTGGCACAAACGTCGCAGCTAAACGGCATCTCCCCGGTGTGGATTCTCATGTGGATCTTCAGGTTATGCTCATGCTTAAAGGTCTTTCCACAGACATGGCAGCCAAATGGTTTTTCCTCCGAGTGGACTCTCATGTGCGATTTAAGACTAAACTGATCTCGGAAAGTTTTGCCACATTCTTCACAACCAAAGTTCTTCTTCCCCGTGTGGCCTCTCCGCTGGGAATCTGCATCCTGCGCCACACCAGGACATTTCTGACTCAGCGAGCAGCTGGAAGATTTTTCTGTGTTGCGTCTCATGTGTCTCTTCATAGACTGTTTGTACAGAAACTGTTTTCCACATTCTGGGCAGCTGAAAGGCTTTTTCACAGCTTTACATCCCACCTCACTGTTTACACCTGGCTCAGGTGTCCTGCTCTGTTTGCAGCCATTGTCATTGTCTGACAAAGGTTCCCGCCATTCATCCTCCTCTTCGTCATCCTCTTCATTACTGACTTCAGTCTGAGAAGAGTCTGAACCCTGTCCATCGATATTTGCACGATTTGAGTTACTGGCCAATTCAAGTCTTCTACAGTGTCCTCCGTCAGGTTCTGTTTTTATCCATTTAAATAAGCTGCTAGACGGAGGCTCCGTCTCTCTGACTTCACCCAACTCGCTTCGATAAAGCTGTGAAGACTGAGGCTCCTCTTCATCATCTTCACTCTTCACAACAACATTGAGTGGAAACCTAGAGTATTCAGTCTCCTCCTGCCCATCGAGCTGCTCGCCTTCATGGCTGGTCCAGAGTTCCTCCTCTTCCTCCTTTATGTGGAAGGATACAAGATCTTGCTGGTCCAGACTGGGGCTCCAGGGAACTTCTTCTTTAATCACCGGTGGCTGCTGGGCTCCTGCAGAAAGCACAGAAAAGCATATGAACATCGGACATCACCGGGTTTCTACCAGGGGGAACGACACAAACGACTCTGCAACAACGTGCAGAACCTGCTCGTTTCTCATCACTTACATTAAGCTTCAACATTCTGACTTCAGACAAACTCAAAGGTTGAATAAAAACATTTCAGTTTTGAGTATTTTTAAAGAATAGCTTGTTCTGTTTTGTTCTGCCCTGCTCCTCTAGGAAGATCTGACCATAATCTGGTTCTTCTCACCTCCAGTCATGAAGGCAGTCATGACTGAGTGTGTGACAGATTACATAAACTTCTGTGTGGACAGCATCGTCCCAACAAGAACAGTGAGGTGCTTCCCCAATAACAAACCCTGGATCACCAGTGACGTGAAAAAGCTGCTGAACATCAAAAAGAAAGCCTTCAGGGATGGAGACAGGGAGTTATTGAGGGCAACACAAAAACAACTTAAAACACAAACTAAGAAGTGCAAGGAGGACTACAGGAAGAAGTTAGAAAGTCAGCTCCAGCAGAATAACCTGAGGGATGTGTGGTCTGGAATGAAGAAGATCACCGGCTTCAAGTTAAAGGGGGACCAGCCTGATGGAGGTCTGGACAGAGCTAATGAGCTGAACATATTCTTCAACAGGTTCAGAACACCCCCTACCTCCAGCCCAACAGACCACACACCCTCCATAAGCCCGCTGCTTTCCTGTCACGCCTCCAATCTGTCACCCTGCAGCTCAGTCATGGACCAGAACACAGCTTCATCTCCCTCCACATCAGGACATCCTGAGACCTCCACCTTGTTTGTCTCCTGCAATCAGGTTAAGAAGCAACTTGAGAAACTGAACCAGAACAAGGCTGCAGGTCCAGATGGTGTCAGTCCCAGAGTTCTCAAGACCTGCTCAAAACAACTATGTCCGATTCTCCAGCACCTTTTCAACACCAGTCTGAGACAAAATAGAGTCCCAGTGCTGTGGAAAACCTCCTGCCTTGTTCTAGTGCCTAAAAAACACAACCAGCTGAACCAAGTGACTACAGACCAGTTGCCCTGACATCTCACATCATGAAAGTCCTGGAGAGACTCTTACTGGCTCACCTCAACAAGCAAGTAAACACCTTTCAGGACCCATTCCAGTTTGCATATCGTAATGGACTTGGGGTTGAAGATACCATCATATACCTGCTCCAGAGAGCACACTCTCATCTGGACCATTCAGGCAGCACTCTGAGGGTCATGTTCTTTCATTTCTCAAGTGCTTTTAATACCATTCAGCCGGCTTTGTTATGTGAGAAGCTCCATAAATTCCAGGTGGATACCTCCACAACCACCTGGATCTATGACTACCTCACAAACAGACCCCAGTTTGTGAGACTGAAAGGTTGTGTGTCTGAGATGGAGGTCAGCAGCACTGATGCACCAATATTGAATTTCCCTTTGGGGATTAATAAAGTATTTTTCATTTCATTTTTAAAAAATGCACGTTTAAAGATGCATTACATAACTTTTTGACCTAAAAACTCTGCATCCCGAACTTTTTCGATGACACAGTGACATTCATCATGTCTATTTCTAGAGCCGCTGCTGCCCAGTATTGTATTATCAGGCAGACTTATTATGAGGATAAAACTTTCACAGTAACAGCTCATGTCAGTCTCCCAAACCCGTCCCAGTCACTCAGATTAAAACCAGAGTAGCGGGTAGAAATGTGGAAGCAACATCTTCGGAGGGACATGAGGACGACGACAGTGATGGAGACGGTGGTCAGAGGGAAAAGCTAAGAGCAGCAGCCAACTAAAACATCAAGTCACACGATACAAAACATGATAAAACTTTATATTTACATACACTCATCTGATGCAAAGAGGATTTAAAATAATTTATAATCCCTTAAAATCCAGTCCAGAGACTGACCGATGTCTGATGATTAGCAGATGGTTGTTAAAGCTTTAATAAAACACTTCATGAGCTCGAGGATTCGGATCATTTCTGCGTAGTTACTGAAGAGTTTCAGGGAACATACGAGACGACAAAAAAACATCTTTTCTGAGCTTGAGAGTGTCTCCTGGGGTGTGACCCTACAACCAACGACTTCCTGATTTGCCACAAAAGTCTAAAAACGTGTCAACCTGTGAGGTGTCACACACCTGGCTCAGTGTCATTCTCCAAAGCTGCAGTCTATCCCAGTAATCACTGGGCTGACTGAGCGAGAGGCAGGCACACCTGGACAGGTCGCCAGTCCATCACAGGAGCAGTGAAGAAATATCCAACTCTCAGCATGAAGTTATTTACAGCCTCCTAAAAAAAACCTGTTCAAGTGTAAAAACAGCTCATGTTACGCTGAAAACACCAAAAACTGTCCATCATACCTTTATATAAAATCCATTATCTTTCTGCAATGTTCTCATCGATCTGAAGGGAACACGACACACAGGTTTGTTTGTTTCCAACAGAAACAAATCTTTGTGCTAAAACCAAGCAGCAACTTCCGGCGGTTAAAAGTGAAGCCTATGTGGAAGTGCATAAAGCTGCAGTTCCCCCTTCATCCACTAGGGGCTGCAAAATAAAACAAATCCCCATAGACTCCCATGTTAAAAAGACCAACTTCACAGCAGGAATAAACATGTTAACAGCCTGGTACAAAAATCCATTTTAGGTTTAATAGGTCAGGTTTACCTTCATGACAACTGTGGGGGGAGTGAATTTCTTTCTAACTCACCCGTTTAAAAGTAATTTAATCTCGAAGTTTGGCATATTTAGGGGCGTGTCCTTTTGATTGACAGGTACCCGATCTCCCGCTTCAGGTCAGAAGAACGTAGGACAACCGCGGTTTTTAGCTGGTTAACAACGTGACTTAGCTTTAGCCCGCTTACCTCCGTTAGCTGGTTATCTCCTGTTATCTCCGGGTTAGCTTGGTTAGCTCCTAGCTACAGAAAGCTCGGAGTTCGCTAGATGTCAATCATCCAACATGACGCTCACAGCCCCCCTCTCAGCTCCACCTCTTTGCCCACTGAGTTTCAATTCAGCTCTTCAGAAACCTACGGATGACGTCATGGAGGCTCCGCCCATCTTTAATATACAGTCTATGGGTAAAACACACTTCACGTTTGCAAATATGGAATGAAGCATGTACTCAGGATGTCGTACAAGAAAAGCAACACAACCAGAACAACTCTCAAACAGAAAAAAACCAAACTTGTTCAGAAAGAAGTGAGATCAGCACAGGTGAATTTTGGAATCTGTTGGAAATTTTCATGTTATAAATTTTCGTAAATATCACAGGTTTAGAAAAAAAAGTTTTTCCAGCATTGTGGAGCAGAAATCTAACCAATCTAAAGTTGTAGCTGTAAACGATCCATCTGCTGGAGGGTCACATTTGTCTTCTGCTGTTTAAATGTGACTGATCAGTGATTTATTTCTGAAACTGCAGAATTTTCTTCTTGTGCTCCTGAAACTCCTGGAGGCTCTTTGGGTCTCAATCAGTCTGAAGAACTATTAAATCAGATTTACTGCACTGGGCTGAATATATATGCTTCCTTCTTATGAACAAACCAGTCCAAAACAAACAAAAAGAACATGTACATGTACTCTTCAGCTGCATCATGAGGACACTCCATCATCATCACCATTTCGATACTGGCTGATCGTTCTTCAGCCTGCTCTCTTTTACTCCTGCTAACATACAGACTTTTTGCTCGTCCTGTGGATCTGAGGCCATAGCAACAACACCCCCCCCCCCCCCCCCCCCTTCCTCTCTGCAGAGATCTCAGGTCAGCTCATGGAGGTTTTCAGACATTTGTTTACGCTCCGCTCTTTTAAAGTCCCTCCTCAGCATTTAAATCAGATTAAAGTCTGGACTTTGGAGTGTTGCAACACTGAATTGTTTCCTTTTCAGCCAGCCTGAGATTTTTTGGTCCCAAACACATCTGCTGGTGTGTTTGGGATCATTGTCCTGCTGCATGACCCAGTTTCCTCCAAGCCTTAGCTGTCAGACTGATGACCTCTCGTTGGACCTGGAGGAGGAGATCATGGTGCCTTCAGGGACTGTTAGCTGGAGATTTGCAACATCTAACACTGGTGGCTGCAAAACACTTTGCCACCTGATATTCACGTGACTTTGATGAACTTGCAGAAACATCCAGTTCTGAGAAGAGCTGGATGTTGTCCTACAGACAGAATGAAATCCTCTCAGATTGGTGGACTTGGACTGTTTACTCTCTAATAAATGCTGTCAGACCCACCTGATGCACAGTTTTACAACAACTGTCATTATTTCTTACAGGTATAAAGTTTGTTTTTGTAAAAAAGTAGAAGAAATGCAGCCTTTCTTCCTCATATAACTGAAAATGCCAGTAAAACTGCTTACTTACAAACTGGTTCTTCCTTTTTCTCTTGTAAACGGTTTGTAAACTGTTTCTTGTTTTTGCTCTGAAGAAACTGGACCAGTTTGAGAAATGCTGTGAATTTCTTTTTAAACATCTTAGCAGACTTTTTGATTCCCATGCCGTCATTCCTTCAAAGCAAACTGAACAAATCCCAGTTTTTGACTCAGCTCATGTTGACACAAGCCACATTTCACACCAAAGCTTCGTTTTCCAGCCAGCAGCGCTACAAGCTAACAGCTAACAGCTAACAGCTAACCCTAACCCTATTTGCCTACTTAGTAACGATTATAAAATGTTTTTTTTGCTACAAGCATAAAACTAGTCTTGGACTACATAATTGATGAGACTCAATCTGGGTTCATGAGCAACAGACATATCTCCAACAACGTCAGGTTAGTGTTAGATTTAGTTGATTACTCAGATCATTGTTGGGATGAAAGCTTCATCCTTTTTTTAAAGATTTCTACAAGGCCTTCGACACAATGGAACAAAAATTTATATTCCATGCTCGAGAGAAGTTTGGCTTTGGTTCATACTTTAACAGGGCAATCCAAACAATGTATACGAATGGAAACTGCTCAATAAGACTGTATGCTGGTACCTCCCCCCGCTTTTTCCTTTAACGAAGGGTCCGACAGGGATGCCCCATATCACCTTATCTGTTTTTACTTTGTAGTCAACTGCTTAATGACTATATAAAAATTAGCCCTTAAAAGGCATCTCAATTGCAAACAGTGAAATTATCATGAGCCAGTTGGCCGATGATACTACAATATTCTTAAAAGATTTTTCTCAGATACCCTTAGCGATTAATTTGACACTAATTTCTCTGTTGCATATGGACTGTCTCTGAACATAAAGAAATGTGAATTGTTTGCCCTAAAATATTGTGACATTCCTGTGATTGCCAACATACCAGTAAAAGATAAAATTACTTACTGAGGAATTGTCAGATCTAAAAACAGAAATCAGATGCAACTTAAATTTTGATCCCATTATTGATAAAACCCAGAAAAAAATTCAATCAATGGCTACAAAGAGATTTATCACTGAAAGGCAGAATCCTGTTAACCAAAGCTGAGGGTTTATCGTGTCTTACTTATGCTGCTCCATCTCTCCATGTTAAACAAAATGACCCTAAAACATGGACAAAATGTTATTCAACTTTGTATGGAAAAATAAAAACCATCATATTAAAAAACTGCAATATTTAACTCATACGATAAGGGTGGACTTAACCTCTTAAACTTTCACACTTATAATACTTTATAAGTATAATATACTATAAAAGCTACAATAATGCTTTTTAAATAAATTGGCTCAAACAGTTCTTTAATAATCCATCTTCAATTTGGAACTTTATACCCAGTCACATTTTCTCAGAATTGGGAGGCTTGAACTTTCTTTTACTCTGTAATAATATTGAAAAAAATCCCCTAAAAACTCTTATTACCACAAACAGATGCCTCTTTCCTGGTCGCTAATTTACAAACAACTTTTCCCCACATAGATACTACATATGGTACAATAAAGACATCACATACAAAAACAAATCCCTATTTTACCCCTTGTGGTTTACTCACAATATAATCTTGGTTCATCAATTATTTAATCCTGAAGGGTCTTTGATGACACACTAAGAATTTATCCTAAAATATGATGTATTCGTTCCTATTAATGAATATAACATAGTTAAAAATGCAATCCCTGACGGAGTAATTAAGTTATTCAAAGGTGCAACTGGACAGAATCTACCACTGTTACCTCTTGACCCAACTAAACTGGACGTTGGCCGAATCTGTTTCTCATCAACACCCAACAGTAATCATCATAAACATTCATTATTTCAGAAAGATGTAGCAACAGATTGTATGTGGCATCTTATTGGAACACATTACTTAATAATCTTGAATGGAAGATTTTGAATTTACCTGCTAAATACATAATAACCAATGAATTAAAAGAAGAATTCATAGATGTTACCAATCAAATGTTTTTGTTTTGTTTTTTACAAAGATTTTAAAAAGACATAAAATTAACTTGCTCTTTTTGCAAAGGACACCCTGAAGACATATTTCATTTATTTTGGTCTTGCCCTCACTCTACCAGATTGTGGAATTTTTGTATTCTGATCTCTTCTTTTATTGAACCAAGTTTTTCCCTTTGCTTTGAACATATATTGTTCGGCTTCATTAACTACCCACATGAGAAAAATAAACAATTCTATATGATAATCTTATTCTACACTTGACAAAATGCCATATTCACAAATGTCGATATACGAATCAAAAGCCCCTTTTATCTATTTTTAATAATTAGGCCAAACATTATATTAATTCTATCAAGTGTTTCACTGACATGAAAGCCATTAAGACTATTGATTTGCGCACTTTGTGTATTTATGTGACTATTGTTATTTATGTCATAGCTGCTCCTAAGAAATTATAACCCCCTGGCGTATGTATTGTTCAGTTTTGTACTGCTCTGTTTTATGCTGAATGCTACTTGTATAATAAAGAACGTAATAATAATAATTTAAAAAAAACAAAACAAAAAACAAAACAAAACACAACTAACAGCTAACGGCTAGCAGCTAACGACTAGCAGGTAGCGGCTAACAGCTAGCAGCTAGCCGTTTCTCCGGTAAAAGCCACCCGGTTCAGGCTGTGTTGATTCCTACCAGCTGTTTGGTTCCTGACATCCAGCTGCTGATGAGCTCCGACCCGTTTAGTCCCGCTGTCCCCCACAGTCAGCCTGCCAGCGCTGCTCCGTGGAAGAAAACCCACTTCGTTCATGGTGTCCGCCGCGGTTCTCTTCTCTGAAAATAAGCCAGAGGCCTGTGTTCAAATGAAACCGAGCGGAACCGATCAGTGCCGCTCGACGCTAACTGCAGCCGCCTGCATTCCTGCCAAATTGGACCCAGCTTTGGATAATTACAGCTGGGTACACGCTCAGAAAAGGCCCCTCTTTCTTTGTTTTGGCGTTTGAAGCAGGCATCTTCACGGGCACCTCTATTCTCCGTCACCATGGAAACAGCTGTACGCTGGCTCCAACTCTGTAAACAGTATTTACAAAACGAATTAATAAACTAATTAAATGGTATTTCTCTTAAACAATTGAAGGGCTGTTTTCTTTGAATATAAAATAAATGAGCATTTTATGGAATTTAAGGTTTTGCGCACATTTTGTTGGACATCGTTCTTCAGTTTTTTCAGATCTTTTTACTTGTCTTCATGGGCATTATAGTAGCAGAATGATGATCTGGCTACTGTGTTGTTGTTTTCCTCTTTGAAATCAAGAAAAATGACAAGCAAAAGAAAGTTTTATACTTTGTTTTTGTTTTTATTTTGAATCTACAAAAATACACAATATTGAAGAATTGTGAGAATCACAACTTAAATCGAATCGAATTGGGACAAAAGCATATCGTCACAGCCCTGATGTGTAACTCTAATCGAAAATCGTGTATATATTATATATATA